>NC_134710.1:175866631-176172131 GCF_043290135.1 Rhipicephalus microplus
TATCGGTCGCGCTTGAGAGTGGTTTCTAGCCACCAGCAGTGAAACATGCCGCGCGGTTTCTTATGCCTTCTAGGGAGTGGATCTATTAGATATATATTCGTGATATAAATAAATCTTTCAAGATATATACTCCCTCGCTATGAAAAGGTTACACTTTGGGTGGTACTACAACTTACTATTTTTGAGGACCCAGGTGCTTTCCTCATTAACAAGAAATGCTTTATTGACTATATTTGTTTCAGTACCAGAGCAGGATTTTTTCTGTGGTGTGAATAGAGAGAGAGAGAGAGATTTATTTAAAGCAGAGAGGTTTGCTGGCTTACCAGTCTGCATGTAGCTGTACCAAGGAGAGAGTCAGGTGGAGAAGGACAATAGAGGAGGCAAATGAACTGCTCTCGTTCTCTCACTAACTAGACAATGTGTAACACCTGCTCGTAAACTTTCGAGAGGCACAAAGATGTGTTCTTCAAAATTAGCCTTTGATGGCGCTCGAGGGGTCCAATTTAGTTTCGCTACCACTAGCGACCACGATAGACAGAAGTTTGGTGCAAAGGACTCGCTTGTCTTAGGAGGTGGAGTCGTTTTCAGGCTGCACGTTTCAGCGATGATATTATGGTTGTGGGCTTTACCTCTGTACACGCTGTGACGTCACCACTATTTAGGCATGGGCGCTCATTGGTTGCTGCCTTTATGTCACGTGCTTTCCGATGTGGCTTCGTTGCTCGAAAGTAAAGCTGTGTCTCACAAGCGGAGATAGAGAAGCGGCTGAGGCAGAAGAGGGCTTGAACGAAGTTTAATTGCTTCATTCCGAAATTGTGATTGAATCCCTTGGTGGCCTCTATATTTCTACCTGAATATTTTACTAGAAGCATACTTGAGAAATAGCAAAAACGTTGGAACCAGTATCGTGAATATTTAAGTTATTTCATGCCAGTTCTCATAATTTAAAATATTTGATGAGCAATACCGAGGGTTCATCAATGAGGCAATAAATTATCAACTCAACAGAAATATTTGACTCAAATTTACGCGCCGGCAATTATTCAGTTGGGGGCCTTCCGATGATATAAAAAACAGTGTTTAGCTGCTATAATAGCACGCGCAAATTGTAGTCAAGCCCTATAATTCCACTCTTTTGCATAGTATTTTCTGTATACACTGTATTAAAGTGTACTGCATTGTTTAGGGTTAGCAGCAGGCGGCTACACTCACTTTCAGTGCAATGGTCCAAACGCTATTATGTTGTCGCTTATCGGACATGTTCTATTTAAAAGAGGTATCTCGAAATAGAGACACCGTGACCGAAACGGTCAACTGCTATTAAAACGAATACGAACGACTGCCGAAAGAAAAAAGAAAACGGAAGGAAAGTGAAAAAGGATTTCGCAAGGGAAATAAAGAAGTGGAATGACGCGAATGCTCTTAGGCGGGAGTTAGCAGTGGCGGTGAGTTTAGGGAAGGGCAGAGCGAGCGCGGAGATGCCGCAATTAGTGTAACTTCTGGGAGGCAATCTGGGTGCTCACAATGGCCAATATTCTCGCGTATCAGCATTAGGCCCACAATGCACTGTTGACGAGCTCGCTATGCGTGGCAGGTACTTTGCCGCGCTTCGGAGGTCGACGCACCGTTTTCGCGGCCGCGTGACCACATGACAAGAAAGCGAAAAAAAAAAAAAGAATGTTACAATGGATGAACAAGGCAAGGCTCGAAGATATCCCCCGAGCAACGCGAACGATACCTACACTGCACGCGCACACAAATGAGCTCGCAGGAGAAAAAGAAAAAAAAAAGAAAACAGTTTGCCCTCTTCCCTCTCTTTTTTTTTCCTCCCTTCCTTTTATTCGCGACTGCTGGGAGGGAAGAAGAGCGACAAAGATGGAGAGTGGTGTAACTCTCTCCGCGGGATGACGCCCCATTTTGGTCGATCAAGATTGGCGCTCAAGTAGACGACTCCGCCCATCTTCTCTGATGTTTTAGTCGCTCAGCGCGCGCTACAGCGGCCGACTCTTTCTCTCGCCATCGGTACGCGTTGTTCCGAAACCAGCAGACGCAGAAAAAGAAAACTTTACAGACAACGGTTTGCAAAAGAAAAGAAGGAAACGTTCTGCCGCAAGGAACCACGTGGAATAAATGAAAAAAAAAAGAGAAGGGTGTCAACGTCAGCGTGCTTTGAAGCGTTGCGTTTGACTCTGTTTGGGTTGAGTGACAGGCTCTGCGCTGCTCCACCCTTTTCGGTTCATGCATAGCTTACTGCTCGGCTCTGTTTACATAATGTGGGCTAAAGATAGGCAGCTATACATCAATACTCTGAATATCGCTTATAAGCCCCACGTGATGCCTTATTTATTCGCTTCCACGCCTAGCAAGTGTTAATGAGCTCTGTAATCATCGAGATGGCAAAAACGTAGTTCACTACTTTGGCAGATGTGTGATTCTTTTTTTATATATTGTAGACCTACCCACTTCAGGTGTTCCGAACGCAAAAAAAATAAAAGAAACAATGTGATATGCTTGCTACGCCGTAATTTTTTTGAATGACTGTTGTCCGTTAGTAGTCATAGCTTTTGTCTTATATATGTTGTTGGTATCCCATAATAATTATGTGCCCTTGAAGCCGCACTGTGCGTGTGACAGTGGGAGAGCTCGCAATGTGGTTCCCACTTGGCCATAGGAGCCTATACAGACGCAAACTAGCAGCGTGTTTGCAGCTATAGCACCTCTGCTTTTGCTCTTGTGCGAGCGAAATAATTTTTTGATCGTCAGCTTAGCTCAATGATTAGTAGCAAGTAGAGAGAGAAAAAGAATAATAAGACATGTAGGAAGATTACCTAGACTTAGCCCAGTTTGCTATCCTACACGTGGGGAGAGGGGAATGAGGGAGTAAAATAGAGAGATTGGAGGAGGATATACACATTGCACATAACACACACACACAGTGCAGGGTTTCACAGGTAGTCATTCAATGATGTAGCTCTCAAGATTTGTAGAAGTGCTCATGTAGCTTTCTGGGCTGATGTACTTGAAAAACACGCACTCAATATCTGCTGAATAAAGGGATCATCATCGAGTCTCCTCAAGGCACACTGGGGAGTCCGGCAATCTTGTTCAATGTCGGGACAATGGTACAGGACGTGGATGAGAGTTTCTACGCAATTGCAGTTATCACAGTTGCGGAAGTCAGCCATGTCGATGCGATAACTGAATCAGCTGGTAAAGTCTGCACCAACCTACAACCAACACAGAGCATTGTATCGTCGCGTCGGGAAGTCTTTTATGGCAGCTGTAGTTGGAGTAATCAACCGAGGCTCTGTGGACGTCGAGTGGAGTTCAGGGGAAGATTCCAATTCATATGTGAAGCATTATGCGCGATGGGGTGAAGTTATTCGCAGCGTCGACCCTTGATAGGGGTATGTGCAGTGGTCCAAAACCACAGAAAAAAATATTCCGCCATATCCACGAAGTGAATGATGATGAGTGGGCGAAGCTCCGGAGGTAAACCTGGTAAACCATGAATCCTCTGTACATTTTGCCCACTCGATTTTATTACATCGCTCCCCTTAGCGTACGTCGCCGCACTAAATCGAACGATTGCCTTCAACCAATGACACGCGTCATATGTGACATCATTCCTATTTTATAAGATCTCGCGTCTTTCATCAACTACAAGTACCGCTTTCTAGTTTATAACATCTTGCATCTTTTCATCATCAGCTACAAGTACCACCATCTAGTAAACACTACAAGAACTAAACGAGAGGTGGCTACATACAGGAGACGGTACCGCCATCTAGTGAACACTGCAAGAACTAAACTAGAGGTGGCTACATACAGGGAACGGTACCGCCATCTAGTGAACACTGCAGGAACTAAACTAGAGGTGGCTACATACAGGCTACAGGGGACGCACAGCCCACGCCCTAAGGAGCTTCGCCCCTAAAAAGCTATCTGGCCATCTATCAGTATGCGTTACATAAGTTCTATATTGAATATTTTGCTTTCATATGGCGCAGTGATTCCAACGTTCGCTAATAATTATTTACTTTCATAGAGCGCAGTGCTTTGAAATGCCGGGAAGACTAACATCTGGGTCCTGCAAAGCATTCAAGTCCAAGTTCTTCGCACATGCTTTGGGTTACCTATAGGTGTTCTGACACGGTCGCAACAATTACTTTTGCCAAAGACCACCCGATAACGACATATATAACTGTCAACGCACTCCGGGTGCATATTCGCCATATATCCATACTACCTGACCACCACCTCGCTTGCCTGCCACTAGAGATATCGAAGGCAGAGTTCTCCAGAGTTGTGGCGACTGACCAGCATTCCATCTCCTGGAGCTTTTCACCCGCAACTATACCGCTATGTCCGGAGAAGTGCCTGCAGAGAAGCGTGCACTGTATCTTTAAGTGCCGGGGATATGGGAAAAGGCTACCCTGTCATCTGTAGCCCTCAGGCAAATGTCATCGGACCTTTTGCATATATCTTATGCTAACCGAATTCATATTTATACGGACTGTTCAGTGTCGGGGGAAGCCAACGGGCGAGTTTGAGGTTCCATCTCGGTCAGTCACAGTCAAGTTCAGGAGCTGACGCATCACGAGATCTACGGGCTTGGAACTCACTGCCCTTCTAGAGGCAAAGAAATTTATTATGCTAGAATTTCCTGGTAAGTAGGCTATATTCTGCAACTCTAAGGCGGCTCTTCGATGTGTGCGAAGTCCAAGACGCTAGAGCTACCATCATTTGGTGTCCCGAATCAATAAAACAGGTAATCGCGCCTCTAGCCAAGGACATGACATAGGATTTCAATGGCTGCCTGGTCACTCTGGGATTAGTGGTAACCACCTCACCGACAACGCTGCCCGACGTGCCAACGACGGAGAGCCCTCACTGCACATACCCCTATCAAGGGTCGACGCTGCGAGAAAACTTCACCGCATCGCGCATAATGCTTCACATATGAATTGGAATCTTCCACTGAACTCCACTCGACGTCCACAGAGCCTCGGTTGATTACTCCAACTACAGCTGCCATAAAAGACTTCCCGACGCGACGATGCAATGCTCTGTGTTGGTTGTAGGTTGGTGCAGACTTTACCAACTGATTCAATTATCGCATTGACATGGCTGACTCCCGCAACTGTGATAACTGCAATTGCGTAGAAACTCTCATCCACGTCCTGTACCATTGTCCCGACATTGAACAAGATTGCCGGACTCCCCAGTGTGCCTTGAGGAGACTCGATGATGATCCCTTTATTCAGCAGATATTGAGTGCGTGTTTTTCAAGTACATAAGCCCAGAAAGCTACATGAGCACTTCTACAAATCTTGAGAGCTACATCATTGAATGACTACCTGTGAAACCCTGCACTGTGTGTGTGTTATGTGCAATGTGTATATCCTCCTCCAATCTCTCTATTTTACTCCCTCATTCCCCTCTCCCCACGTGTAGGATAGCAAACTGGACTAAGTCTAGGTAATCTTCCTACATGTCTTATTATTCTTTTTCTGTCTCTACTTGCCACTAATCATTGAGCTAAGCTGACGATCAAAAAATTATTTCGCTCGCACAAGAGCAAAAGCAGAGGCGCTATAGCTGCAAACACGCTGCTAGTGTGCGTCTGTATAGGCTCCTATGGCCAAGTGGGAACCACATTGCGAGCTCTCCCACTGTCACACGCACAGTGCGGCTTCAAGGGCACATAATTATTATGGGATACCAACAACATATATAAGACAAAAGCTATGACTACTAACGAACAACAGTCATTCAAAAAAATTACGGCGTAGCAAACATATCACATCGTTTCTTTAATTTTTTTTTTGCATTCGGAAAACCTTAAAATGGTAGGTCTACAATATAAAAAAAATAGAATCACACATCTGCCAAAGTAGTGAACTACGTTTTTGCCATCTCGATGATTACAGAGCTCATTAACACTTGCTAGGCGTGGAAGCGAATAAATAAGGCATCACGTGGGGCTTATAAGCGATATTCAGAGTATTGATCAATAGCTTTTTTCTGTGGTTTTGGTATTTAAATGATTCCATCATAATGGTGGTGAAGCTGAAAACTTTATTTTGGTCCAACAAGATGCAGGGGAGTGACGAAACGCATGATTCGAAAAGTACCCCGTGACCAGCAACTATAGCGCATAGCGACATTATAGCTTTCAGACATAACATTCCTTGGTATAAAACTTCATGCAGACTCAACGCATCAAATGTACGCAAGGAAAATTGATAACCACACCGGTCGTCGCCGATACATTGCTATCCGCCGCCGAGGCCTCCTTGTTATTTACGATGTATATCAAGAGCAGAAAATACTGCCATAAACTTTAGTATAGCCTTGCGTTATTTATTTTGTATCCTGTAGCTTCGTTCACTTCATTGCTTCAATGCTTCAAGAGACAAGATATTCTGGCAAAAATGAAAGCCAAGACCACTGTATTCGATCTATCATGGCCCCGGGCTTGTTGACGCCTGCGTGCAGCAGTGGCATCGATCATGTGCTCGTACAGCCCATTTGGGGCTACGCTAAAGCGCCTGTTTACGTCGTACTTTTCCGGATCTCTAGCACTTCCTTATATATATAGTTTGGAAACATTACAACCATAGTGATCAGAAAATGAAGGTATGTTGATATTTTTCATCCGAGTTCACAGCACCTTCGCCGAATATTTTGGTCTTGAACTCGTACATTAAATTATGAATAAATATTATTAGGCCACCGCCGTGGTTTAGTGGCAAAGGTACGCGGCTGCTGACCCGCAGGTCGTGGGATTGAATCCTGGCTGTGGCGGCTGCATTTTTGATGGATGCGTAAATGCTGTAGGCCCGTGGGCTCGGATTTGGGTGCACGTTGAATAACTCCGGGTGGGCGAAATTTCCGGAGCCCTCCACTACGGGATCTCTCATAATCACATGGTGGTTTTGTGACGTTGAACTCCCAATACCAAATTAAATATTGTTAATAAATATCTACTCTCATTGTAAAAATACTCTCAATTGCTAAAAAATACAGCCAAGACTATCAAGTTGGTTGCATTCTCTTAATACACGCGTGAATGTTTTTTTTTTTTTTTGCTTGGCACGTTCTATCCGAAACGCCGTATACAGGTTGTTCCACATAATACGCAGCATCATTTGGAAAAAATAGGACCGGCGTTACGCGAATTAAGCCTAGTACATATTGTTCCCAGTACACTGAAGTACCCAACACTAATTTCTCGGTAAAGAGTTTTAACTACATGCCGTGACTATATGTGTACCTTGTCAAGCACTCACCTAATGCTCGAAACGCCAATGAGGTGTATGTAGTGGCCCTGTTCAAGTGACATCTGTACGAGGGCTGTTTTCAACAACGTACTAACTGCGTGCTCATTTTTTTCTGGCTGACAAAACCATTTCTATTTTTCAAGTCGTGGTGCGTAATATTTGGGACATCCTGTGTACCTCTAGCATGTAACGCAGGGTATAGTTTGATCATTATTTCGAGCCCTGAACTATCACCTTCGTAGCGCGCTGATGCATGCATGCAAAGGAGAAACAACTTGAAAAAATGAGCTCTTCAGGTACTGTCGAGAGCGTGCGAGAACTTTTACATTGCGCAAAGATGGAGAGCCATTTTACAGTCATCATGTAATGTCTCCCAAAGCACTCCTTCTTTGCGAAAATCCGGGCGACCGGAAGGGTGTCGATGGAGCCATCGTTTCGACAAGCGGACTTGCCTTTGTCAGAGCAGCCATTACAGCACTTGACTGCCTTGTCGAAGGCAAGTCCGATTGTATAGACGCGCTGGCTGCGGCGACATTCTCTGCTCAACAGTTTTTTTTTATTATTTGTAGGAAAGCATTCATAGCCCTTTTATCGTGGCACATGCTACGTGAGGCTTAAATGCTTGGAGACGGAAACGTCACTACTCAGCTACTACAGCCGAGTCGCAATGGGTATGATAGGGAGTTTTAGTGCTGGGTACCCAAGTGGCTTCCGTACCCAGGACGTTGGGGCGGCGGTATTGCGCATGCGCGAAACCCCAAACAGATGTGTCGCAAGATCGCTGGGGCGATGGGGCCATGCGTCCGCGCGGCCATAAACAACGCTGCCACCACTGGCCTCCTAGCGGAGATAAGCTGCCCCGGCGCACATGCTGGTGCATCATGTTACCTTCACGGCGAGCAAAGCCGAGGCTGGCCAGAGCCACCACTTTGACTTTTGAGTTTTAAGCGCAAATATTATAGTGGCTAGCCACTATACAAATAGCATGGCACAAAGGCGCTAAATCTCGGGCAGCACGGATCGGCCGCCTTGTAAGGTCCACCTTCGCAAGAACTCACGGTGTCCGCACTGCGGATACTCTAGCCGTCGAGTTAAAATAAGCCAAAGTGCTAGCACTTATAGCGATTACACGGTTTCAGCCAGATTTCCAAAGCTAGAATGGCCTGGAACATAGAAACTAAAAATATGCCAGCCCCCACCAGCTGGATAGGTGGCGCCATCTAGCGCGGCTATAGTGAAACAGACAACCACAACATTGTTACTACAGAAACATTGTGCATTGTACATCTGGTGCAAAAACTGCGCAGCGACAATATTACAAATGAGTAACCTTTTTATTCGTTTTCACCTCAAAAACATTACGCGTAAGCTAACATGTTCATGACTGTGGTTGCATGAAGTGTCACAAGATGTCGACACTGCCGTTACAGTAACCTTGTATTTTTCACTTTTTTGTGTATACCAGGATACTGTACACAATAAAAAAAATTGTCCTGATCACTATGTATGTTTAATTTAACATATAAATCATAAAAATACCTAAATAATACTTAGGCGACAAGACACTATGGCGCTGCGAGCGCGTGTGACCTTTGTGCGGCTTGCGTTTGAGTGCGTGCCACCGTTATAGCCACTGTACCACCGTGGCGCCAACTAAAAGGCATTCCGGTTGGGTATGGGTTGGGCACGCAACGCCGCGCGCTCCCAAGCCCGCAAGGCCCCAAGAGAATGCGTACCCAGCACTAAAACTCCCTATTATTTCGATGCACTCGTGCACTCAGTCCGGCAGTCAGAGCCCTATTCGCGACTGTGCAAAAAGAATAAGCGCAGCTTCTAACTAGTGGTACGATGCCTGAAGTAAGTGCGGATCTGGGAAGGCTGATTTCTCTCTCTTCGGTTTCATCTTTCTTTCCACAACTATTTCTTTCTTTTGCTCGGCTCCAGTTTTTTTGTCTTTTTTTTTCTCTCTTTATTTCTATTTTCAGTATATTCTTCTTCATATTTTCTGACTTTCTCTCTCTCTCTATTTTTCACGTGCTTTTCTTTCTTTCTTTTCGTTATTACGTGATTTGGCTGCTTTACGCCGAGCGACTGCAACATACGACACCCCTGGCTCCTTGAGTGATCTGCACTTAAAAAAGAGAAGAGGCAGGTGACTTAATCACGTTGCTGACGCCACCGCATCACATATGTTATGAGCAGCAATAATGGAACCCATGTAATGCCAACAACGAAGAGAAAAAAAGAATGCTGCCATTTTTTCTCTCTGAAAGCTCGAAGCGGGATCGGGAAACGGCTTAGTTCCATTAATGTAAGAGGGCAGCTTTTGTGGTAATCCTTTTGGATGTTCGCGGTCTCGGAATATCAACCGACGAAGCAGGTGCTTCGATAAGCCATGTAAGTTGCAGATACCAAAAGTTTGATATTATTAGCTCATTGGTGAAAATTCGTCCAAGTGCATTTCTCTGGAGCACCAATTCAACGCTCACAGGATGACGAGGGTTGCCCTATCGATGTGAAAAAAGAACACACGAAATTGAGGCCACTATATGCTTGCCACCGTTTTGTCATGTTCATGCTGCCTGCCCACTGTTTACAGGCCCACACCCACCTTAATGGGGCTACTAAAGGCTGTCTTGTGCAAGAAAAGTTGATAATGCGCAAAAGCTTCACCCTGCGATGTTTTTTCCCGCTGTATCGCAAGACTTGTATTAATGCCGAACTGTATTTTTCAACGCAAATAGTGTACAAACACTATGACCCAGAAAAATAGTAAACCTTTCTTTTTACGCGCAAGTTAGATTGTAGGGATTAAGCTGCTTTTTGCATTTAGTGAACGATGCTCACTAAAACATCGGCGTGGACTCAGATAAAGCTAAACGCCAAGTACAACAAAAACCCGTGATACTCAGCTAACGTATACGCTGGGGGTTCAATTTTTCAATGTTGGTATTGCTTTCATATACAAAAGCAGAATGGAGCACATTTGTAAATGTTCATTGAGTCCTTTAACAAAATATATGCTGAATGGTAAATAACGTATTTCAATTTCCCAAAACACTGCACCATCTCCCATTAAATGGAACAATGAGTAGCCTGTGAAGCCGCGAATGGGTCTACTTAAAGTTCTGTCCATCACGTGCACCTTGTCCGATGTTAACGCGTCCTTGCAAGTAAAGCACACCATGAATTCAATGTAGTTAAACCCCACATATCAATCAATGAATTCAATGTAATTTCTGTTGCTGTTAGTCGTCCTGAACTCTTGTTGGAGCACGCCACTAGGTAACACGAGAGTTCATGCGAGAGCGCGTGCGTTCGAGCGTCTGCACAATCTGGTTTCCCGATGCCATCGCGTTATTTCTGAGAGAGTGTAAGGGAGAGAGTCCACGGCCTTTTACGCAGCCACTTACGCAGGCCCTGATGCGCCAGTGCGTGCCAGCGCGTTCTAACTGGGATACAACACGTTAGTTTCTAGTGAGTCTGCAGAATCTCGTTCCCCGACGCCATCGCGTGAATGCTGAGAGAGATCAAGGGAGAGAGGCCGCACGGTCTTATCCAGCCCCTTACACCGGCTGGCAGGTGCTAGCACGTGAGCTTGTATCGTTCTGGCAGTGCTTGGGCCAGATGTTGCGCATGGGCAGGGAGGATGGTCACGTCACGCCGCACACCACCAGATAGAACTCCACCATAACCAGCTTCGCATCTAAAAATAGGCAGTGACATAGCTCGGCTATGACAGGATACACGTAGCATGGGCTACCTCCTGGCGACGTCGCTTTGCTAGACGTTTCTCTCTTTCCTCCGGTATCTCCGCAGCACGGTTAGCCTTCTGTTTGAGTGGCGCTATCAAGCGGCTCCAGCGCAGCGTCGGAGGGACACTGCTCAACGAAGGCGCACAGCCGGGCACGGGAGGGCGCCAGTGCATCAGCTGCCGCTTTGACGTGCCTTCTCTGAAAGGCCACTTGCATTCATAATCGTCGCAAAAAAAAAAGATGGAGACAGAGAAGGAACACGTAAAAAAAAAAAGGATGGGCACTAGACATGAACTGATGTTTCTTTATTGCGATAGCAATTATATGGACAGCTAGATTTCGCTGCCGGCGTCATGCACCGTATACGTATCTGTATATATGAAAACGCAAGAAAGAAAAACATCCCAGAAAAAAGACTCCCGCGCGCGGAATCGAACGTAGAACCTACACGTCGTGAATGCGAGGCGTCAACCACTGAGCCGCCGCGGGATACCTCTTTCAACGTTCAAACGGCAAATTATTGATATAAACCACTTACCGCTGCTGGCGGGCATCTCAGGGAGGGGGGGGGAAGCTATCGTGTTTCAGCATTATCAGCAAGATGGTGCTGTGAGCGCGCGGCGGCTCTCATCTCTCACGCGTACTTTGGCCCACGTATAGAATAAGGGGGTGTACGCTCGATCGCGTGCCCTTATCTGGCGGTGGGGAGAGTCGTACGTCTTGGCTAGCATTTGAGTTTCGTCGGAACGATTATGTTGTAGTTACTGGGCGCACAAAGGTCACTGTAATCATTGCACAGCCTCCATTTGCGAGAAGGGCGGGCTTATCAGATACAATTAAGTAACCACTGAGACGTTTATTCGCGTTCATTTGTACCTGTGAGTACGTTTTGTGCGTCATTTGTGCGCGAGAAACGCGGGGAACGTTTCGATCTGCTGCCATTATGCGCGTGACCTTCCAATTCGTTGCTATCGCATTCATTGCTTCGCTTTTGCGGCAAAGCTGTGACTCCGTTTTTAATTGAAAAAGCGAAAAAAACGTCAGACATCAGTTCATGCGCACAATCACATTCCCAAGTGATTTATTACGTCTGCAACGTCACGTGTCGCCTCACTGCCTGCGCAAGATTTACTTTCAAATACTCAATCTGCTTGCTGGATAAGGAAACCGACGCCATACTGACACATTTTCTTTTATTCTCGATGATATTGAACGCTTGTATAATTTCTCGCGTTGCCTTATCCTTGCCTTTTTTAAACATACGTGTATTGGTGAAATCAGGAGCACAACCACACCTGCCGCAATGATCCGCCAAATGACTCCCCGCTGCCTGCGCGTCGACTGCCGAATGGTGCTCTCGCAATCTGTGATTAATACAGCACCTGATTTACCCTATGTAACATCTGCCACACGAAAGTGGTATTTCATACACGACACCCGTCTTTCAAGGCACGAACAGTGTCGCGTGTTTTTTTTTTCTTTTTGTGCACACAGGTTTTCCTTTGCGACCATTTACCACCGGCAAATGCGGGCCAATTTCTCTGGGGCACAGAATACCACAGACACACCGCATTTTGCTACCGTCATCTTTAGCCGGTCGTAGATGTGGTGGATGTATGGCAAGGCTACAGGCCTCGCACTTGGCTTTCCAGAGGACCTTGAAGGAGCACCCCCTCCAGTATTCGCCTCTTTTAGGAGGGCTTCAGCCACTGAACCTTGAAGTTCCTTGAGTTCCTTGGTAAAGCCGGCCCTCTGGAGGCGTTGTACTTGGCGTTGCAAACTAACTTTGCCCAACAAAGTGTTTACATGACTTTGCGAAAGCCGCCCTAAGGCAGCTGACAGCGACTCCCCTTTTTATTAGCTTAGAATGGGCCGACTCATGTCTGAGCATTTCCTTTTTTGATCGTGGTTTGTAGCTCCAGCACACGTGGTCCTCAGCCAGCTCAAGACGCACATCAAAAAATTGTGTACTCCCCCCTTCCGGCAATTCATAGGTAAACTTAAGCTTTTTGAACGCGTAATGATACATTTCTAATACTCCGGACCCATTCTTCTCTTGCTATAGGATCTACCCCCCTTATGACCACCAGATAATCATTAACAAATCTAAAATTTACTGCTACGGGAACCTGGTCAAGATGCATTGCAATGCATCTGTCACAATCAGCTGAAAAGAATGTACTTAAAATCAAAGCTATACGCAACCCAATACAAACTCCCTCCTTCTGTATAAAAAACTGATCGTTAAAAGAGACATGTACTAACGAAATAAAAAGACACTAATTCTAGAAAGCTCTCAGTCGATAGCTCAGAGGAGCTGGAAAGCTCAAAAGGCCCGACTCCTCGAAGGCGTCTCTTACCACCCTAAGAGTTTCTTGCTGAGAAATAGAATGAGAAAGAACCTCGGCATTCATAGAAAAAGCAAAAACCAACTTTGAAATACTTCCTAGTTTCCGCCAAAAAAAAATCACTTCATCAGACTTCTTTACCAAAAAGGAATCTGTAACCTTCATACCTTCAGTCTCAATAACAGATTGCGAGAGCACCATTCGGCACTTGACGCGCCGTCAGCGGGGCACATTCGGTGGATCATTGCAGCAGGTGTGGTGGTGCTCCTGGTTTGGGCAATAGAAGTGTGCTTAGAAAAGGCAAGGATAAGGCAACACGAGAAATCATAAAAGCGTTCGCTATCAGCGATAATGAAAGAAAGTGTGTCAGTGTGGCGTCGGTTGCCTTATCTAGTAAAAAGATTGAGTATTTGAAAGTTAATCTTGCGCATGCAGGGTGGCAACACTTCACGTTACAGACATAAGAAAGCACCTCGGAGTGTGTTTGTTCACATGCGCTCATGTCCGACGGTTTTTGGCTTTTTCAATCAAAAAAAAAAATCAGTTGATGTCTAGCGCCCGTCCTGTTTATGCGCTTCCTCTGTGTCTCCTTGTTTTTGGTGTAGCGCTACGAATATGAATGCAAGTGAACGAAACCAACTAGCCCGCGTCACCACGTCGAGTTCTCTGAAAGGCGCAGAACGGTGAGAAGCGCGGTGGCTCTGGCGCACCTACTGTGGGCCGTGTGACGTCACTGCTCCTCGCACATGCGCAGCACGGCTCTTGGTAAGTGAAGCGAGACTGCTCAACATGGCTCGAACTCGGCCAGTGTAGCTCATGCTACAAAAAAATGCAAATAAAGTAGGAAGTTACATTTTTTGTGCTATACTGGAGGGGCGACTACACGACGTGTTGTGGCTGTAGTAGTACAAACGTTATGTGACGATTATATGTAGCGACCCTTAGTGAGACCGAAAAGAAAGTTTTAAGTCAAGATGTTTCACTTTTGAGCATTCATATTCACGATACACGGCCAGTACAAATCATAGTTTGATGTTTTCGAAATAGGATGCCGCATGCCGCTTACGCTTTCTTTAATGTGCATCTATACATTAGTGCACGGTCACTTCTGAATGTTTATATTCATAATTTAAGAACGTGTTGTTTTACAAAGAGTGGTCTTAAATATTGTTTCCATATGCCAGCTCTACGAAATGGTATGTCCAGCGTTGCTTTCTTGAAAACCACGACCACGAGTGCTCAGGGGCATATTGCTTTACTACTTCGGAGTAATGGTATTTACATTCAGTTTGAAGTCGCTGTGGTACACCGGGATGGGTTTCGCCGCCACTTTTGCAATATTTGTGGCCGAGACCAAATCAAAACACAATCTGTGAAGAGTGATTGGTTGATTTGGTCCCTGACAACTGACAGGAACCACTTATTGTCAGTTTTCGTTATGCCAACATCGAAATCGCCAACGATAACCACTGGTGCTTTTATATGTATCATCTGCTTTTTTTTTATGTAAAAAGCTGCTTACATCACTCCCTACGTCGGTAGAGGCGCGTTGCCGCGGTAGCTTGAGCAACAGTAATTACTACCGTGAAACGTATGCGGGGAACCTTACCGACTTATCACGCTTTATTATCAATTAAGTAGTTTAGATGTTAGATTTGTGATTGTTAAATATTGAAACGGATGCTATGCTCTCTGTATTATGCGCGGTACCAAGAAATTCATGCTCTTTTCGCTTCAGTCACTGGGGAGGTTTTCTTGTTTTCTCGTCGGGACGACACCGCGATAAAATGCCGAAGAACTTGAAGCTTATAACTTCTCAGCAAATTCATTTTTTTAACTTAACAACCTGAATACATGAGCTTTGGACACGATTTTGTATGACATTTGTTTCCGCTTGGCTTTATATGTGTCATTCCCACTATACCATGTTTTCTGATCCCACTGGTAACGTGAACCAAAGTTTGCTACGACTATTGACCAAGAGTGAAATGCTCTAAAATAGACGACACTGAAGGAAAAGTGAACTGCTGTAAATGATTACCCTGTGCCTTTACGGAAATTTCAAATGCTGCAGATACTCACGGATCTTTCACCGAGAGTTAGTCAAAACGAATTGTAAGCTTGTCCTTAAAAAAACAAAACAAAAACGAAACATTTTATGTGTGACGCACCAACGTTTTGTCCTGAACACGTCACTTTCTCTTCGCCACTATGTACCATGACTTGCCCCACTTAGGAAAGGCGAAGCTTTTCCAGAGCGAACGCTTCGCCTTCATTACATGACGAAGACGCGTATAGGCATTGGGCCTCCGCGCTTCGTTTTCACTCGGCCTCCAAACTATTTCTGTTCCGAGGACGTCCCACCCATTACAAGTCGCGCCTACGGCAAAAAGGGGGCAATCGCACTACTGTAATGGCTGCGCTGCGGCGGATAGCTTCTGGGTCAAGTTCCCGGCCGTGAATGCGGCGCATATGGCCTGACCGCACTTGATTCGTGTTGATTTTCTTTTGTTCATTCTTGCCTCGCTCTAAGTGGGCGGCGACGTCTGGCTACCGCCGTAGAATGGCTTGCTGTGCTCAGGGATGACTTTGAATGGTCCATCGGATGGACGGAACTTGCATTCCTGGCGGAGCGCTTGCTTTGGCGCCGCTGGTTTCCATCAAGCTGAGTGCAGGCCGCAAATTATCCTCCCGCGCGCAGGCTCGTTCGGTCGCACAATTCCCTCCCTCCCGCACCAGCTCGTGTAGCTTAGGCGCGCAGGGCTGACGAAGCGAGTGCGCCGGTTGCAACCGAATAGTTTGGCTCGGCACTGACCCTTTGCAGTCAGGGACATTTTACGTTTGGTCGTTCTGCGACACTTATTCCGCACTTAGCTGTCACCTCCGACTTTGCCGCTTAGAGAGCCTCATCCGTGCGATGCGGCTTAGTTATCGTTTGTCGTTGAATGTAGACTAAAAAAGCAGAAACGCACCACCACAACTCATGGGCATCAGACAGAGATCTCTGCCTGGGAGATGTGAATGAAGGGTATACATAAAGTGACAGCATCATCGTGAGTCGAGAACATTTCGGTGTTAACCAATGCTCTCATATAATATGGATTTTTTTCACAGTCGTCGTAATTGTTGGAGGAAAGCGACAAGGCAATTTTTTTTTTACTTGAGCGGCATGAGGTCGCCAATGAAGAGGTAGGGTCGTAAACAGGCGAGGCAGGGGTTTACAACGAAGAGCAGAAAAACGTTGCAAGCGCAAAGCACGTCCGAGCAGGAGCGCTTTCATTTCCGGGTTTCCTTAGGCGTTACAACTCTTCCGATTCGCGACATCCGGGATCACGATGGTTTCTGTGCCAGATCACGCGCTCTTAATGTTACTCTTTAGCAGCACTTGTGACAAAACACAGACGCCGAATGGATGAAGGCGTCTGAAATGAAATGAAATGAAATGATTCTATATGTTAAAAAAAAAAAAAACTTCACGCGAATTTCGATTCCTCGTAAGAATGCAAACATTGGCTCATCTTGGGGTCACTCCTTAGTTGTGTCTGGTCATTCCCGTCAGCAAAGTGTAGTAAAGATGCCTTGCAAACAAAAACAAAATCACAGTTTTACCGCAAGGTCGAAGCAATGAATGCGATAGGAACAATTTTTATGTTATACGGGGGGGAAGTGGTTCTTAAAATTGGAAAAGAAAAGAAAAGTGAACCCCGCAACTGTCTGCAGCTAAGTGCGACACCTCAGCAGTGGTTCACATGGGAAGGGGAATGGGGGATAATAGACTTGAGCGAAGAGAGGAAAGAGAAAGGAGAGAGCGAAGAGGAAAAAGGCACCTAATTTCTGTCTGCCTTCAGGCGACACGGCGCAGTGCCTTATAGGGGTGGGGAGAAGAAGGATAAAAAGAATAGAAGGAAAGTAGAAGCAGAAGAAGACAGCCAACGAGAGGAAAAAAGAAGGAGATAGGAAAGTGGGGATCCGGTCGAAGCAGTCCAAGGGCGGGGTGCCACAATGCGAGAGCTACACGGCGTCAGGAGACCGCGGAGGGCGAACCAGTCGGCGGGAGCTAAGCTGAAGTCGGAGATCGCGAGGGCGCAACCGTCCAGCTTGAAATCCTGCGAGCGAAAGCCTTTTTTTTTTTATGTTATACGAAGTACGACTGGCCGCAAACTCTTTTGGATCCGATCTCGCATGACTACAAAACTGTGTAAAAGAGTATGACCGCTACAGGAACAGTTGCCGTTTTTGCAGTCTGTTCGCGTTGAGAGCACAAAATGTAGAATGGTACACGAGGTGTGCGCTGATGCGTTCCAAGACAGCGCGCCGTGAACACTCGCGACCACGCCATTATGACCGAATTTCGCAGTTGCTGCTAAACCGACCCGTCCCCCTGCCCCTAAGCCTTTCTTCATGCTTCTTCTAGGTGGGCAGAGCGTTTTCTCTCTACATGAATAGCAATCGACGGCCTTTGCACGCGGGCCGCACGCGCTTCCGCTGCGACGAAGATGGCTTGCCTCATTTCATCTCCGATTCATCTGCGTTCGTCGCTCCCTACATATAGCGCGCTTTTGCCCGTGGATAGAACTATGCGCGGGCGGAAGTTTTATACAGAGCATGACGGCGACGGTAACCGCTACAGCGACGGCAAAAACCCGTTTCCGTCGAAATTGCCGCCGTATAATTGTTATCGCAATAAAATAAATACAATCCCTTGAAATCTTGTGAGGGACGCGAGCACTCTACGTGCAATGCAGTGAAGACGCGCGAGAGCTTAATCCCTGTAATGTCAGCTTGTTTTGGCTGGCGCACCCTTTTGTTAGGAGACGCTCCTGAATGCGTTTACTAAATAGCAGAAGGAGGTCTAAGGCAGGACATAACAGGGCGCCCTGGTTTCTATTTTTTTTCCATGCCCGTCGTTGCTTCTTTTCCTGAACCGTCAAGCATGAGCTAATTCGTATAGGATTATTGGTCAGAAGCTTTCACAATGCTGCTCTGCAGACAAGCGCAACCATCGACGCGAGTCGCGCTTACTGGAGGCAATGTAGTGTTAGTTTTTTTCTCTTGTCGATTTGTAATTTAAGTTGAAAGTATTTATTTTGTGTATATGTTATAGTTTAAGAAAAATGTCATCTTCGTTGTTTGGCGAATAGAAGACAAAAAAAAAACGGAGTCTACATGTGCTTTGCACGGATCGACCACCTTTTTCTGCGAAAAACATGCTTCGCGAAGGGAGGAGGACGGCCTCGGTGTGGGAGCAGCACGGCGCCACTTACAACGCCCGGAGAAGATATGCAAGTCAACGCTGTGTCGTCGTTTCGATCCGTGGCCCTTCGCTTTTTGTATTATTCGTCTCCATACGGCCTGAATCACTAACGTCATCGAATGTATGCGCCATGGCGCCGCAGTTTCTTTTATGCTCTTTTCTGACGTTTCGAATGACCTCCTATTCTCACACGTCCTCATTTCAAGGACTGAATTGTGCACATGGGCTAACGTAAGGCTATTTAACATTCTCGGTTGCTGCGCGTGCATTTCTTCGCACACGATTTTGTGCGTGCGTGAGCCTCAGTGAGTTTCGTTTGTCGTATACATTCGTATATATAGTCGGGCAGCACTGCTGACGCCTATACGACGACGATTGTGGAGCAAAGTGAATGAATTCGGTATCCCAAACTGCGTAGCCAAACTAACTCCCTTATTTTACCCTATGTGTCCCCCTTGTCATTTTTTTGTTTTTTGCTTCGTTTATCTCGATGGTTTCGAGTTGAAAGAGAGCACGCAGAGAGTTCAAATCCCCGCGCGGGAATACCAGGCACGATATGCGAAGGATTTACGTCGAAGAAACTGTTTTCGACGAGCTTTGCGACCCAGAAGAGATAAAGAACAAAAAAAAATGTAGGGCGAAGGAAACTGAAGCAAAGAGGGAGAGACGCGGGTGAGCGAATTCCACCGCGCGTGTCCGGAGGCGAGCTGGGACGCTGCTGGCGTGGTCCGTTGAAGTGCGGCGCTCTGCGGCTCGTGGAGACAGCAGTATGCGCAGAAAGGCCGAGGCGAAGAGAGAGCAAACAGTGTGTGGCTTCGGCAGAAGATAACGAGGGATTTAAAGCAACCAGGGGGGAAGCAAACATCAGCATGGCCTAGAGGGTAAAAAGCGCCATCACAGATGGCTCACTGAGCACGGAGAAAATCACGTCTCTGCCGGAGGAGGATCTGTATTTCCGAGGAAGGACAAGAATAAAGAAGAGAATTGTGCAGCGAGACTCAAACTCTGCGCGCTGGAGGCTCGGGAAATGTCCTCCTCCGGATTAAGCGCTGCCGTCCCGTATTTGAGTTTTGACAGCTCGGAGGGAAGGGGCCGCAGGTTCGGACTGCTTTGCACGCTTCGATCGCTGTCACTTTTATTACTACGAGGAAACGAGTCGGAGATGAGCGTCGTGCTCTGCGCCGAAAGCGAGAAATGCTGCGGAAGACAGTGGTACCTCCTGAAGGAATTAAGATTGGTCCACCCCTGTTGCTATAGTGCACCGATGTAGTTCCCACACCGATGTAGCACCGATGTAGTGCACCTTGTTGCAGCCACAGAAAGCCCACGAGAGGTATTTAGACAGAGTACGCCGCAGAGCGTACAAATTGTCCTGTTCTCTACGTAATGTGACTTGCGCTGTGTCTCATTGCTTTGCAGTCCGCTATACTGCAGCGTTGCTTATGAGATAACGGAACACGACGTTTTCAGAGGAAAAAAAAAAACGTCAGTTCCGCGCAGCACAGTGACAGCGAAAGCTGGAAGAGCGGCCTTTCAGAGCCATTTTTTTTTGGGGGGGGGGGGGTGTAATGCTGCCATTTGCTGGGTACACACTATGTCACAAATAATTGTAATTTTCGTGTAGTAGGCCAGCATTCACTATGCTATCTTTCGTCATTCTTCCGAGAAACGTGGTATCGGCTACGCACTTGCTAGGAATTTTTTACATTGTTTTATTGCAGTGACTGGCAACGGTGTGGTGTTTTTTATTTATAGTTTTCTTCTATTTTTCGCAATACTGGTTACACACCGCGGCAACGGTGGTGACGACGGACAACTATATACGGCGTCACACGTGACCCGTGTTCTGATCCTACAACAGCTTTCGCTGTAGTAGGTCTTCCGGTAGAGCATTTTACAGCGAAAGCTGCTATCAGATAAGAACACGGGTCACGCGCGCCACCGTATAGTTGTCTGCCGCCGCTGGTGTCCGTAAGCAGGATCAGAAGAACAAAGAACTTAAATAGAAAACACTAATGACACATTGGGATTTGAACCAAGGTCCACTGCGTGCAAGCCCCGTATTCTACTACTGACGTACGCCAGTGCTTGAAAGTCTCTTCTAAACTGACCTTAGGCACGCTTGATGTCGGGAAAGAAATAGCGGTACTATGAGTTATTAAGTGTTTCGGAACATCACAGGAGCAGCCAGACGTCAGACAATGCGAATTGCGTAACGAGTTGGCAGTCTAATGCTCCAACCCATTAGTAAACTTGTTCTTCATCACCTATTTATCAACTGTGGCGCATACCTTCTTCAAGCATAATTCAACATCGTCGTCAACCATTGCATAAAAAATTGCACAAAATTCCTTACTAGTGTTTTGATCGATGCGCGGGGTTTAACGTCCCAAAACTACACACAAGATCGCCTTTTGTGTAAGAAACGGAGTGGTGGTGGGCGTCGTAGCGGATCTTGGAGCGCTGTTGAGATGCAATGGTTCGGGGGCGTGCGACGCAACGGGCTTCTTCAGCGCGGCATAGTGACTCGGCAACCAATGTTTCCACGTCTAACGTAAAATGCACAATGGTGTCGAGACAACTGCGCGGAGAGCGGGTGTAGAGCAGAGAAAAGGGCGAGTAGCCAGTCGTCTCTATAGCTTCGCGCTGTTGTATGCGTACGTGATATACGCCAGTACTTCGTCCCAGTTTTTGCTCTTGGCATTAACATATATTGACAACATGTTGGTTAGCGTACTCTTGGTCCGCTCTACGAGGCCATTCGTCTGTGAATGACCCGGGGTCATGTGGCGGACTTGGCTGGCAGACAGGCGCGGGACCTCTTCAGCGACGTCAGCAACGAACTGACGTCCCTGGTCGCCGGAGAGCAATGACATAGAATTACATGGCGAGGCATCAACTGCGACACATGAAATGCTGTTGCAGACAAGAGTGGCGATGTGGGCTTGTTGCTGTTGCAGTTCCGTCGTTAATAGATGGTTGCCCTCCGGTCTCGCTTAACAGTAGCTGACTTGCCCCGCACCTCCACCACAAATGTGACGATGGAACGCGTTTTTTTTTTTTTTACAAAAAGGAATGATTGCGAGGGGTACAGCTCAGAGCCAGGAACAGGAGACTGAGCTGCTCGTGAGCTAGTTCCGCTTCGACCTTGTTCTTTTCATGCGCCTATCGAGGTTGTTTCATTATGATTATGAGAGACGCCGTAGTGGAGCGCTCTGGAAATTTCGACCACCTGGGGTTTTTTAACCTGCACCTAAATTTGAGAACACGGGCCTACAGTATTTTCTCCTCCTTCGAAAATGCAGCCACTGCAGCGGAGATTCGATCCCGCGACCTGCAGGTGCAGCCGAGTACCTTAGCCACTAGACCACCACGGCGGGGCTCTTTAGTGTGCAGCGGATGCCGCGCTACTCCAAAGAATGTCGAAGTATAGCAAACTGAACGCTGGATTAACACATAAAAATTATGATTATTTATGGCGTAGTGGGTACCCAGCAGTGTGCTTGTAGCAGTTAACCAAATAGTGTTTAGAAAAGGCTCTGGAAGGCTACTTTTTTAGCTTTCGCTGTAACTCTGCTGCGCATTTCTAATACGTGCCATCTAACACGTGCACATACGTGCATATAAATATGTGAGGCACTCCATCCTGCCTGTTTAGGTTCTTATTAATGCACACCTTGCGCAGTGCATTATTTAAAATATTGAATGAACATTTTCACGTGCGTCAGCTGTATACATATATCTTTGTGTGTGTACAGGAGGTCAGGCCGTGATTCACAGATAAAAAAAAAAATCAGCGTGCTTACTTTGAGCCTTGTTTGTGTATGTCGCTTCAGAGCTTGTGGCGGGGTCGCCGTTGTTTACCATCCTATACTGACACCTTCCCGTACATGCTCTCTAATAATATAGGCCACGCACAATGTTATTGCACCCACATCATTGTGTTCGTGCTATATGTAGGAGCGTCGTGAGTTGGCCTTTTACGAGGTCTGTTCCATACCACCGTCCAACGGCTATACCAGTCACATACACTACCGTTTAAAGACGAATGAAACTAATTTGAGGGTGACAATGCTATAGCTGCTCATCTTGAATTTGTGGGTGACATTGCTACAGCTCGCTTTGTCTTCAGACAAGACTAGCAGTACACTTTATGCGGTACGCTGTATTCGTGTGTCTGTACACTTTATCGGGTATATAGGTGCGCGTATGGGAGGACTGAGGCTCAGTTGGAAGAACATTGAACGCGTTATTCGAATGTTGCAGCCTCGGTCCTTGCCGGCAGCAAGGTGCCTTTTCGTCCACTTTAGTTCATTCATACTGATACCATATTTGCTACAAATAACGTCTACTGTACTTTCCTTGGCCTCATGAACTATCTATTGGTTCTCCCTGTTGCTGTGTGCTACAAAGAAAACGAGGCTTTAATGACTCTTCTTTTGTTCATTTGTAATCATGGTACGGTTTCGGCGCGTAATCCCTCATATACGCGTGTATTGTATATTCTGTCATCTGTGGCCCAGTGTACCGGAGAACGGCAAAAAAGCTGAACGCGCGAAAACAAGAAAATGTATGCGTGGCAAAAATGTGCAATCCTTGTGTCGATTCACCGTGATTCGTTTCCACCATATTTGCTGTTTGAAGCTGCTTGAATGTAAGTTATCACTTAACACCACTCCTAAGGCAAAAAAAAAAAAACCTCCACATTTTCCAACTACAATTCGCCCGGACATCTTGGCCACCGAGCCTGGTGACGGTATTGCGCACAAGCGAGCCGGGGTGTTGGAAAATGCACTGACCGTGCCGAAAACAGGCGAGGAATCGGGAGAGAGCAGAGGTGCGACAGCAGGCGCATGCAGAACGGCGGGGCAAGAAGTGCCCGTTGGGCGCGCTGCTATGCAGCGGAGGCTCGCAAGAGTTGACATGGCGCTTTTAATGAGTGCCGAGCTAAGCCTAGCCGGGCTTTATGCCTTTCTCGCTTCGCAGGCACGCAGTCGGGCTCTGCATAGCGTTGGCTGCTCCTTCGGCGACGCAAACGTGCAAATAAAGCTGAAGCTGCTTGAATAAATTACGCGTTACACTCGGAGGAGCTGCTGCAGAGTTCGCTTACCGCCGTAGAAATGCAGGCGCTCGCGGGAGTTTCAACATCGCACGCTTTTATTACGCGCGCTCTCGTGTACTTTGCCTGCAAATAAGGATGCACAAGAGCGGGTGCCTTGGGAGGCAGAAGAAAGAAAAAAGAAATCGTGAAAGAAAGATAAACGTAGTTATTTCTTGTCTCGTTTTAATCGAGCTGGAATGTTTGCTGCCGGCACCTCCCCCACTCCTTCGCTGTCCGTTTTTATCGAAACTGGCGGCGCATTTGAAATGAATCGCTTATTATGCAGCCCGGGGAGGAGAAGCAAAAAAGAGCTTCGATGACGCGATAACGAAAGCCACCGCCGTTATTCCTTCCGTAGATTTGATCTATTGTTCCGCGCTTTTGTTACTTGATCATTGAAAATGAGGCGCACAAGTGACCATTGTTGTTGTTGTGTGCCCTGGTGGCAAGTGTATTGAAGGTACTAATATAAGAACATGATATTCAAATCGGAGTACTGTTCTCATTACTTGGGAGCTTGATAGATAGGAGAGCAAAGCATGAGACGCACTAAAGATGGTGAAGTACAGTCGAGTCAAATGTTCCCGAAAAGCGTCCTTCCGGTTGGTTTCTACATGCAGCATTAAAACTACGTATCGTTACGGTGTCTGTATATGCTCAAGGTTGGGCTCCATGTTTTCGAATTATTCCGAAGAGATCTGATAAACTCCACCGGTAAAATTTCTGACAATTCGCATTTATCCTGTTAACTAAGACTTCAAAGGATAATTCTCAAAGCTAAGGTTCATGAATTCAATGAAGCAAACAGCCATCAGTGGGATCGACCTCGAAAAACATGCTTGTGTTTATTAAAACAAACATTATTTTGGTAAAACTAACAACGTAGGTGTTTCGTATTCAAATGTTTGTGCTTTTCTGCATACGTAAATATGCGTTAATTTATATGTTCCGCACATCTAAAATTACATTTATTGGGTTTGCATGTTTTCGTGTTATGATATTATTTTATCTTAGATATTAAACTATTGTGAATAGTGATATTAATAGGCCTTTTATTTTTCATCTGATAGATGAGAGAGGACCAGCAGCTTGCTTAGCTTCTGCCTCCCCCCCTTCCCAATGTTCATTTTGGCGAGTACAAAGCAGGGCAGTGCAGTGTTGTATCTGTACAGTGCCGCCTTAATAACAGGACAAGTAAAGAGCAAGTGAAACTAATTGAAATACTAGAAACACAGGATTATCCGCAACAATGCACCATATTTTTATTGGAAAAATAAAAATAAGAGTACGTTAAACAACCTATAATGCAAAATTAAACACTGAATTTAGGAGAATTAGATACTTACTAGTAATAAACTCCGATAAATGCAGAAATTTTATGCGAAAAGTCAACTCCGGAAAACGCCCTCCAATTATCAAGACGAAAAAGTCGCACATCCCACGTATCTTAGACATTGATGCTATACGAAATATGCGCAGGAAGGGTGACTCTGTTGTAATTCTTTATTGAGCAAAACGTTACAAAACGACGTCAAAGATATGTCCGAATGTCTTACGCACACGTGCACACATGTGAAACAGTTGCATGTTTACTGTTGCGTAACTAAGCCAACAGCAACATGGGTATCAGCAACACCAAAAGCGGTAAGCTGATATGTAGCGCTTGTGTCAGCGAGAATGGCGGCCCTGGACTTTGCTATATAGATAAATGAGCTTCAGTGGATGGCACTTCCCTACAACTGCTATTAACCCGACGTGACGGCTGTAAGATATGAGTATGTATGTACTGTTTCCTAGAATAGATAGATCCATCCATCCATCCATCCATCCATCCATCCATCCATCCACCCATCCATCCATCCATCCGTCCGTCCGTCCGTCCGTCCGTCCGTCCGTCCGTCCGTCCGTCCATCCATCCATCCATCCATCCATCCATCCATCCATCCATCCATCCATCCATCCGTGCGTCAGTCGACCCGCTCTTTTATTGATGTAAACTGTCAATCACTTTCAGTGCATTGCGCTTAACTACAGTTGGTCTTAACCCGACGTGACGGCCTAACTGCGGTGTTCTCGTGGCTAAGGCACTCGGCTGCCTCCCCGCAGGTTGCGGTATCGAATTCCGGCTGCGGCTGCTGCATTTTCGATGGAGGCGAAAATGCTGTAGGCCAGTGTGATCAGATTTCGGTGCACGTTAAAAAACCCCAGGTGTCGAAATTTTTTAAGCCCTCCACTACAGCATTTCTCATAATCATGTGGTGGTTTTGGGACGTTAAACCCCACACATCCATAATCAAATCAACTCGTCATGACGGCTGTATAGTAGCGGCGCATATGTAATGCCTATACTACTAGATAGCCATCACTGCATACCCAATTGGCGCTTCACGAACACATGGTGTATTTTAAAAGCAGTTGCGAAATCTGGCGTTCACCTGTGATAGAATACTTGGTTGAACACAGAATGCTTGGATGGAATGCTAGGACCCTGCCGTTTTATTTTTACATTCGCCGAGTCAACGCAGCCAATGTCAGCTTTTTGTTAACGCTCACGCATTAAAGCTAGCCATCTGTGTTCTCACCGTTCCTAGGTAGATATTGAAGTGTGAATCACTTGTGACACATACCCACATACCAGTGGCACTGTCTGGCGGAAGTGTTTGAGGTTATACACGATGGGATTGTTACATTATTGGTGTCATGACCAGCGAGTCGCATTCATGAAACCATCTTACTCTCCCATACTAAGTTTGCTGTACGCCAAGTTAAGGGGGGGGGGGGGGGGGATCACGAGAGCAACCAGGCGTAGGCAGTTATAGATAGATAGATAGATAGATAGATAGATAGATAGATAGATAGATAGATAGATAGATAGATAGATAGATAGATAGATAGATAGATAGATAGATAGATAGATAGATAGATAGATAGATAGATAGATAGATAGATAGATAGATAGATAGATAGATAGATAGATAGATAGATAGATAGATAGATAGATAGATAGATAGATAGATAGATAGATAGATAGATAGATAGATAGATAGATAGATAGATAGATAGATAGATAGATAGATAGATAGATATAAAATGCGCCACGACAATAACTAGAGCCCATTAGCCCCGAGAAGTTGCAGAGGCGCCACCTGGCTGCTGGCTGGAGGCCCGGGTGACGTCACGGCACGTACTCTTAGATGCGCCCGCCGCGGTAGCCGCGGGGTGCTTACACAACATGCGCTCGCTTCGTCTGCTGTTCCGCTGTCTGCCTTTGTTTTTTGCTTCTTTCAAGCTGCAGATGAATGACGACAACAAAATTGATAGTGTAGCGGATAAAAAGAACAAACTGTTTGTTGTTGCTTCAGTGCAACTGCCAACATTGTTCGCGCTCGCCGAATATGAAAGGGGGGAACAGATCTTTGTCGTGCCTGACACCTACGAAGGGTTCCATTTCTGGGCACGGCAACCGCATTCCGATGGGTATAAAAAGTTAGAACAGGGTTCTACTTGAATACAGCAAACTTGTTGCCGCAATCTTGTGATGCAAGACACCATATTTAAATTATTCGGTAGAGTGTTTGTTCATAGACGATTCTTTTGAGAGACATGAGGGTTTTCCCCTTATAACTATTCCTTCGATATCGTTGCTATCAGTGGTGCTCCCATGTGACGGAAACATTATACTTTGTGCCGTGGGGGTAGATCAGACCAGCATTTCACGTAAATCAGGGTATACGACAACCTAATCCCTGGCGAATATTGAGATGATTTTGATATGTGGGGTTTAACGTCCCAAAACGGCCATATGATTATGAGAGACGCCGTAGTGGAGGGCTCCGGAAATGTCGACCACCTCGGGTTCTCTAACGTGCACCCAAATCATATCACATGGGCACACAGCATTTTCGCCTACATCGAAAATGCAGCCGCCGCAGCCGGGATTCAATCCTGCGACCTGCGGGTCAGCAGCCGAGTACTTTAGCTACGAGTCCACCGCGACGGGGCTTAATCTTGAGAAGAAATGTGTACATGTATGATTGTACTGAACGGACATCTCAGCATTTCTAAAATCGTTGTGTGTGCGGCAGTATTATTTTGCGTTTATCACAGACAGAATCATGTAAAGTATCCCGTTGGTGATAGCGCATTTTCACCACATGTTTTGGATTATTTGCAAATGCAGGCGTAAAGCACAATAAAACGCAGCCTATTCAGTGAATTCAGAGCATCCCAATTTCTTTTGTGATACTTTGGCACGCATATGTTTGAACCCTGGAATCTAGTTGTCATCACTTCAGCACCACTTAGAATAATTTGTTAGCACGCATTTCTTGGCTTACGCAATGAAAAGAGCTAGCGTCTCACTGTCTTTCATTACCATTTTCTCGGCAACTCTTCCGTTTGGAGGGCTCTCTGCTGAGCTAAATAATAACTTTCTACACATTAGATAACGTTCACCAGCTGTGAAAACTTCCACCTTGCACTTGCAAAGAGAGGCGTCACGAAACTGAGAAGTAATCACCACCGCAGCGCTAAAGATCCGGTACACGGCGAGCGCAGAAGAAGACGGCAAGCGGTGGCGGAGTAGGCGAGTCGTTGCCTTGACGCCACACCACCGCGACCACAGCGACGCCAGTGTTCGTTCTCGGTGCTAATAGGGAGCGATTCGGTGGCGACGCAGTGAGAGAACCTCGACGATACCGTGGAACGCTGGCCACCCTTGCGTTAAATCCTTTCCGTCAGTTAAATTACGTCTCTTAAATTACAACAAGCCATCGCGCGATAACACGACGCCAAAAACAGAGTATTGCAGCTTCCCCACGTGCATCAAAGGTCACGAAGCTAAAACGCTTTGTCTTAGTGGAAAAAAGTGATGACCACTCGGTCATCGAAAGAATGGAGGCCGTTTGTTCACGAACAGAACGTATAATTTATATTTATGGAGCACACAGACAAGACAGACAGCACAAAAGAAAACAAAGCAGAAATATTACATGCATAATAAAGGGCGAAAACTTTTCAATAAATGAGTTCCACCATCTGGCTTAAACAGGCACGGAAGCCGTAGGAGACGGCTTCACAAGAGGGGATGGAGATGGCAGTTAAAAGGGCCACTCACCAGGTTTGACAATTTTGAGCTGACAAGCGCAATGCGTAGACGAGGCGTTCATGATCACGTCTGCCAAAATTTGCAACGCTACGCGCCGCGGAAATGGCTCAAATTTCAAGATGAAAGCTGCTCCCCCTTCCCTCTGTCGGCGCACACGTAGAGAATGAGGGCATCACGTAGGTGTAGGAATGGCCCTACGTACACGGCAATGCAATGACGTTGGTCCTCTACGTAGACGACTCTGCTCTGACGTTGTCAACAGTATACCACGTGACATAGCAAAACATTTTTAACACAACATGCGTAGTTTGTGTATTTGTTGCTTTAAGAGAATAATAAAACTTGAAATAAATAATGAGACGCAATAAAAACTTGTGCGTGTTTTTCTTTTATTTTTTTCCCGTGAAATGCTACAAGTGTGGGGCTAAGGTGCCAGCGTTTTGCATGCGTTCGGGTTCCCACGGTCAGCGCATTGAGCAGACGACCGCCGTGGGACGCTCCTACGCGTTCGCGCGCTCATTGTGCTCATCTACTCTACCGCGTCTAAGCCAGCGTTTTCAAACAATCTCGCAGAAACAGGCAGAAGACCACAAAATATCGCTGGTCAACAAAGCAACGCTGCTCGCGTGCTTGGGGGTTGGGCTTGTTCGGGCACGTCATGCGCACGTCACCTCATGGTCGGATGCTGGAGAGGGTGGGAAAGACATTTGGCTTGCGAAAGCTACGCGGTGGAGCAGCAAGGGTTTCGAGCTCGCCTCCTCTCATACTCGTTTCGTGCCGCTTCGAAAAATCTGTTTTCTCCGCTCGTGATGAACCGATTCGAAAAATTTTTGTGGCAGAATGTTCCTCATCGGACACCCAACAACTTCCACTGTGTAACTAAAATTCGGTATGAGGCCTGGTGAGTGGCTTTTTAAGGTGGCGGCATAGCAGGAGCGAAGATAATAACGTGGTGTTAGATGTCGGACCCAGTCGAGTGCAATGCCCAGACGCCATTTCGGTATTCGCGAGCCAAAGCATGGTTTCTGCGTGGAGACGCAGATGGGCTTAGATCGCGTGTCCGAACAACGATCCCAAGACCCCAGGCACCGGGAAGAAGCTTGACGTGGTGCCAGGTGAGAGCCTGCGGCGAGTGTCAGCCAGGTACAGGATTAGCTAGCTGCTACTCCCGCGCCCTTGAACCGCCACGTCTTCCCTGCTCCTCCATTCTTCTCTGAAGTTAAATCTCTTTCTTTTCTTTTTTTTTTTTGGTAAGCGCTCATTGGTTGAGCGTTTTCCTTGCGTATCGTGCAGTAGGTGCAGAGTTTCTTCTTCGTAATCGTCTTTTGAATACTCATTTACCACTGCACTCTACTCGCGCTCATCATCATAATCCTCCGTGTACTTCTGGAATGCAATAGCACCGACTATACTCTGTTTTATTCCTTAGGTGCAACGCTATGGAACCTGGTGAGAGTTCTTGAATTAGATGCGCTCACACCAAGAAATAGTTCAATGACGTTGCTACTCGTGATGTATTTTTTTTTTGTTTTCGTGCTCAGACGGAGTAACAAATTCTGTGATTTCTGTATCAGAAATAAATAAACATTGTTATTTGTACGAATGTCAATAGGTGGTTCAGGATAACTGAGTGTCTCTGTGTTTTCGTATCATGACCTCTTCAGCGATTGGTTCCGGCAGCCCGCAGCTGTAGCCCATCGTGGAGGCTACGTCTCCAATGACGAAAGCCAACTCGGAGACGCACGGAGTGATATGTTTTGCTGACCGAACTTCTTGCGTAGCTTCGACAGCATTGCACCTGATACACAAAACGCAGTATCATAAAGCATCTGCAAGAAACCTCGCAGTAGGGCACGTAGTAACATAATTATTGCTCACGGAAAAAAGCCCCTCCGTTGTTTTTATCCGATACACTTTTGTAATGTGCTTCACCGCCTTCTTATTCTTCTATAGTTACTTCAATCTTGAGATTCAGCTCTACGTTTATTACCTGTTCTATATAGATGGGGAATTTCACAACTTCAAGTGCACTATTGTATATCTCGAAGCGCTGTTCTCTTCCAAGGTTGTTGTACATTACTTTCGTTTTCTGCAAACTAATGCTAAGACCTACCTTTCAGCTCTCCTTTTCTAACTCCGTAATCATGAGTTGCAATTCATCCCCTGAGTTACTCAGCAATGCAATGTAATCGGCGAAGCGCACGTTACTCAGGTACTCTCCACTAACTCTTATTCCTAACTCTTCCCATTCTAGAATGAGGTGAAGCACATTCGGCAAGCACTCTCAAATTATGACTGGTAGATTGCCGCCATCCTTCAAGAGCAAGATATATAACAGCTGCATCTTGCTGGTACTTACTTATAGAGTAGAAATCTGGAGGCTTACATGGAGGGTTCAGTTTAAATTGAGGACGAAGCAGCGAGCGATGGAAAGAAAAACGATAGGTGTAACCTTAAGAGACAAGAAGAGAGCAGAGTCGATCAGGGAACAAACGGGGGTTAAGGATATCATAGTTGAAATCAAGAAGAGGAAATGAACATGAGCCGGGCATGTAGCGCGTAGGCAGGATAACCGCTGGTCATTAAGAGTTACTGACTGGATTCTCAGAGAAGGCGAACGGGTTAGGGGGAGACAGAAGGTTATTAGTTGGGCAGATGAGATTAAGAAGTTTGCGGGTATAAAGTGACAGCCGCAAGCACAAGATCGAGTTGACTGGTGGATCATGGGAGAGGCATTTGTCCTGCAGTGGATGTATACAGACTGATGATGATGATTTTTTGGTAATAGAATTATTTTTATATGGCATTGCACATGCACATTTAAACAAAATAGGCGTAAACCTGTAATTGGCTTGCAGTAATCAAGAGTTATTATGCTTACTAAGTTGCTAGCGTTTTCACTAACAATTTAGTAATGAGCTAAGCATTCCACTCAGCACTATTAATGAAGGATGTGAACAATTTAACAAGCCTGCACTTTACTACCTTCACTAAGTATTTATGCTTTTTGTGACAAGCTAATGATGACAGACGTTATGCTATCAGGTAGTACATGAGGGATTATTGGTCAGCTGCGAGCCCGTATTAAGATCACGTGCTACGTGACGCCAACAAACAGGAAAAGAACGTTCCACTTTCGCCGTCATGGCTACTGGCAGCGCTGACTGACGCTCACACGTTTAAATTCACTGATACGCCTAGTAAAGTGGAGAGGGATATAACCGCTGTGGCAGTTCAGTTGGTAGAACATCGGACGCGTTATTAGAAGGTTGCAGGTTTTCTCCCTGCTCACGGCAAGTCGTCTTTTCGTCCATTTTTCTTTCTTCACACTTACATTTCGTTTACTACTAATAACATTCCTTTTCCTTTCCTCAGCAGTGTTGTCGCTTAGTTCTCATTATTGTTGTATCCGACAAAGACAAACAAACCCTTAATATTTCCACTCCTTTCCTTCAAGTAAACGGTTAGTACTGAGCTCGTCAATACGCCGACCTTTTTTTCTATGAGTGCCATCAATGAACAATAAACTACACCTGCGAAGATGCGCTTCGCTTTTGTGATATACCTCATTTTATGGCGGAAAGATCGGCCATGTTTTTCTTCATTGCCGAGTGATCATTGTTAATGCTACGTTTTTTATTTATATTCTGCGCTTCGTAGAAGAAGCCTGACTGCGTATACATAAGCCACAAGCTCTATCGTCTACTACAATTTTTACCGACAACAAAACTCGACGAAAAGTGGCTATGAGGCAGCATGCACTGTAGTTCTACACACCGCTGAACCTGATGTCACCCAGTGTCAGTTAGCTTCGCTGTGCTCTCCACACAACTCACTACGTGAATGGAGCAGTTCGCCGGGCACTGTACAGCTGACCTGGGCGTTCGCAACATGCACCCGCGTAAACACGGCAGTGCTTACGTCTAAACTATGAATACCCAAAAGTGAAGTCTACCAGACAATCGTGAGTGGGAAGGAATACTTAGTTCGCACCTGTATGCGAAAGAGAAGCTTAATGCCCTCAATACAGACTGTGAACTATTGTATTAACAACTGTACATGCCACGCAGCTTCCGCGTGAGAGACTGTCCCACGTGCTCTATTTGTGGGTGCGACGAGATATGTACAAAATATGCTTTTGCACTGTTCTTTTTTTTCACAATTGTAAGACGTTGCGGTCGCTTCAAACCAACTGGACGAGAGAGCGCCGCCGTCATCTGCGCTGCGGTCTATAAGTGCATTGCCGCACTTCTTGAGGTAAGCGAGATATGCAACAGTCTTTCAATGCAAATAAATGTTATTATGTCTGCGTACGTCGATGACTAGTCTTCCTTTTTCTTTTCAACGTATCTTTATTTCTCTTTGCGCAGTGCAGGGCAGCAAAACAGGTGTTACCTGGTAACCTCCGTTCCTGGTTTCCTTTTAGCTGTGAATAGTCTCAGTAGCAATAACAGGTCTCTTCTATATTTATTAGGTATTACAAATTCAAACACATCTTCAATTCTAGGGATTTTTTAGGGTCTTGCTCGCCAAGCTTCTTATGCTCGGGGCATGTTCTTTAATGTGTACGGTAGAGGCGCAGCTGTGCAATGTACCCACTACACGCCCACCGTAACTTTCAGGAAGTAGGGAAGCACCCACTATGCCACCATGCTAATTGTTATTCTGCTGATAAGCGAACTACCCACTATAATTCTGTAAAGCACTATGTGCAATTTGTGCTGCGAAGAAGGCTCGTCGACAGGCGGACCCCGAAGTGAGAGCCCGCGAAGCAGAGGCGGCAAGAGAACATCAACTCGGGACCTGTATCGACATTGCGTTCTCCAAGTTTCAACTAGAACTTCTAATTCAAGAACACCTCGCCACTCACTTAACCAATCACAATATCGTGGTCTCCAAAGAGAAACCCGTCCTACAGCTTTGTAATCAGTAATGTAAACCTTGTATATAAATGCATCGATATTTAAATTATAACATGTTGTGTATATGAAAGTGTTTATACAATCACCCCTATAACAACGTCTTACGTCTTTACATGACGGTAGAGGACTTGTATGCAGAATTCACGGGTTCTCCTGATCAGTTCCGAGTAAGCTTCGTCATAATTCACTTCGTCGAGATAGGAGATGGTGAATTATTTATTTATTTATTTTATTTATTATTTTCCTACAAAGATGAACGGCTGCTTTTTCGTGGCTGCCGTAAAAGAGAGCACGGTGACCCCAACGTGCCCTCGGTATTGTGCAGTATATGCCTCCGCCAGCTAGCTGTGGAATTGGTGTTGCTTTCTACCAGCATTTAGTTGCAGATGAGCAGGAATCATATGGGAGCTATTCGCACAAATGGGGAAACTTGTTCCGTAGCGAAAGCGCACATTGCTGCACAGAAATCACAATGTACTCAGCATATCGGCATAGTCGTTTTACGCATTGTCGCGCAATCAGTGCGCACGGGCACAGTTTGAATGACAACTCCAGGAGGACGAGAAAGAGGAGGAGAAGAAACTGCGTGCTAACCATTTGGCACAACATGTAGTGCTGTTGACGAATGACACTTTCTTGTTATCGTGATTGCGCAGGCTACACTGGAATGGGAACAATTACGTGCGCCTACTAGAGGCTTTGTGCTTATCGCTGCGTCGATTCGCTCGCAGGATTTCAAGCTGGACGGTTGTGCCCTCGCGATCTCCGACTTCAGCGTAGCTCCCGCCGACTGGTTCGCCTTCCGCGGTCTCCTGAAGCCGTGCAGCTCTCGCACTGTGGCACCCCGCCCTTGGACTGCTTCGACCGGATCCCCACTTTCCTATCTCCTTCTTTTTCTCTCTCGTTGGCTGGATGGCTTCTTCTCCGTCTATTTTCCTTCTGTTCTTTTTATCCCTCCTTCCTTCTCCCTATATCTTTTATTCCCCATATCCCATTCCTCTGCTGACCTGTTGAGGTGTCCTCGTAAGGAGAGACAGTTACGGGTCGGCACCTTTCTTTTCATTTCTTCTGATATAACCACTTCTCTCTCTATCGCTGCGTCTGCATCCGCAAAAGCAGCGGTACTTAGGAGGTCGTTCAGTTCGGCTGCGGGCACACGCGGCTTTGGGCTTTCAGGGGAATCGGCTGCCTAACATAACTAGCTTGGTCAGGGCTTCGACAACGTGAAGGATTTTCACAGCCTACCACTTCGTAAAGAGTACGTAGGGGTTGATGCAGACGAACCGTTTCACCTTGACTGCATAGTTCTTCTTCCCTCTGCAAATCGGCAGGATTGCGAGATTCAAACTGAATTGGCCTAATTAGCTGCTTGAGCCTCCAATGAGTGCGACGCTCAGAGCTGGTTTGTTGCACGACCTGGCCTGAGGCTGGAAATGAGAACGTCGCGGGCGGCCCCGAGCGTGTGGCCTCTCGTATGCAGATGCGGGCTTCGTGCGTGCTCGCTACACCTCTTTTGAGGATTTTGGTTATGTAGTTGACTCGCACTCGGTGAACATAAAACTCGCGCGCACCGCAGGAATAACTGAAGACAATATGATGAGCGGCAGCACACAAACAAGCAGCGGTATCCCGTGGCATTCAGAAATGTGACGGGAAAAGTCGACTTTCACGCAGGAGGCCTGAAGGTATGTTTGTTGTATTCATTCCGACAGCAACGCCGACGTGCGCACGTCGTAGAGCCCTCGGACAACTGCAGGAGTGGTAGGGCAATGCGGAATTTAAAGTAGTCTGTTGGAAATATTATATCGTAGTTATGTATACAGAAGGCTGATACAGATTTGAAGCAAACAAGAGAGATCCCCGTCCAAATGACAATGCTCATGAATAGTTTCGGAAAAGTCAACTGTGCCTGTCACTGCTGCCGTGGCTACAGTGTTTTGTCTGAAGAAAAATCGTATCACGGACTCGTTCACTTGCTTGCTTCAGTACTATGCACTTTCGTCGCTAGTAGAACGTATAGCATGAACTTCACCATATCTCAATTCAATACAAATGGTTTGCTACGTTTGTTTGCAGTGTGAAAACTATACTGCACAATTGAGGTAAACGGGCTAGATTTCCGTGACCAGGGTGGGAAAACTGACAATCTTCCTTTATTGTGCATGTAGTACATTTTTTGTCCTTATGTTCAGACGACTGTACGATTTTACTCGCCCTATCTGAGTCAACTCTTCTTTCTCTTTTTACCATAATCAAAACTATGTATGTGCAGAATAAACATACGTAGCACAATTAAAATATTTTTATTACAGGACTAAGTAATATTATGGTACGTCATGTTGGCAACGTTGCGAACAATACTGATTCATGTCTGTCAAGGGCAGGTTTTGTAAGCCGCAGTAAATTTTTGGTTCAACTGAAAATTAAATTGCAACATACCTCACGCCCAGTCGAAGCTTTTCCTATAGTCGGACAACTTATGCAAACCGTAATGTTGCCTCTAACCTTGTTATACGTATGGGCTGAGTGCTCTGAGTCACTGGACCGTCCGCAAGCATCTCAGAAACCCAATTTGCTCCTACGAGTCTCCTTTTATTAAACCTATTACAGTGCACTCTCGTTTGAATGAACTTCAAGGTACCCAAGCAAATAACTCACTTAAGTGAGTGTTCACTAAACTGAACGTTCACTAGAATACAGAACAGCATAGGCACAGCAGATATCTGTTCAAAACAAAGAAATGCAATTTAAAAAATTATGCGATTTTTGGGTGAAATGGTGCCCTAAAAACGCAGAAAGAGACCAAGCTGCTTAGAGAGTGTACGCTTTTGTTTACTGCCTGAGGCGCAGCTTGTTCTGCATAAGACACGAAAACTTCACAACTTTCTAACTACAACGTTTTCATCCCACTATTATTTCAGTTCCAGAGGAACACTGGAAATAATTACCAAATATGATAGGGATCCGCAAATGCTGAAGCGCACGTGGCTAATTTTCATCTCCTACATGAACGCTTTTCCTCGGTGGCGCTGCATGCACAAGCGATGTTTCGCCACTGCCGATGTATAGAAGATTAGGAGTGGCACACATCGGCTACACCAGCACTACATAGAGCAAAACTTCATTGAAAAGACCTTGGAGTGGAGCCCGAGCCTGGAGATGGAGTTCGTTCAACTGAAATACTCACTGTTTAGAAGATCGTTGCACTGATATATTTTCTTGCATAAAATACATAGTAAAACCACCGGAGGTTTTCGAAAACATCGTTATTATAAAATATTACCTTAGTTGGCGTTCGTAGAAAACAGAGTTTTCTATATTATCCTTAACTTATCAATTCTTGAGATACGGGAATACTGTTCATAATTTAGTGAACTGGCGTTTGTGCGGTAAACTGGAAGTGATGGGACTCAAAAGTTTTATTAATATCTACAATACAAACCATAAAAACAAGTGTTTGTTTGCCGTATAATTTAGTAATCTCTACTTTGAACGATTTTCCACACTTCGCAGTGCTGATGATGATGCTGTGATACATTGTTATATGCACGGGCTGCGTGCACTGAGTGATTAGACTGCGCGCACGTCCTGCCGTTATGCTCGCCCTTCGGAAGACGACGGGCCGGAGCGTTTAAAAGAAAGGGACGTCAGAGATACATAACGCTGCGAAAAAAAGAAACAAAGAAATAAAGGCGCAATTACACTCGCGAAGGCGTGGTCACCAAGATGGGTGGAAACTGTGTCATGCCCCAAGTACCGGACGTCCACTTAGCCGAACTGTGACCTCATCGGCGCCTTTTTTTTTTTTGTGGTCAATAGGACTGCGATGCTCTTGGTGCCTCGCCTCTGGCCGTGACGTAGTGGTAGTCGCTTTTGTCTTTGCTGAACTCCGATGCTGGCGTGGAGGACGATGCAAGGATTCTGGCGTCGTGCCAGTGGCGTTGGCTTTTGGCACGCTGCGCCCGAGGTTCCTTTCTCCTCACCGCCTTTTTTTTTCTTGGTCAGCTTTTCTTTTCTAATTTTCTGCCTCGGCTTCTTCCTCGTACCATGCAGTGTGCCCGTCTTTCTGTGCCTTCGATGCATTTATCGCGCATCTGCCTCTGTTTCTTCTGTAAGTACCTCCTTTAGTGATTCAAGCCTTGGCGCGTACATCAGACCTCTCAGAATCAATAGGTTTGCTTCCGGCCGCCTCATATCTCTGCGCATAGCGGCCTTGTACGGCTGACAGCACTGCTGGCTCGAGCACCGCAAGCACGCCTCTTTGTTCACCCGCTCATATTTTTTTCCGCCTCTCGCGTCCTTCTCGTCTTTCCCCTCGGTCGTGTAGCGCATTGCTCAGCAGCGCGTTTTCCTTTGCGACACGTACATGGGTGAAATGAAGCCTTTCGAACGATCACGATGCCTCCGCCGTTCGTCTGATGTGTATGTAGAGTAAATGGTAGTGTCCACGTGGGTCACATCATTATTCTGCTGCCGAACGGCTCCTTTAACAGGTACTCAAGGAGAGGGTCACGTTCGAAGCGAGGCTACCTGGGAAATGCCTCGCAGCATTTATGAGCAGCATTTATGGGCAAGAAGGCTTTACTTCCGACATGTCACGACGCTAAGCTTGCGCATTTGCTACACTAGCGCGGCATACTCTAGGAAGAGGAGGGTTTTCAAATAAAATGAAGTTTCTTGAGTACTAATTGAAAAAAAGTGGAAATAATTGACACCCTCATTACAAATACTACAAGAATTCCACCATTTTTAACAGCTTATTTATATCTGATTCGGTAAACATTATTTTTTTTTCGGCGCCGTTCACAGTGGTTGGAGGCCTGCAATAATCGCGCCTACCTGCGCCAACTAGAAATTACTGCACCATACTGCTTCAAACGTGTCTTTTTGTCTGATTTGCGCCATTACTGCGCCACAAGGTGGTTTTCGAACGGAAAGCAATGTTGACAGCACGCATATGAGCAGATAGTACGTGATGGGCGCCATCTTGTATACTTGCGCTGCTGCATTTGCGTACAGTCGATTCCGCAGAGGCAAGAGCACGGTATCGGCCGAAACATTATTCCCCCTTAGGCGCGATTGCAGCAGTGCCCGTTCTGGTGACCACTGAAGAAGAACTAAGGTGATGCGGCGACCTCCGAAAAGCACACCATGTGGGACATCGCCGATAAAAACCCGACGTGTGTGGCGTAGCGCCGCTGTGGGCTTATTGCACGCTTTTAATAGTTCGCGACTACCTGAGCACACAGGTGCGCCGATCGCTGCCGCCTCGATCGTTGTGGCAGAGTGTCTTCAGCGTGCACCGCTTTGCAGAAGCTAGAAGAGCTCGCTATTGCAAAGTTGAGCGTTTTGCATCGTGAACACCGGGATAGCAAGCGCTGTTCCGATAACCCGAGCGTGCCTCAGTCCTCTGCCAGGACAGCTATTGCCGAAAGCTCGCATAATCGCGCTTACGTAATAGCTTTCTCGCCGCATCTGTGCGCGGTTGATTGATTGATTTGTGGGGTTTAACGTCCCAAAACCACCATATGATTATGAGAGACGCCGTAGTGGAGGTCTCCGGAAATTTCGACCACCTGGGGTTCTTTAACGTGCACCCAAATCTGAGCACACGGGCCTACAACATTTCCGCCTCCATCGGACATCTGTGCGCGGTCTGAAGCACACAGTGGACGCAAGCGGCATAGCATGCTGTGTGCGCAAAGTAGGCGAAGCGCTGCACGCAACTAGCCAGTAGACGATCGGCTTCGCGCGACCTTACCGCGCCAAAAACTGTGTTTTTGCTAAGTAGTAAATGGCGGTGAACATTTATCGCGGACAGCCGCTTCGTCGCTATATGCCAGTCCGTGCGTCGGCTGTGTATCCCGGACTCTGCAGTAGTTTCGGATTGATCCTTGATGTCGCCACCGCATGCCATCCGAGAGTGCCAATCATTGAGTTCGAGTTTAGTTAATTTTACCACGTTGTACAGTAAGTGGCTGGGACAGAGGAAAAAAAGCTGTATAAAAGAGCTTGACAAAGCTTCATATCATAAATTTGGCCAACAGATAATAATGGCGTTCTCGGCGTGTATGTGTGTATTAACGAGGTTTTACTGTAAGAAGCTTTGAATGTGTGTGTGTGAGGTGGAGGGGAGACGAAGGTTCGCCGCAGCGCTCCCCCTCTCTGCCACGGGAATCTATGTGGCGGACTTTGCGCCCCCCCCCCCTCTCACCCTCCTCCGTATTATGTCAAAGCACGGGGCTACGTTTGCGCCTCCCTTGCATTGCTGCCTTCCCGTTGCACGCCTACGTAAGTGAGTGAGTGTGCGCGCGCACTGCAAGAACTTCATGCTGCAGGTAGTTTAATTGTTGGTGCAATATCGTAAACTGTTTTTTGTCGCCGGTTATGTATATTATCCTGCTTTTGTTTATATCTTGTGCTTGGTTTGTGCACTTGCTGCTGCTGTACGAATGATTATGTAAACTAAAAGAAGATTAAGCCAAAGGAAAGCGAAGTTTCTTCCTCTTTGTGTATCATGAAAGCCCGTGTATGCTCCAAACACAGAGGTAGCTGCTCCAAAAGCAGATCTTGATTGATTGATTGATATGTGGGGTTTAACGTCCCAAAACCACCATATGATTATGAGAGACGCCAAAAGCAGATCTTGCCTCTTCCAATGGCTGCTCCAAATGCTGGAAGGTATTCCCACCACTGCGTTCACTATATGTAATTTGCCTTAATGCATGCCTTATCCTGGCGAGAATAAATATTTATTAATCTATTTATTTATCTAATAATTTACTTAGCTGTTTTAACAGGCTTTTGGTCGAAACGGCACTGTACACTTCGACATTGTCACGTGGCAACGGCTGTCAAAGAACAGGAAAAGACTTTGCGTCGGCCAGCTGCATTTGGAGTCAACGCGAGTGCAAAGCAGGGCAAGTAGTGGTCCGGGACAAGCGTCATACAAAGCGCTGAAGAAATGCTTAGCGAGCGGCGATGCGCTCCAGCCCCTCTTCGACGGCGGCGTATAAATAGAGGGCTCGTTCTTCGCCGCCGGGCCCCTCCTTGTCGCAGAACCGCTTTCGTGAGCCAAGCCTCCGCCGATCAGGGCCTGTTCCTTCTGCGTCCTGATGCGCGCGGCGACCTATCACTGTTGGCGGTCCACGTCGAAGAAATCGGCCGCCCGAGGCAAGAGGACGGCCGTTTGCAAAAGGAGGACAGCCGAAGGCGTTGTAGAGGCACTGGCCTGGATCGATCCTCTGGAAACCGCCTTCGCACGTGCATTTTTTATGTCTGCCTTTTTTCCCCCGCTGTAGGGCCTAGACGAATGGTCCGAGCTGTTGGGTTGTGTCTGTCGCCGACTTCATGGGTGCCCTCGATATTGGCTCTTATTGATGGCGCTGAACCTTGCCGAGGCAGTTTCGCTTCTCACACGTGCATGCGGACACCACGTCAGAAAATATGCATGCACGCGGTACGCACCCGCCTGACACATCGGTTGACTGAGGCATCCTCGATTTCATTCACGATGCATATGGCTCCTTTACCGCATTTGGAGCCAGCGTTCTTGTCTGAAGAGTTGCGGGGCGCCTTGTTAGACGTTGTCGTACGTTTGAATGAAGGGTGTACTGAAACTCGTATTGCCTGTTTTTTTTTTATTACGATAGCAATTATAAGGACAGTCTTCAGTCTTGGCTAGTTTCTGCCGTCACTGCCACCACTACCGTCATTCACGTATATATATATATATATATATATATATATATATATATATATATATATATATATATATATATATATATATATATATGTGTGTGTGTGTGTGTGTGTGTGTGTGTGTGTGTGTGTGTGTACGCGGGGAAGGATGTGCTAGCCTCCTCTACTCCTCTTTCTACGGAGCGAACTTATCTCGCCAGCGAACAAGGTGGAGGGGGGGGGGGGGGTGCTTATGGTTGCCGCACTAGCGCGGTAGCGATCAGTGCGCGCCTTGTGACTCCACAAGGGGCGGGAGCTTTTACGGGCTGCGCTCACGGCACCAAAAGCGGTGCCAAAAGTCTGCCTGGAGTGGCCGTGTTCTGTTACACCAGCGTTTTGTAGAGTTACGTGAGATCGGATCTAAATGAGTTGGCTGCCAGCCTCACTCTGTATATCAACGCCGTCACTACGCACGAGCCTTGGTGTGGGCATCTACTGTGGCTGCGCCGCAGGAAACTTGGTTATTTAGCAAGCGCATGTTTACTTTAATTATATTGCTCCTAAAAATCCTAACCTTGCTTCGCAAAACATTCGGATATGTTGCAATCGCATTTATTGCTTCGCCCTTTTGGTGAAACTTCGACTTTTTTTGCATACCTCTGTTCTCTTAAACTACTTATATGGATTTAGATGTCGAAGGAATGACTATCAAACAGTCAAAACACTATCTGACCAAACCCAATTTTACGGAGTTTTCTAACGAAGAAGTTTTCACTGCCTGACAGGTACTCACAGAGTTCATTGTTATCATTTGCTTGAATTAACGAAGTTTTGCCTGTAATAAAAGTAAAACGAGCAGCGATTTCTTTCTAAAGTTGACATACACATGTTTTGCTTCCATACTAATATTTTCTTCTCCAACGTATTTGTGTACGTTTTCGTTGTATGTGTGCCATTGCGTATTTTTTAGACTAACTTTGAGTTTCGCGTGCTCTAGAAAGATCGTAGAATGAAAGAGCCTGGTTGAGATCTGATCCGTCAGGCGCCATGACGAGCCCGATCCGAAAGGTTTATCTGATGTTGCTGTTTTCACTGACGTCTACTATTTACATGACTTCTGATGTCAATTATGACATACTTTAATGTCAATTCAATGATATAAAACCCTTAGCTTAGCATTCTCTATGCAATTTATATTTTAAAAATTTGTTACGATTGTTTTCGTACAACTCACATCTGCGCTTGACAAGGTGGTCTCGAAATGATCAAAGAGTGTCGCTTGGTGCTCGTGTCACAAAAAAAAAGAAAAAAAGAAAAAACAAGAGAAACAGAGAAAAAGAAATATTGTGCAAGTCAATGAAAAAATAACAGGGATAAGATATTTATAAATCTACGCAGTCGTCTTCATGTTGCTAGCATTTTTATTATGTACATCCTCGGAATAAACTTTTTTTCTGTCGTGTCTGTAACTTCGTTTCTAGTGTGCTCATTGTAACATAAACCAGGCTTCAAAAATTTGCTATACTTAAATAGGGTTAAAACAAGTTTGTCGAGTGATAACTCAGTATTGCTTGCGCTCGTGAATGACGAGACCATAGATAGGTCTGAATATAACTTCGTTGAATGTCTTGGTTCAGGTCACCACGACCACAAGTCGACACGTGACTACGTGCACGAAGAGGGGGCCATCATGCTGCACTGCAAAACAACACACAGACGCTGCTGGGCGTCGTCCGTAGAGTTTCCTAAATATACAGTAGAGGGACTCTGGCGCTAGCGTTTATGGGAGCTGCAACGCACGATGCTTGAGCAAGAATGGAAATGATGGGTAGCACACGGATTTGTCTAATCTTCATACTTCTGGCTTCGTTTGTGTTCGATTGGCTTGAAGCTGTTGTCTCACGAAACGAAAATCAGGAAATGTTCAGCGGTTGCGGTTCACCACCTTATTTTTATAGGTTTACCATTTCAAATCGGGTCACGAAGTTCAAAAGAATTCGTTCTTTCCTTCGAAACAAATTCGAAACACAGCAATAAACGAAGCCACAAGTACGATTCACCGCCCTCAAGTACGAAGACTAGGCAAATTCGTGTACTACCCATCATCCCCATGGTCGCTGAACGATCGCAGCGCCAGAGTCCCCTCTCGTTAATTTGTGGAAACTCTAAGGCGCCGTCGTCTCGGCGCAGATGCGCAGTGAATAAGGAGGCAGTCAGCGCCTCTGGTGGCACGAAGGGCTGACCTTGAGCCACTCTGTGTTTTTGTGAAAGCGCCCTATTAGCCTTTCTCGGAAGCTTATTCACTGCCGTTGACCATGGCTGAGCTTAAAAGTGAGATTCGCAGAACCAGATGTTTTCTCGGTTACCAGCTGGTGGAGTAGAGCTAGTGCGCTATCAAACTCCAATATTATTAACAATCGAACCTCAAACCGGCTCATAGCATGTCTGTGTTCTATCCGCTCGGCAGCATTCACCCTTGTTGGCCCGAAATACACGGGCTTATCGGTCTGAATAACTAGTAATTTATACGACTCTTTTCGTGGTGCCATGGCGCATGCGCCTTGATTCTATAGCGGAACGCGGTGGTAGTTTCTCCGCACGTGCTTTTCGACCTCTGAGGCTTTTATTCCGGCGATCCCGGTTGACCCTGATAACCCCGCAAAGATCTGCACCCATACGAAAATGGCAGAGGGCGTCACAAGAAATAAAGGGGGTTCGCAGCGTCAGGCCACACAGAAGAGTTCAGTGCATTACAATTTAAACGGGCGCTACGTCAAAAAAAAAAACAAGAAAGAAACAGCTATGAGAATTATTCGTATCATTTCAATAATTACATCTTCTTTCATGATTGTACATACATTACATTAATTGTGCCACCATTCTTACAATAACACGAGTTTTACAATTGTGTCACAATAAAAACTCACCTCAAACAAACCTTTACCAACCCTGTGGTTAGTACTGCAACCATGTCCTCTTCCCAACCTTTAATTCCCCAACCCTGTGCAGAGTAGCAAACAAGCTACTCGCACCACCTTAACCACCCTGTCCTTTCGTTTTCATCTATTTCTCTCACGTCCAACCAACGGCGGGTACTGAATTTGTGTGCAGAGTGCCTGGTTTTAAAAAAGACATCGCCATGAAGCTGTATATCACACGCATAAGAAAGGGTAATGAAAGAAAATCAAGCGTCTTCTCTGGCTTAACATTTCACAGAACTGTGATTAAAGCACAAAGTACTCTCTGTGTCGCGTTTAGAATAAAACTTGAGCTAGGTCATGCTGAAAGTTCATCAACGTACGCTAAGGCACGTGAGCTGACTTAAATCATCGTGGCTTCAAACTTACTTGCATCCTCCCTCTTCACACCTGCTCTCTAAAGGCCTGTTCTTAAATTGGTTTTGTTCTCTTTGTTCATGTCTACATTGTCACAGTTATCATTATCTTAATTACAATCTGTTGGAGTATCGTCATAACGTGCATCCAGGCGCACTCCTAAATCGATCACCTAATTCCAATACAGCTTACATTCTAATAATAAGGAAATATTTATTTCGTTGTCAGTAAAGCAGTGATTGCTACCTTTTTCCAATAATAAACGATACAGAATGCTCACAAAGAGTCTCTCTTTAACACTGTGTAGTAAATTACGTAACTTCGGCGATGAATTAACCGACATAATTAAATTGCGTGATCTCAGATCCTCTATCAGCCGTTTCAAAACACTGAGAAACAAATGCAACCAGAATTACCTTCGCTGCAGCTTCATTAAAACATGTCCAACTTACTTCGTCATGGAAGTTACGAAAGGTGATGGGAACGAATTATCACATTTTATTGGTTTTTGAAGAAACAACAGAATCTATGTTAACCTAAATATTAGTTTCTGTTTATTTGAAGTGTATTTAGTGTTTTATACCAAATGTAATAAGCCGTAGTCACTACTGGCTTGAGCTAGACCAGTGCATGTCTGCGTGCTTATAATTTCACAGAGTAAGCACGATATGGCAACGACTTCTGGGTATCATATATGCTAAAAGAAAATAGAATCAACTGAACTGGCACTGCGCACGCAAGTTTTTAAATAGGAGAAGAACTGTTGAAACACAAGAAATGACTCTTTACTGAATCTAACGGGGCTCTCAACCATATTGTGTATGCGAGTAAAGTTATTCATTCTTCAAGTCTGAAACAAAGATTGACGTAATTACGAAGGTTTTGAGGCGCGTCATCGTTAAACAAAATAAATTGTTCCCCATATATATATATATATATATATATATATATATATATATATATATATATATATATATATATATATATATATATATATATATATATATATAACGGTGAAGTGCTTAAAAAGTGCTTGGAATGTGCTATACAAAATGTATGTATTTATACTACTTTGCATAGAAAGGAACAGAAACCATGGCACGGCCAACTGAGGCTAACGTATTTTTGGTGACACTTCCTGGCGATTCTTCAGCGCACTCCCATCCAAGATTATGCTAATCAATATGGCCAACGTGATTAAAATACGTCCTACATACCGCATCCCGCCTAGCGTGAAAACCGTAACACGTCTGCTTGTAGCGTATTTCGGTGCAACGGAGACTAGGTCTAACGTGAGAACATGTTGTCCTCACTCGTGTATACAACGTCACGGTGACATTGATTCGCTCTTGTAAGTGCACTTACTTTCATTCATTCGTTTCTGTTTTTGTTGGGAAGTTACACGGTCCCCGCATCTGGCCCACTTTGAGTGTGGAGCTCTTGGACGGCTTGTTATATTAGCAGCTACGCCGATTCGTAGCCCAGACTGCCGTTGATAGTGCGGCATGTCGCGCACACAACGCTGCTCAACTCGATGGTGGCGTCGTCAGCTCGATGGGGTGCTGCGGTTCCCTCGCGCGAAAGGTCGGCGGCGTTCGACCGGGCAGCCCCTGGCCTTGGCGTGCAGGCGTCTCCAAGAGAGCGCGCCGGGGAGAGGACGACGCCACTCCCTAAATGGTCAGAGATTAACAACGACGCTCTAGAAGAGCGTGTGTGCGTGCGCCCACGTTCCCCCTTGAGCCTGAGACATGGTTCGCGACCGCGCCCGTTGAGACAGGAGGATGAGAAGCGGGTGTGGAACGGCATGAAGCAACCATTTTAAGGTATGCATCTTTGAACGTGCGAAGAATCACCGCAAAAAAATGTCCGAAACTGCCTTCAGCCGCTGCTCCCCATTGACAACCGGGCGACTGGTTCGTGTGGATCGAGCGACCGAGCTTGCCGGGTGCCCGGACCCGATATCATAACAAGTGAGCAATCAAGGCATGGCATGAGTTTCTGCGGGCATTGCCGAAGCATAGATTCCTCTTGCGTGCGACGAGACCTCAAGAATCACTTGCAACAGTGGATGCACTTTCGATGGACATCCCCAGCGTAAACATGTCACCACAGCATAAACAAGTCAGCAATAAATTTTTTGCCTGCTCAGTGCAGATTCGCTTATTAAAACACAGATACTCAATAGATCATCAATAGATCTAGAAATAACGTGTCTGGCCGAGCACATTATTGCTAGATACAATTATTAATAATGAATAATGTGTCTGTCGAGCGATGATAAGCACCTTCAGTTATCTATGCGACTAAGACAAACGCCAGGAGTTGGAAATCTTACTGAGGATACCTCATTAGTTTCAGTACTAACTGCCCCATGCCTAAAATCAGTTTTTAAGAAAGAAATGACCCGATTATATAAAAAACATGCCCTAACTACTTGTTAAATCATCAAAGACATGATTCGTTAAGCTACAATCTTACACCAATTTTTTTCCAGAGAAAAAAAGCAAAACACAATGAAACAGAAGGTGAGCCAATGAGTGAGTATAATAGGGTCCTCATGCTAGAAGGAGCATGCAATTTATGTTGTTTACCACACCAGACGCAGTGGAAAGTTCTAAAATGCTCCCCTACATCAAGAAACATGCCTGCTATAAATTTCAGGCACCTACTAAAACAGAGCGAGTCTCTAAATCGAACAGAAGCGGACGTTTCTTTGCGCAGCGTTCGCGTTTTCAAGCGGACTCGCAGACTTTTCTTCGCATGCCTTTATCTTTCTCCCGACGACCAGTAAAACCATGAGCGAAAATTCCTACATTGCAGATATCTTCCACGTTCGTAGCATTCCTGAGAGAAAAAAAAAAGAACTGACCCGCTGCACTTTTGGTCGTTTGTTGAGTCACTGTCGCTTACTTTCTACATGTTTTTTTCATTTGGTTTTTATTCGGCAGTAGCAACAGACACTGTTTAAACAATGGCGAGGTGACGCAGTAGTGTGGTGCGTCGAACGATCGTATACTAAGACCTCGCCGATTTTTTTATACTCGCCTACGTTGGCGCTATCTAGGCTGGTGTGCTCTACGCGAAGAGACACTACCGATGTCCGAGACGGATAGCTAGAAGTATTACAACGTACGCCCCAGTCCATCCGTCCGCCCGTCCGTCCGCCTGCCTGCCTGCCTGTCCGTCCTTCCGTCTGTCTGTCTGTCTGTCTGTCTGTCTGTCTGTCTGTCTGTCTGTCTGTCTGTCTGTCTGTCTGTCTGTCTGTCTGTCTGTGTCTGCCTGCCTGCCTGCCTGCCTGCCTGCCTGTCCGTCCATCCGTCCGTCTGTCTGTCCGTCCGTCTGTCTGTCTGTCTCTTTCGTCTTTTTTTTTTCATGTTCAGGCTGCCTTTCTTGCACTAGCACGCGGTTGATCGAGCACGAAAGGCGGTTTTTACTGCTGCGGGGAGATGCCTCACCTCGGCCCATTCAGCGGAAGACCCAGGAGCTCAGTCGCTGTGCCGAGCTTTACGTGGTGCCCTATCGAGCCTCGGTGCCTTCTCTTAGAACTGGGGAAGCTAAGGAAGAAAATTGCTTCCCGTGAGCTAAAGAAAAAAAATTGCTCCGGAGCCTCGAGACCCTGCGGAGGCCACTGGCCTTTAGGATACTGTGGCAATATGGCACTTCTTTCGAGTCACTTCTGTTTTGCTATTGCGCTCATCACTTGAGCTCCAAGATTGAGAATCCCCGTTTGCTCCCCACTTTTACCGTTCACCTTGACGTAGCCTCGGCCTGCGCGGAGGAGCAGTTTCGTGTCCGCAGCCCGTGACGCGCGTTCGTGTGACTGAGAGTGTTTGTCAACTGACGTGTGTAAGTGAAGGTATAATGCTCCACTTTCACGTCCAAAACTACTGGCGCTGCAGCGTGCCAGCTCGAGTATTTCAAGTGGTGCCAGTACAGATATCTCATGAAGTGTTTACCAGGGTGATTAACAATTCCATTTTCGCTTATTTGGGAATGATTTGTCAGCATTCGTATTATTCTCAAAATCAGATGCCCGACAACTTGCGGTACTAAAGCGATAGGATTGAAAAGCTCGTTTTGCAGAAATTCCGGTGTCGGTGTCGGCGTCGCATCGGTACCATTGGTTGTGAACAAAAAATCATCATTGCCCCACCGCGGTGGTCTAGTAGAAGTAGTATTTAGTAGTAGTATATTTGTTTACAATAAGCCGGATACAGAGCTCACTGCAGGGGAAAAGGGCTAAAGGCGAACAGCCTGACAAAGGCCCTTGTCTCTCCACAGTCCGTGACAGTGCAAAGCTTAGACATCAGCACTGACAAACAATATATATATTCAATACATTGGTTTCAAGCAACCTGCAATTGTACACAAAAAATTCAAACATAAATAGCATAAGAAGTTTACATAACACATTTTAAGAATTAGAGGTCACTCTCGTAAAAATTCACAACTAAACGATATCAATGAAACAACTCAAAAACAGACACAAAATGCATGCGGATACAATGAATTGCGCTGTATACACTCGTATAATTGACATAGAAATTTATGAACAATTTAAGCATTTGCAGAGGCATGAGACTCCATTACGTAGTTTCGATAGTGTAGACCAGTGGTTATGAATAAGTTCTTTATTTGTTTCTTGAAAGTCGCACTACTAGCCCTAAAGTTCAATTGATCTGCAAGGGTATTTAAAACCTGGGGTACCTGGTAAGCAACATTTTGTTTTCCATACTTGGTTCTTGTTCTAGGAGCTCGTTTCTTTTGTTCTCGCAGACTGTAGTGTGGTCTTTCGGTGCAACTTTCTTCATATAGCTTAGTCTTTTGTATTAACTGAAGCAATTTAAAATGATGTAATTGATCAATTCAGAGTATGGAATGTTTATTGAATAGTGGAGCTGTGCGCAAGTCTTGTAGATTCCCCCTGTATTTTTCAAAGCAGCGCAATATTTTCTTTTGTATTGTAATTAACGTATGGTAATTCCCTTGTGATGTCGTTCCCCAGACTAACATCCCATAAGTTACTTTAGAATGGAGGAGTGCATAGTACATACTTATTTTTAACCTCAATGGGATTAAGTTCATTGTTCTAAAAAAACAACCAACTATTCGCGCTAATGCGGTGATCAGATGATTTACATGTGTGTTCCAGTTTAATTCCTCCTGAAACCATACACCAAGAAACTTTTGTTTCCTAACATGTGCGATGCAATTTCCTTCGAATTTTACAACTATGTTACTAATAGGTTTGTTTATAGGTCGGGATATCATATAGGTTGTTTTTTTTTTTTGCATTCAAGCGCAGTCCATTCTGCCTTAACCAATTTGAAAGATTGCTTAGATAATTATTTACACTGACCTCAAGTGATATTAGATTGTCTAATGAAAAGAAAACATTCGTATCGTCAGCGTACATTATAAGTTCCGGATAATGAGGTATATCGACAATATCATTCATATAGGCAAAGAACAATAATGGCCCCAGTATAGACCCTTGGGGGACTCCTTGGTTTAATTTTAGCTTTGCAGAAATAGTGTTATTCAGTTGTACACATTGATAACGATCTTCAAGGTAACTTTTAAACAGTTGTAATACAACTCCACGCACCCCATAACTTGATAATTTATGAATCAATGATTTGAATTGTATGGGGTCAAATGCCTTTGGAAGATCGAGGAAGAGCCCAAGAGTATATTTTTTGTTTTCCATATTTTCGATTATCTTATCTTTGATATACAGTAGAGCTTGTTCTGTTGATTTATTTTTTTGAAAACCATACTGACTTTTTGTTATTATTTGATGCTTATCAAAAAAGGATGTAAGTCTATCATAAATAACCCCTTCAAATATTTTTGATATTGTTGGAAGTACGGATATAGGTCGATAGTTCGCTAAAGTATTGATATCACCACCTTTATGTACTGCAGTGACTTTTGCCACTTTTAACTGCTCTGGAAATACACCGTTAGTGAGGGTGAGGTTGATAATATAGGCCAAGACATAAGATATCAATGGTGACACCATTTTTAACTCAACAGAACCTATCTCATCAATCCCTGATGCAACATTGTTTAAAAGTTTTCCGATTGAATCTTTCTAGTTCAACCGGATCTGTGGGTGCGAGAAAAATAGAATACGGCAAAGGAGACTTATCAGGAGTTGGAGCATTATCTCCCTTTTCATCCGTTAAAATAAAGAAACCCGCCTTTATGAAATGTTCATTCATAACATTGGCCAACCTTTCACCACTGAAAGTCTGACCATAAATTGTTAGGTCCTGTGTCCTATTACAACCCTTATTTGTGTTCGTAAGCCCATTTATGACCTCCCATAGCTTCCTCTGGTCATTGTAAATGCTTTCAAATAATTTTTTCATAGTAGTTCTGTTTAGCCTTCCGTATTTTTGAATTTCAAACGTTTCTGTAGTTCTTGTACTCAGCTAAGGCTTCTGTGTTCCGCGAACGGACGAAATTATGATACAATTTGTTCTTTATTTTTATGCGCCGGTAAAGATCATGATTTATCCAAGGCTTTCTGCATTTCTTATTTCTGCCACGTGAGCGCTTCTGAAGTGGAAATGCCGCATCATAGCTAGCACTCAATAACCTCATGAATGTGTTATAAGCATAATCAGGATTTTCTTGTCTATAAACAGTGTTCCAATCTATGTTCTGAACTAGCTGAAAAAAGGGCTAAGGTACTCGGCTGCTGATCCGCAGGTCGCGGTATTGAATCTCGGCTGCGGCGGCTGCATTTCCGATGGAGGCGGAAACGTTGTAGGCCCGTGTGCTCAGATTTGGGTGCACGTTAAAGAACCCCATGTGGTCGAAATTTCCGGAGCCCTCCACTACGGCGTCTCTCATAATTATATGGTGGTTTTGGGACATTAAATGCCACATATATATCATCATCAAAAACATTACATATGTCACCAAAAAATTTAGAAATGTGCAAATAAAATAAATAATTAAAATTTTGCGTTCAACGTGAGAACCTAATCCAGGTAGTATGCGTGGCAAGCAGGTGTTCCGACACAGAGCCGTGTGATTACTTGGGAAAAAAACACTATACGAATGCCATGTAGTGGAATAAGTCTCATAAAGGTGTGTAATATAGCATGACAGAATTCTACAATCACACCAGGTGTCAAAAGAAATACGTTGTGCAACAAGTGAGTGCTTTTAAGCTGCCCAGCCATTACAAAGTGTGCAGGTGTGCAAGTGCACGTGGCACCTTGTGGAGGAGTAGTGGGTTCTTCGCCTATTATCGAAAGGAAGAACTATGGCGTAGGGGGCTTTAGCCACTGTACAGACATTCTAGGGTAGCTTGAATTAGCCAATGTTACGCACACAAACATTCCTCTCCTTGTGACACGGTTGAAGGCAATGCGCATGAGGTCTGATTACGCTATCGTATTCTACTCTTGAAGGCGAAGCTCAAGGGTCCACCAACTTTTAAAGACGATAGCCTTTCTTGGGGACCTAGAGACGCAAAAATTTTGGTTTGTCTGTCTTGCTGTGTGTCTGTACATTTGTCTATTTGTCCACATTAACGATATCCCAAATGGCACCAAGCGAAACACCAAACGGCCAACCCAATCCGTAGCGCCAACCAATATTGCTCAAGTTTCAGCGTTTGTACTTGTGCGATTATCAATTAAAAAGCAATTACTGAGCTTATCTGAGGCAGCATAACGACACGTCAATGTTTTGTATGTGTGGCTTTATGCTAGAAAGGGCACGCATAAGTAATTCTAAGAACCGTAACTTTTATCACGCTACGCTGACCATGCAACGCGAAGCTCAAAAAGGCAACTGTTTCCGATTGATTGATTTGTCGGGTTTAACGTCCCAAAACCACGCTATATTATGAGAGACACCGTAGTGGAGGGCTCCGGAAATTTCGACCACCTGGGGTTCTTTAACGTGCACCCAAATCTGGGCACACGGACCTACAACATTTCCGCCTCCATCGTAAATGCAGCCACCGCAGCCGGGATTTGAACCCGCGACCTGCTGGTCAGCAGCCGAGTGCCTTAGCCACTAGACCACCGCGGTGGGGCAAGGCAACTGTTTCCAACGCTTCACTAAGACGATAGAGACGATGGAGACACTAGGGTCTGGTGGTGGCACCTGCCCATCGCTTTGCGTTCTACACCTTATCGCCTTATCACCAGTTTTCTCGCACAGAACATCAAATAAACGTTTTGTTCATTCTCTCCGGACGCAAGAATATCGTCTTTCGACGACATTTGCAGTGAAACATGCAGATACGGGGCCTTTTTTTTTTTTTTTTTTGTCGTGGTGAAATGGTCCTGAGAGATTACGGCGATGCGCTTTGCGTTTTTTTTTCTGTTCAAAAAAAGGAAGAATATATCATCGTAAAATTCAGTGTTTGAAAAGTGACAGTTAAAATTTTCAACAAACCTATGTATCCTTACAACCAACACCTTGCGAATTCCGTTCAAAAAAACACAACAAATAAAGCACCTGTAAAGCGTGCACTACTGCAGTACTAGTCGTACTGCGGTGAAGCTTTTTGTAAATCTGTATGGTGTTGGTGTGATGCTGTGAAGCAGTTTCTGGACGTTTTGAAGGAAACGTCGACTGAATTTCTCGCAGCATTTTCCAGTGGAGCTAGTGTAGCCGAGCTTGCGCCTCTCTTTTTCGTGTTCAAAGCATATTGACGCGGGTATGAACTACAGATATTGGGTAAGTACCGCTTCTAAACTCTGGTCCATAAATGTCAAGAAGGTTTTCATCATTTACCTAGCGGCTATGTTCCAGGAGCTTATATCATAGTGTAGCCATGCATAGTAATGCATAGCAAAGATGCGGGAAAGGGAAGTGAGTGTGAGGATTGAAAAAATGGCGCCGTATCTGCATGTTTCACTGCGAATGTCGTCGAAAGACGATAGCCTTGCGTCTGGAGAGAGTGAACAAAACGTTTGTTTGATGTTCTGCGCGAGAAAACTGGTGAATTGTATTCTGGAGGCGCTGCGTTAGAGAGTCTCGATCCGTGCAGCGAAGGCGAACGAACGCATCGAGACATGTTAGATACGAGCGTTATCAGGTAGTCATCTTCGAAAACGTAGGAAGGCGTGCGTGCCTGTCTCGGAGGCGATAAGGTGTATTACGCAAAGCGACGGGCAGGTGCCACCACCATGTCGTCTTAGCACAGCGTTGGAAACACTTGCCTTTTTGAGCATCACGTTGCATTATCAGCGCATCGTGACAATTTCTATGGTCCTTATAACTACTTATGTATGCATTGCCTAGTATAAAGACGCACATACAAAATATGGACGTGTTGTTATGGTGCCTCAGATATACGCAATAAATGATTTTTAATTGACAATGGCACAAGTATGAACGCTGAAACTTCAGCAATATTGGTGGTCACTTCGGATGGTGTTGGCCGTTCGGGGTATCGTTTAGGGCCGTTTAGGGTATCGTTACGGCGGACAAACAGTCAGATAGACCAGTACAGTCAGAGAGACCAAAAAGTTTTGCGTTTAAGTGCCATAAGAAAGACTATCGTCTTCAATGGGGAAGGGTAAATCGCAGCGTATCCTTGTATAGTATAGTGATGATCATCATCAACAGCAGCAGCCTTACTCCCACTGCAGGACAAAGGCATCTCCTATGTTCTGCCAATAAACTCGGTCCTGTGCTTGCTGCTGTCACTTTATACCCGCGAACTTTTTAATCTCATCTGCCCTTATGTCCTTATGCCTCCCCTTCACCCGTTTCCCTTCTCTGGGAATCCAGCCTGTGATCTTTCTTGACCAGTGGTTATCTTGCCTTCGCGCTACGTGCCCTGCCCATGACCATTTCTTCTTGATTTCGACTATGATATCTTCAACCCGTTTTTTTTTCCTGTTACACTTTGCTTTGTCCTCGTCTCTTTGGATCACACCTATCATTTTCCTTTCCATTGCTCACTGCGTCGTCTTGCGTATAATATAGCAAGATAAGTAAGGATGAGCGCGAGTGATGTGAGGGTGAGAAACGAAAGGAAGAGATTAAAATGGAAAGAGAGAGGTAGCAATGCATAATATAATATAGCAAGCTGTGCGAAAGAGACGTAAAGCAAAGAGGAGTGACGTGAAGGTGGTCAGGAGGGAAGGAGGTTATAGCATAGTTAAGCGGTGGCTAGAGGCGAAGGGAAGCGAGTTGGAGGCATGCAGGTGGTCGAGCGGAGAGGAGGAGGGAGTGAGTAAAGATCAGCAGCAGCGGCCAAAGCAGTAAAGCGCACTCGGGTATTGTTGAAGGCCACGCGCATCCACACCAAGCACAGCTGTTGTGCCTTAAGTGATGACGCCCTAGATTTGCATTACGTTGCACTCCATCGCAGTGGCTTCCCCTCAGCTCCACTCACCTTAGGTAATTCCGCCATTAGGTACGTTAGAGTAGCCCGTATTAACGCGATAGCATTGAAGAGCTCGTTTCGCAGAAATTCTAGTGTCGGCATTGGTGTCGTTGGTTGTGAGCGAAAAATTGTCATCTTGTGCGTGACCGAGAAATCGAGAAAGATGCAAATAAAATAAATAACAAAAACTTTTGGGTCTGAGTGGGGATCAAACTCGGGTCGATTGCGTGACAAGCGGGCATTCCATCTTACAGCTACACGTCTGCTCGTGAACGCAGTCAAAATACCTTACTCTGCTTGAAATACAGTGAAAGTAACCTTCATGCTTTACCAAACACACCCGTCCTGCATAGAGGCTTCACAACACAACATGAAATATTGCAGTAATAATACGTGATACAAGCGTACATTGCCATCAGGAGTCAGAACATTTGATTACCATAATGACTCCATGGTTTACAGCTAGTCACACACTGCAAAAGGCGCACATTACTACGTGTATTCCCTTAAGGCAACGTAGTGGATGGATTGCAAGTGCGAAAAGATTTCATGCATCAAGTGTTTGAAGTACGCACCATGTACAGGATATTGCTGTCGCGTTCGACTCTTAAACGCGAAGCTTAAGGATCTCCTAATTTTCCCCTTCATTTGCTTTATGAATTAAACAGACTTTGGAAGTGCTCTTACGATGGTGGTGCCGTGGTTGTAGAGCTGCTTTCCTGGTGACGGTGCTAGCGAGGTCTTCACGTGGACAATTCGAAAGCCTTTAGAAATGTGAAATGAGTTAGGTTCTGAATGTGACCAGAATCTCCAGTAAGTTCACGCTCGATTAATTCGGCGCTGGCCCATTCAGGACAATGTCCAGGCTTCCACTGTTGGCATGAGTGTCCGGCGGAGCAGCTGCGTGCATTGCACATCATGTATGACATTAAGCCTAGTTAATGAAATCCTTGCTTTGTAGGCTGGGTGTACCATTTGTCTGGATTGCCATGTAGTTTACGAGCTGAGTAGCATACATTATTCTGAGAGGCAGTTGCAGCATCGAATACTCAGTGAGCGCCAATCGAGTAAGTATGCGCAATAACAAAACTGGTAATATGCAGATCACAATTTTAGGACATCAGCCAGCCTAAACCCTTAACACGGCCTCCTTCCAAACATGGTGCGCCTAGCACAGGTTTCGAGAGATGACTTATGGAGAGCTGTACAAAGAACACTGTAACTAGAACAAAATCTTTTTGTGTAACATATCCCGAGCAAATATTGCGTTTTAAAATGCGGCTAAAACCACAATGTCACTTGTAAAACATGCTTCTGGTGTTGTAATAGGCTGAAATATTCTTTTACTACGTCCTATTACTGGCTCTCTAAACGAAGGGAAAGTGTATAGGAAAGATAAGATTTGCGCCGGCAGTATGGAGGCTTAGAGCTTATTATCAATGTATGTTTTAACTGTGACTACAATTGTCGCATTACAAACTATCTTCAGTGCGCGTGTAATGAGAAGGTGAAGTCTGTTATAAGCTAAAGTACGTCGAGTTTCATTTTATCAACTTTACTCTAACATAGTTGAATGACATAGAAGCCACTATTGTAGAAAATATAAGACATAAAACACAATAAACAATTTTCTGCCTGTCCCTACACGTGCTTTTGACGTGTATATTTTGCCTTGCCTCATCAATTGCACGTTCTTACGTTGGCGCGCGTCCTATTTATGAGTTATGTCACCAGTAATGTACCCTTGAAAATGGCACACCGTATACCATCAGCGTCCGTCACTCTTGAGCGTTCATTTGTGCGCTATCATGACCCTCCCAGCAGTCGATTACTTGGCGATCTGCTACAAAGGGAGTGCTATGCTTTTCTCGCCCACACCAATGATGAACACAGAGCGTTACAATGGGTCTTTTAGAAAATAAACCGGGCGGTTTCCATTTGAAGCATTTTGAAAGAATGAAAGTATCTGAAGACGGAGGCCTCGTTGCACTTAAAAATTGACAATTCTCACGAAACGTGTGACGAATTCGCCATCCCGAGAATGCCGTGTCGGAGAGGTGGTGGCGGCGTCGCGGAAAGGACCGAAGCAGGAGCACCTCCTGCTCTCTTTTTTTGTCTCCGTTTTTCGATGACAGCTCTAACGGGAGTCGACCGAGGGAAAACAACAGTGTACGGAGAGCACGCCCACATATATCCCCAATAAATTGTTGCGCCCCGGGCGCGTGCGTATTTTATTAGGGCCGCGTAAAAGATCGGCCTAGACCGCTCTACGCCTCATCCTCGGAGGCGTCATGTACGACCGTGGTCATAAAACTGCACCACCAGGGTCGCCACTGTGGCGCCCGAGGCAATGCGCGTATCGGGCGCGTGTACACACGTCGTGCTTGCCAACGCACACACGTATACACACGCACACAAGCCGCGAGACCATGTCGGTTTTATATTGAACCCTTTCTCCATTCGTGTGCGGCACCCCTTACTCAATTGCTCTGTGCGGGCGAAGGCTTCGTATTTCAGCGTGTATAGTTTTCGCTGACGTCGCCACCGCGGTGCCACGTTGCGCATCTCTGCCTCTACCGCTCCATAAAAGACGCAGGGTGGAAAACGGAAAGAGCGGCTACGCGCCCCCCTTGCTTTTTCTTGGCGCACTCTCGGTGAATGCTCAAGGCCCCAATAACGTTCAGCTGCCACTACGGTCGGCGTGTTTAGTGAGCTCCGAGCAGAGCACCCAATTGGTGAAGGCGCCCTCTGTATAAAAGAAAATGTCAGCGCTTCTTCGGCGAATGCGGAAACAAACCAGAAGACTCGTTATTACAGGACGAAGAGGAAGGAACGGCTAAAGAGATAAAGAGAGAGAGAAAGGAAGAAAAGGGAAGCGTGGTACCACGTGGTTTTCTATACAAAGAGGAAGCGGCGCGCATTTCGCCGCCTTTGATGAGCGCGATCCAAAGATGAGACGACATTCTTCCTGTTGGGCTGTAGTTCCCCTGGAAGTCGCTTTTGCCTGCGTGAACAGAGATTGACTCAATTACGCCTGCAGACGACCAAGCTACTGTTTGGGACGCGCTTCTCGGCGGGATGGTGACGTCGCGCGAGGTATTCGAGGAAAACGACAGCAGCTTTTTTTTCTTTTATGCGGCACTTAAACACGACCGTTACATATGCCGAACATTTTTACAATGACGCCACGGCATGGCACATAGCCAGCGCTCCGTGCATGCGTGTCAGTTTATGTTTTCTTTCGAAATGACCGAATGATACACAATGAACAGTAGTTTTCTTACCCTGCCTGGCGCTGTGACATTACCGCCACTTGCAGTGCGGGTTCCGAAGTACATTTGGGGTGCGTACGACTCTAGCGGGTGTAGCGCACATACGTTACGACTGTCAACTTCTCGCCCCACCTCTGTATAACAATATCCATCCCATTTTCAGTATGCGATTCGAGATCCCTTGTTCTATTATCACAATATGCAACTGGGTTTTACGCCAAGTTGAGCCGTATGATGTGCAAAGTTAAGTGCTACTTTGCTTTTCTTTTAATAAACTACTCCGCCCCACTCAAGATTCTCTCGTAAACCCATCACTTGTATATTATTTATAATAATTAGCATGAACGCTAAGAAAACAATACATACTACTGTCGAATTAATACTTAACCTATATATGTTGTGCTTAACTTCTGGAACGAATATTTTTAAGACAACGCATGATAGTACACAATGACTCCGTTATATGACAATATTCGCATAATAAATATTCGGGATGCATTTATGCCACAAAGTACAACTATCACAAAAAATCGGGCCCCTCGAACCAGTTTCGAATAGAAGCTGTTTTTTATATTCAAATAGTGGCTTTATAACTAGCATAGAGTTTTATTGATAACGACGTTTCATTACGAGCTTTAGAATAGGTGAAATGCGCATTGTGACAACCACTAAACATTATTTGCCAATCATGCAATTGACTTGCCTTATCACTTTTACAACGCTCGAGATGCAAAAAATAAAAGGAACTATTAGTACAAACTAATCCGTAAATTATAATAACCATAATCACATGTTCTAGAGCCTAATGAAAGTTTGTGCTTGTGTCATGCAACATTAATGCGATGTTGCATGTTTATTGTGAAACGTGTTTACAGGACACGTGTGGTTGCAAGGTGCAAATGGTATTTGCATGCATTTCCAAGACTCAAAGTTATTTTAACTTAATTTCCAGCTCAAGGCGTGGCTCTGTGGTAGAGCCACTGCTTGCCACGTAAGTCGTTTGGGTTCGATCCGCTCTTAGACCAGAAATGTTCATTATTTATTTTATTTGCATCTTTCGCCATTTTTCGGTCAGGCAGGGGATGATGATTTTTTGCCCACAACCAATGATGTGCTCACCGACACCAACACCGATGCCGGAATTTTCGCGAAACGGGCTTTTCAAGGCTATCGCGTTAAAACACAGCTTATCGTGAGTGTGGTTATGTGGGCTGCTGGTAACGCCTGTTCAGTGAGTTACATTGTGGCGCACACAAAAATTATGCGTGGACACACAGGGCGCTTACTTCCAGCAATGGTCAGTTTTTAAAAAACAGGGTACACTTATGCACTTGTTCACTGGTCACAGTCACATGTTTGTGGTGGACATTGATAAGGGCGGCGCCAGGATTTCTTTACTGGGGTGGCATCCATGGTGTTTAAAATACTGGCACTACATTCACTATGAAGGAAGCGAAACACAACCAGTGCAGCTTAGGCGACATGTTGGAGGGACACTTTTATCTATATATAAAAGGCACCATAATCTCCCACATTACTCTTTATGAAATAATAAGAGTAGTAGAAGTTCAAGAGCTCGTTTTTCTTTGTTAGACACAGTATTAGTGGAAATAATAGACAATAATGCCAAGAAAAGCATAGGGTATGTTATTAGCAAAATATACCCTCTAATGAGAATAAAAAAGGTTGACGAAAACATAACTTTCCTTGGGCATGGACCGATCCTGCGACCATCGAATAACGCGTCTGCTGCACTCTACCAATTTAGATACCACGGCGGCTGCCCTCCTGCCCTCTCTACAGGGTATGTATGTGCATTTAAACATGGGAGCATCAGTGAGCGCCACCAGTAGACATGACGGTGAGTGTGGAACGTTCTTTTCCTGCATGGTATAGAGAAAAAAAAAATGTTCGCCAACAGGCAGAAAATGCTAGCTCGGAATGAGTTCACACGCTACGTGATGCTATTGCAGGCTAGCATTACCGTGGTACTTTCGAACAAAGAATTAGAATATCTGCTTATGCCTTGGTTTTCCACCTTTGGCGGCTTCAGCGGGGAGTATTGGTAGGGGCTGGGGCCTCCCCAAATTTTCTGCCTGCCTCCCCTTTGGCCCCCTTCAAGAGCAGGCATAGGCAAAACACAACGCACGTGTTCCCCGCCTTCCTGGCCTCCTAGAGAACTCAATTGTCCTGGGTGAACGCCATGTAAGGAAACCCTGGCACCGCCCCTATCAATGTCCCCCAGAATCATGTGACTGAGGCTAGTGAAGCAAGTGCATAAGTGTAACCTGGTTTTCGAAGATCAACCATTGTTGGAAGTAGGCGCCCTACGTATCCATGCCTGATTTTTATGTATGCTACAAGGTAAATTACTGAAGAAGTGTTACCAGCAGGACCACATCACCTCCCTGGGTATAATCAGTGTTTTAACGCTATAGCGTTAAAGAGCTCGTTTCGCAGAAATTTTGTTGTCGGTGTTGATGTCGGCGGAGGCGTCGTTGGTTGTGAACAAAAAATCTTCATCTCGTGCGTAACCAAAAAATTGCGAAAGATGCAAATAAAATAGATGATGAAAATTCCGAGTCTAAGTGAGGATCGAACCCAGACCGTTTGCGTGGCAAGCAGGTGCTCTACCACAGAGCCACGACTCGAACCGGAAGTTACGTTAAAATAACCTTGTCTCTTGGAAATGCATGCAAATACCATTCGCGCTTTGCGAACACACGTGTCCTGTAAACAGGCTTCACAATAAACATGCAACATCGCATTAATGTTGCGTGGCCCAAGCATGAACTTTCATCGGGCGTCAGAACATGTGATTACTATAAAAACTTCCCGGTTTAAAGTCGACCACCCATTACAAAAGGCACACACGTTACCGCACGTATTCCCTTAAGAGTAAGTAGTGGCTGCATAGCAAGTTGGCAAAGATTTACCACGCCTGATTGCCCTGGGTTTAAAGCATGCTAACCATTACAGAGAAGGCAGTCATATGCGAAAGCTTCACTGACACAAGCCATTTTCGAATTATCCGTTACGCTGTAGTAATCTGTACCTTAAAATTCTCGAGTAAAATGATAAAATGAAAAGTATGCACTATGTAGTTGAAGTACGCACTAGAGACAGGGTATCGCTATCGCGTTCAACCCTTAAAGCCGAAGGTTAAGCCCCACCAATTTTATAGGTGCGGAATGGCTGCCAAGACAAAAAAAAAATTTAGGACGCTTGAGCTTCACCTACAAGAGAAGATTGCGATAGCGTGATCGGGCCTCGTCTACATCGCTTTCTGAATTGCTAACCTGCTTTGGTTTTCAGTGCATGCGTCGATCGTGCCGTACGGAAATGAATGACTGTGCGCATACCATAGACTGTTTTAAAGTATCATGGAATGCCAACTAGAATCACAGTTGTTAAGTGCCCGCTACACGGTGAATGTTCTTTTTGTGAATCAGCGATGGGCCTATCACGCGTACGTAGGGCAACACGCGGGCTCACGCAGCTGCTCACTTTCTTGACGGTTCTGCTTCTGATGACAATTGAATATTTCTGAGCGCTCTTGTAATGAGCGGGTCTTTCAAACACCCACTCGTGGTGGAGGCTGCTTGGTGGAGGCTGCTGAGATCCACAAGCAGACCTGGCGCTCCGCTCTCGCAAGTTACCCGAGAGACCACCGCGAAACATGACTGACGCAGTCGCCAACCAGCCCATCCCAGCCCAGCCAGCACCATCGGCTGCCCTGTCTACCTGCCCCGGCGCTACTCGCCAACGGGACCCACCAATCTTCAGCGGTAGTGGTGAGCAAGACGTCGAAGACTGGCTCTCCTTGTACGAACGCGTAAGCGCCAGTAACAAGTGGGACGACGACTCCAAGCTCGCCTACGTTATCTTTTACTTGGCAGGCGTAGCTAAGGTCTGGTTTACCAACCGCGGAACCGCCATCGCTAACTGGTCCTCCTTTAAGACCCTCGTGACTGAAGCGTTCGTCCGACCAGAGGTCCGCAAGCTCCGCGCTGACCAGCGTCTACGCCACCGAGCCCAGCAGTCTGGCGAGACATTACGTGTTATATTGAGGATGTGCTCGATCTCTGCAGGCGTGTCAACTCATCTATGCCTGAAGAAGAGAAAATTCAGCAGATTCTCAAGGGCATCGAGGATGGCGCATTCCAGATGTTGCTAGCGAAAAGCCCGACCACGGTGGCAATCCTCGTAAGCCTGTGCCAGAGCTTCGATTAATTGCGTCGTCAGCGTTCCATCGCCCCACAGAGTGTCCCAACGCCGGATTCGATCTCAGCTGTCGCACTCGCAAATGCGAACGTTCGCCAAGAAAGTCTGTCCAACCAGATCAAAGACTTCATCAGGGAGGAAGTCGCCCTACAGCTCTCTCTGCTGCCGCACAGCGACGCGCCAACCGCAAGCCTGCCTTCGACACTGCAGCAGGCCATACGCACTGAAATTCGCGATGTCCTCCCTACAGTGCAGGCCCCTTACCCAGCACCTCCACCAAATGTGATGACGTTTATTGAACCAGGGAAGTCGCAACGAGGTCGCAACCAAAAATTGCCGTACGGCAAGTCTGGCAAAGGCGGCCCAGGTTCTCGAGCAATCAGAGCGCGGGGCTCTTTTTTTGTTCTCTTCCGAAGGCGCATACGCGTTGGTGCTTATGCTACACTACAATTGATTGATTGATTGATTGATTGATTGATTGATTGATTGATTGATTGATTGATTGATTGATTGATTGATATGTGGGGCTTAACGTCCCAAAACTACGATATGATTATGAGAGACGCCGTAGTGGAGGGCTCCGGAAATTTCGACCACCTGGGGTTCTTTAACGTGTACAAAAATATGAGCACACGGGCCTACAACATTTCCGCCTCTATGGGAAATGCAGCCGCCGCAGCCGGGATTCGATCCCGCGACCTGCGGGTCGGGTCAGCAGCCGAATACCTTAGCCACTAGACCACCGCGGCGGGGCTCACTCGTTGCTCATTTTGCACATTTTGACGCCTGGCGTGATTTTACGATTCTGCCGCGCAATATGTGATGCGTTGAGCAGACTTTTGTCCTGCATGACGTTCATATTGTGTTTTTTCCAAGGCAATTAGTAAGTGCTCAGCTACGCGAAACCCTGTTACGAGTGAGGAAAGTGACTAGGCGGTCGGCTCTCGACAGTCGCGTCGTCGCACTTCATCAAATCATGCAGGAAAGTGCAGACGCTCAAGATAAAGGAGGCCGGCTGCTGGTGACGAGGAGCATTCACGCGCCCCTTCTCCGCCAGACCGGCGTACATAACTCTAATAGAAAGTGTATATAGGCGTCGTAGCGCTGCCCCAGAAAGTCACTTTGCCGACGTTCGACGTATGTGGACTTCGGTCCAAACAGAAGCAAGTGAAGCTCTATCGGTTACTGTTCAGCCGACACCTCGACATCATCGCCGTAGAAAAAACCAAGATCGAGAATGAAGTACGGGGAGGGTCTTTCGGCCATATCTCTCCGTATTCAGTGTATTTGTGTTACGTGCTGTGGGCCTTTTGGCGGGCTGGCTTTTGTTTCTACGGGAGATTTTACCATATTCTTCTGTGTAGCTTGCAATGTTGACGAAAGGGGGTGATTTATACTATGTGACTTTATGTTGTACGGTTTGCCGTGGCGCCTAATGAACGTATATGTCTTAAGTGATGCAGCGCGTCGTACTAGTTTCATTGAAAGGTTGGCCACCATGCTAGAGCTTGACCTAAACATATTGCTTATGGGAGATTTCAACTGTGTGTGTAATGCAAGTGATCACCCTGGGTTTATCCGCAGTGACAGGAGTGCTGAAGTGTTGTCTCAAAGAGTTTAAAATGCAGGGATTGTTGACATAGGGACACTGACGGGCTTACCATCATATACACACGCCCATGGTAGCACTCGTAAGCGACTTGATCGCATTTATGTTTCAGCGCCTGTTGTTTCTTTTGAACTTACATGCGAAACAGAACCTATTTCTTTCTCAGATCATTGCAGTGTTGTGGTGCGGATTGGTAACAACATTTGGTCAGATTTCAGACCACAGTGGACATTCTGCGAACTCAAATTTTCCGTTGTGAGTGACCAGGAGTTTACTACTCGCGTAAAAGTGTAGCACTGAGGAGTTGTTGATCGGCTAATATGCCTTCGTTTGCCTCTTGGGAAATTTTCAAACAAGAAGTTCGGACAGTAGCTACAGAAAATATATCAGTGAGAGATTTTTAAAATTTGGGACAAAATATGTTAATAAAGACATCTTTATAACCTTAATGAATCTGAGTGTGAGGTGCCGGGTTCTTATACTGATAAAATAATGCCGAATATGCAGTCCAGGGGTACGAGACCATGCACTACAGAAATTCCCGTGTTGGATCACGCAATAATCGTATATTGCATTCCGAAGAACACACAGGTCAGCCTTACTCGATGAATATCGCTTCGCAAGAAGCGAATTTACACCATATTTAAATTCACAAGGAACTAATACAAGTGACTAATACAAGTGAAATCCTGAAAGAATTTGACGCCTGCTACTAAACGTCGTTCAGCGGCTTTTCTGAAAAAAACAAAACAAAGATCTCGTAACGCAGTTTCTGTCGTATGTGACACCCTTAACTGACGAAGCGAGTGAGTTCATCAATGGGCCGATCATTAAAAAAACACAGCATATACAGGGAGTGAATGATGATGAGTGGGACGAAGCACTGGAGGTTTTTATTGCTAAACCATGAACCATCCGCAAATATCGCCAACTACATTCTCAAAGACGTGACGAATGCAGCATATATTTATACAATAAATTTTATTATTCGAAAATGATAGCTATACATCGCTTCCATCCCCTCTTCATTAAAACGGCTTTATGGTTGGTCAAATGCTTGATCTATGATGTGGCATAGTCTGATGTTTGCAAGGAAGAAGTAGGGGGCAGTTTGCAAAGATGGGATTACAGGCGGTCACGTAAAATCCAGAAATGGACACAATGGGACAATCTATGGTTCTTTAACACGTACTTAGATACAAGCACACGGCCATATTGCATTTCATATTGGCTACTTCTCAACAGTATTTGCTTTGTGGTCTGTGAAGTGGTGGATCGGTGATGGGGCGCAGTAAGATGTTTTCAAAGACGAAGTAGTGGGTAGTTTGCAAAAGTAGAACTATAGGCGGTCACAAGGGACGGACAGACCCACGAATTTAGGAGCGTTGCCCCTAAAAATACAACTCACAATTGACTGATTGATTGATTGATTGATTGATTGATTGATTGATTGATTTGGGGGGTTTAACGTCCCAAAACCACTATTTGATTATGAGAGACGCCGTAGTGGAGGGCTCTGGAAATTTTGACCACCTGGGGTTCTTTAACGTGCACCCAAATCTGAGTACACGGGCCTACAACATTTCCGCCTCCATCGGAAATGTACAACTCACAATTGACCTATTACTTGCTTCAAAAAACATCACGACCAAAAAACAAATGTGTGGCAAGTTTATTACAACCTTTCAATATTTCCTGTACCCGGTAATTCTCAATATTTTTACGCCGAGTATGAATCTCTGAACCATTCCTCTATCTATCACACTGTACTAATTCCAAAATACTCGGACAGGGTGTATTGATTGATTGATATGTGGGGTTTAACGTCCCAAAACAACTATATGATTATGAGAGACGCCGTAGTGGAGGGCTCCGGAAATTTAGACCACCTGGGGTTCTTTAACGTGCACCCAAATCTGAGCACACGGGCCTACAACATTTCCGCCTCCATCGGAAATGCAGCCGCCGCAGCCGGGATACGAACCCGCGCCCTGCGGGTCAGCAGCCGAGTACCTTAGCCACTAGACCACCGCGGCGGGGCTCGGACAGGGTGTAGCTTCGTCTTGTTGATGGCTACAGACTGATTACACAGTGTAACGTCGACAATATATATTTTTTTGCAAACGTGCTATCAAACAGGCTTCCATTGGAAATGCCGATATTTATTGGTGCCCACGAGGTTCGCAGTCTGAAGGGTCGTTCAATACAAACTAACGTACATATCTCCCACACAGGATTGAACATTGTTCCCATTCGCATCAACAACTCGCAATGCAGTAAGTTGATTCAGCGAAGGCGTTCGACCATGTTCGCCATTCATTCTTGCTTCCTTTCTTGATCATGCCAACATTGGCTACACTGGATTTGAAGGCGTAAAACCATGCTAAAATGATTGTCCGACTCGCTTGATTACTAATGGTCAACTTTCAAAGCCTGTGTCAATCCACTATTCTGTGAAACAAGGCTGTCCTTGTCGCCGATGCTTTTTGACCTTTACCTGCAACCACTATACTCAAGCATGATTCAATCTTTCAAAGTTCAGGGTTTCAGAGCTTATGGAAATAAGGTACACGTATCAGCGTATGTGGATGACCTGGTGTTTTTTTTTTTTTTTGTGGAAACATTTTCAGGACAAACCCCATGGTGTCCACTATTGGGGAACTTGAAACCATTTATGGTGCCCGAACAACTTTGCTAAAAGTTTGGGACTCTGCTTTGGCCCATGGACTTAGATGCCAACGCATTTCGAGCGTATAGCAATGTCCTGCGTACCACCAAAATACCTCACCATTTTATTTAATGTATATAAGAAAAACTCCCATTACTGGAAAGAATATGTACCCAGTTATGCCCAGACGTTTAATCCCCATATCCGTTCAATCTTTGGTAGAACTAAAGCATCTAAATCATTCCTGGCAACGAATATTTTACGTGCTACAACTACTCTATTTTTCCAGGGTGTATATCCAAAAAATTTCACCATACATATGCTACCTTTATTTGGTCATGAAGCTGTGGGCTAATGAGGCGTTACAACGTTTCAGGGACCAGTTTGTGCAGGTCGTTTTGGGTTGGTGCAGCTCTTTGCTAGATAACCGGTCTCGTTTTTTTTTAATTTCGGTACTGCACTCAAGCGACATGAAATGCCTGCTACATTCGGTATAATCGGTTCACTTTGCACAACGCAAGGAAGGCAAGTGACACGCACGGCGCCCTTTGCACAACCTTTTTTTTTTTTTTTTCAGGGCAAAAAGCGAATTGTGAAGCGAGCCAAGATTGATAGAATGCTAGTTGAAACACTCCAGAAAAAAAGAACATGGCATGTACGACTGCGCCAAAGAGAAACATCGCTCCCCGTACACACGAAAGATAGCCCTGAGACCTTGCCCGTTTATTTTAACCTTTCCGGGCAAAGTAAGCGTGAGAACGAAAGACAAAACCCATGTAAACTGACACTGCTCCCAGATGCGTAGGGCCAAGAACTTGGCTTGAGCACACATGGCGAGGCTAAAAGAGAATGAATATAGCCCAGTGGATCGCAAGGACAGCCTTGCTCGGTATCTCAAACGGAGCGCGGTAATCTAATTACGTGAGCAGGGAATCTTTACGCACTTGACTCCATTCGCCCCTTGGAACGACGCTGTCGCAGAGCGTATAGTACACGGGCGAACTCCTTGCCCGAGTATGGTTCCCCGTCGTCTCGGCCGATGAACAGCGACACTCTCTGTCAACGAACCGAGAAATGATACGAAAATGTTTGCTCAGAATTATCATGACTCGCGCTTTAGACTTAGCGTCAACATATGTCATTCACGCTGACATTAAGGTTCTAGAAAACATATATTGCGGTCACTTTTCACGCACTATTTTTTTAGTTATTCGAAGCGACGTTTATCGCTGTCAACAGCAAAACACTACTGTCTTGTAGTCAGTCAGTCAGTCAGCCAGCCAGCCACTCGGTAAGATGGTCTGCCGGGTAGTCGCTAGATTGTTAGATGGTCCATCAGTCAATCGACAAATGATGTGATCTGCTGAATGATCTAAACTTTAGTTTTTTATTCTAATGTATAAACCCCATATATCTAACTAAAAAAGTACTATTATTTATGGTATATCATGGTTGTGTAATTTGGTACAAGTAGTATCGATTGTTTCAACATAAATACAAAAAATATTGCCGTTTATAGAAGTAACCACCACGTACTGCGCTTTACTGTGTGCGCGGTAAAAAAAAACCATTAGTCAGTCGTAATTACTCCAGAGACACTTACTTTTGAGGCCTAATATTCAAATAGTGGTTTCAATATTTAAAACCAAGTTGATTGATTTGTGGAGTTTAACGTCTCAAAACCACCATACGATTATGAGAGACGCCGTAGTGGATGCGTCCGGAAATTTCGACCACCTGGGGTTCTTTAATGTGCACCCAAATCTGAGCACACGGATTTAAAACCACGTAAACGGCGAAATTTGTTTTAGAGGTTGCCGCAACATACAGGCAGTGCAACTTTCCTTCGTTGCGAGAGAAACAACTCTATCTATAGGAACTACATGGATACTAATTGTATAACCGGTTACCAAAGACAGCAGTTATGATAAATCACGATGGTGTCTTAGGGATGTTAGTCGACCTTAACAAAAAAAAATCTTCAAAACCTCGTGGATTTCTATACTCTTTCCTGACGTGTTATGCGGAGAAATAATTGACTTTCTTTCTACCCTATTCGACACATTGCTCGAGTTTTGTGATACCAGCTGATAGGCGTATACAGCACGTTGCAATATAGAGGCTGCTACTGTTCACCAACTAACCACCATGCTTCTATCACTACTAGTCACTGTATAATGCTAAAGCACGTAGTCAAAAACTACCTTCACTATTCTTTAGCAAATAATAATGTGCTGTCGTTAAATCTCCATGGTTTCCTAAGAACTACGTCTACATTAGGTAAGCTTCAGACTGCATTGTAAGAAATATCTTAGGTATTTTGTATACCCGGGTACACTGGCGTGTTGTTTTAGAATTTTAGTAGAATCATCGAGATAGTGCTTCACATAGCTCTTCTATAAACTTGAAAGTATCAGGCTTCAAATAGAAGCCGAAAAATTCATTGCAGAAATTAACGGCAGGCGGTACCGTATATTGTATTTCCCACTTTAAATGACCAATAAACCTGATTATCAACTTTCGTTTTTCCTGTACATGGCTCCATATTATATGATTACGCAAGCATAGCTCAGAATTTCATATTCGGCATGACAGTTACGTGTTTTCGGTATGGGTGTCGAACCGCACTGGTGTCATAGGAAATGTGGCAAACATGAACGTTTAGACGCTGTCTAATTGGATAGTTGTGCTTACATTCAAAATCATGACCGATTTTCACGGGACAAGTTTCTTCCAAGCTCAAAAGCCCCTACCAAGTACTGGCATTTCTTTCCTATTTCTACATTCTGTAAACTATAGTATCACCACGGAGGCTCTTAAATCAGAGTGCATCTCCGATATCTGTTCCTGCGTCGTATACTTGGGTCTCAGAGGAATAGCATTATGTTAAGCTATTGTCCCGAGAGGAAACGACGAGCAATAACGTAGCGGTGAACGGCTGTTTACTTTCGACCATAGCAGTCCCGAACTTTTTCGTTCTCCTCCTCTATGCAACATGTTACAGCGTTTCCCTGACATGCACACCACAGCAGAAGATATTATCACCACCTTCACACTTGCCGATTTATCATTTAATCTTCAGACACCATTATGTAGCACAATGAAAAGGAAACAAACATGGAAAGCATTAAAAAGAACGTTATTTTTTAGCTATTTCTCTATTCGTTCCCTATGTCACTCAGCAGATGACCTCCTGGTGAGGAGCAGCCATACGGCAAAGTCAGGAATCTTTATATCTGTTTACCGACTTCTCTGAGCACTCCTTGCCAATTCTCTTAATTGGCATTGGCCGGTGGAGACTTACTGAACCCAGCTATTGCGATCTCCCGTGTAATTTCTTGGTTGTTATCCCGATGCAACATATAACAAAAAAGACTAGATGAAGATTATTGACATTCGCCTAAGCTGGATAATCTGAAGTACCTACAGCTGTAGTATACAGCCTGTCTCTGCTAACACGTGGAGCGAACGAAACACTCAGAAAGAAGTGATTTTTCTCCGACGAAATAAACTGGATATTTTGTTAGCGACTGAAGCCGCCCAGAGAACAGCCCAGTATTTTGTTGCATACCTAATTATAGGTACCGATAGTCTAATAACTATTTCCTAAGATAATTTGGTTTATACGACCACAAGGTCGATGGTAGATATTTTTCAGTGCCTACCACCAGCTACTGGGGAAAATACTGCACTTGATGAGAAACGGCCCAAACACTGCTGCACGCTCTTAGAAAATAGCCAGCGATCAGAGCTGAGCTGAATTCACTGTAAGATCAAAACTTGCTTATTTGCGGTCTCGGTGTTCTTTCTGGGGCCGAGGACGGGTCCGAGAACCAATGTAATCACCGCTTCTATTTTTGTTTTTGTTTTTAGAGCACTTCCAAACATCATTTTCATTCTTTGCTAGGTCGTCTCTCATAGTATTAATCGTTTTGGGAGGTTAAATTCCATTAACCCACGAAGCGGTTGTTTACAACGCGTTGCCATTTGAGCAGCTCATTTTGAGGTGAAGAAACAGACAGGCCAAACGCAATAAAAATTAGAGGCGTTACGCTGCCTCAGCCCGCCGCAACAGTGCCGCTCTCAAGCAAAATGAACTATTAAATTTTGTGAGTGAATTAACAAGGCTATATATGTAAATGGGTCATCCTATTTTTATACGAGTCGGTTTCTAAACGTTTGTTTCACGGAAGTAGTAGATCATTATGTGCCACGCTCTTCTATAATATGCCTGACTCAAATCGCCTACAGTTATCAGAAACTGTAAATATCACCTCAGTGGTAGCGTTAGATGCATGGCTCGCTGCTAGTAATTGGTTAACGGCCGAAATGCCTATTCAAAATGGCACAACAGCAGCGTTGCACTCAGATTTTGATCACGTTAACAAAATGTATGGTTAGAAAACTGTATAGGAATGTGGAAGCTTCACGCCAGGTCTTATTTGCGCCTTAAATATCCCAGTTTTTTTTTCTAAACAAAAAATGGCAACGATGACAGACTGATATGTGGGCCTTCACATCCCAAAACCACCATATGACTATGAGAGACGCTGTAGTGGAGGGCTTCAGAAATTTCGACCATCTGGGGTTCTTTACCGTGCACCCAAATCTGAGCACACGGGCCTACAGCATTATCTCCTCCATCGAAAATGCAGCTGCTGCGGCCGGGACTCAATTCCACGACCTGTAGGTCAGCAGCCGAGTACTTTAGCCTTTAGACCGCCGTGGCGGGGTACAACAAAAGAAGACTACAAGACAGAGGGCTTGTTGTGAACCATTGAAACGAGTATATTGCCAAATTTGTTGCGAAAATATGTAGTATTAACATCATGGTCATAAAGCTAATGAATGTTACGGTTCTCCAATAAGTGCTGATAATTTACTCGAAACGAACATGTATACAGGCGAGTCTTTTGCTGATACTTGTTAAAGACAGCTACAGCTTTGTCCTCACATAAAGTGGTAGCTAAAACAAAAAGAAAAGAGCCCTAAGACCTTTCGTATATTTTTAACGGTTTCTATACGTGCTGAACTTACGCCTACAAAATGTTATGGCTTTTTTATTTCCTCAGACTTTCATTGAGACGCACTTTTAGCCCACATTTCTGCACGTTTTCTCTACGTTCATAGATTTACAGGTAGTTGCTGCCATTTATTTCATGAATCCTTCGACGACTTGACGTACTACAATTACTAAAGCGAGGGAGAGTTCGCGAGTTAGAGAGAATACATCCAGGGTGTTCGATCGAATCAGGACCCATTTTGCTTCTCCGCACTGGGAGTAAAGAAAAGGTCGAGATATAAGGCAAAAGGGAAGTAGGGTGAGAACAATGCATTAACGCACTACAGGTTCATAAACCGTCACTCGGGGCGATTGAGTTTAACGACCGCACTAGTGCAAGAATAGCACCGAGCCTATGCCCCCCCCCCCCCCCCCGAAATATTTTTACGATGGCATACATAGCGTAAAATGACCACTTGCCTACCGCGCTTCATATCAAGAAGGTGCCCCCCCCCCCGCCTCCAAACAAAAAAACCTGCCTATGCCCCTGGCACAGACACCGTTTCAGTGTCATCGACTGAAAAAAACCTCGGCAAAGTGAAAGTAACATCGTGCTGCCGATTCTGTGAGACTACTCAGGAAACGAAATTCAAACAATGTGAACAAGAAAATCGTATCAACTAATGACACCAGGTCTAAATCAAGAAAATGGTAACAGTAATCGAGATCGAGTAGAGTATGGCTCATCTCCCGCCTCAGTCTACGTCGTGTGTTTGCGCCTTAGGCCGACATCTACTTCAGAACACACTTCGTTCAGACTAGCTACTTGACGCTTGGGGCAATCTCCCTTAGACACTTCTCGAACGTCATTAATCAGCATGCCCTCAACCCTTCCCAAATACAGAGTAGCTGACTGGAGTTCTCTCGTTGACCTCCCTGTCTCTCTCTCTCTCTCTCTCTCTCTCTCTCTCTCTCTCTCTCTCTCTCTCTCTCTCTCTATCTATCTATCTATCTATCTATCTATCTATCTATCTATCTATCTATCGAACGTACGAGTGATTTAACTTGCACAGTTTAATGCCAGCGTTCGGCGTCATTAGGGGGTCGCTACCGCTTTCATCAAGTGGCGACGTCGTCTCTCATTCACCGTCGCCTAGAATAAAATGGCTTGTGCTCCTTGGTATGAGGTTTTTCAGGATCAGCGGTCGCAGCCAAGGAGAGCTGCACCGTCGGTGAGGAACCTTGTGACTGCACTGGACACATTATGACTCAAAGATTTATTTTCTGTATTTGTAGCTTCGCTATCTGCACATGTTCTTGTATGAAGGTAACAAATTTCAAGCGCCATGCTGCACCCGAGAGAGGCGGTATTCTTTAGTCAACATTCATATTTGTCTTCAAAGGGTGATACACCGCAAACTATATAGTCTGAGTACTAATAACTCCCCCCCCCCTTTTTTTTTGCAATCATCATACCTTGTGCTTTATTTCGCAGCCTAGTTCATTTATTCGTCTTTTGGGAAGAACGCACCAACGAGCCGCATGCATCGCTTTGCATTGAAAATAGCACACTTCAGTAGCACATTTTGTAATTTTAGTACACTTTCTTGGCGCTTCCATCATTTCTTTTACTCTTCCCAAGAAGAGGAATGCAGCCTCTTGTCAGTGGCGTTTCCATGCAAAAGTATAGGAATGCTTTAGCATAACACTGCCTCCTATATTTCTACATAACCTCATCATCCCTCACATATTCAAAGTACGCTACCCGCTGCACCATGATTGGCTTGTACCATGATGGTTTTGTAACTCGTGTGGATGTTTTTTTTTAATTCTCATGAGCATTTGGTAACCTATAACTTACCATATTACACCAACTCTGTCATCACAGTGGGCTAGCTGCGATGAATAACGAGCCCTTCGATTAGTTTGCTTTGTCGAGATAACGTCGATATCACGACTTTCCGATGAATTTTTTCCTGCTTTCAGGCTCTTCTAGAGCAAATTAAAAACAAAAAATAAAAAGAAAATATAACTCGAGAGGCTAGATTTTCACCCATACAATATACACTCACACAAAAAGCACATATGTGTAGTCGGTGTGATCTCTCTTGATAAGGCATTTTTTTTTTGTTTCTCTTCTCGAAAATGGGACATTAATCAAACAGGCTCAGTGCTGCGTGAAAGCTTCATTCTACTTGAACACGAAATCGGGTGCTTTGTGAGTTTACAAATATATAAAATTACCCGAAAGGTACTGTAGCGTATCGTGTCAAGCATTGCAGTTCGAGCGCAGCCTCATTTAAATACACAGCGCGTGCAAACAAGGTGAACCGTAGCCGGCGCCAGAACTGCACTTTCAAGTGGCTCCACGCGTTGAGTTTTCTGCCTCTTGCCACCTGGTCGTTTTCATTTAGCGCCATCTTTTTTTTTGCTTTTGTATTTAATAAACTCTAAATCAAGTGCAATACACGCTCGTAATAGACGTGCGCAAACGATGGTAAACGCGGGCGATGTTTTGCATTACAGATGAGAGGGCTTCTTAGCTTATTCATGCATGCGATGTTTATCTCTTGGTCTCTTTGCTTTCTCTATTTGTTTTCTTTTCCTCGCAATTCCCCATGGGCTAAGCAGCATGCGGGAATGTTTCTTGAGAGAGAAATGAAGGTATAATTAGTAAACGTCTTGCCTTGCGCGGCACTCTTACAAACAAGTTTCTGCAGGCTTGCGGTCAACAAACCAGTACATTGAGAATAGGTTATACAGCGGTGTATGCAGCAACGATATTGGCAAAGTATACTATGACATTTGGCATTTGTCCAAGGTTTAGGAAACATTTACTTCTGATAACGAAAGCCAACCCACACATAGTTGGTTATTATATTCATTCTAGGTATTCAGGAAAAATTAAGTTTGAGGAATCGCTAGTATAGCCTTGGCCAATGAATATTTGGCACACTCACACTATTCGCACATCGATCATACATCTCTCACTGATAATAAAAATAATGAAATTTATTTCCTTTTCTACAGTGCTCGAATGAGATAAAGCAGGGTAATAGGAGACTAAAGAAACATCGACAGTAAGTATAGCGCCAGGCCACTAATACGTTCTGACCTGCTACTTCGCAGAGTGGAATGCCAAAATAATGAAGCAGAGTTGCGCGACGACTTTACACATCAAAACGATTGCTCGTATACTTATTCAGAATACTGTCAATCCCGTGATGGGATCATTACAGGAGTAATGTTGTTGTACAGGAGTGGTGTCACATTTGTAGGGAACTATGCGAACGACGACGAAGCAGCATGAAACGGCAAGCCACAGCGTTGGTACACGCGCGACCCGAGCTTGCGTTTGTTTTGTATTTTCGGCCTGTTGGCGTTCCTCGCTCCTCTGGCGTTCCTCGGCCTTCCAGTAGGTCTGTACGTGAATAAACTGCGTGACATCTGGTGGAGGTGTGTGGACTCCCGTACAAACCTGGAACTTCGCTCCCGTAAGCTTCCCCCTCTACGTGACACGAACATGGCCACCGAGACGCCTCTCCAGGTGGGACCTTCGACCGTCCATGTCACTTGCGGTGCCGGGTATCCTCAACGAGACCCTCCTATCTTCACGGGCTCCACTGAGTCGGACGTCGAAGATTGGTTGGCGAGGTACGACAAAGTCGGCGCAAGTAACAAATGGGACGACCCAAGTAAGCTTGGCTACGTCACATTCTACCTTGCGGACACCGCGCAACTGTGGTTTAATAACCACGCAGCTGACATTACTACGTGGTCTGCATTCAAGACGGCTATTACGGACGTCTTTGGACGACCTGCAGCACGCAAGCTTCAAGCCGAGCACCGTTTACGTCACCGTGCGCAGCAACCAGGCGAGACCTACACGGGCTACATTGAAGATGTGTTGCATCTATGCAACCGCATCAACTCTACCATGCCTGAGGAAGAAAAAATCAGGCACATATTGAAAGGCATTGACGACGGCGCCTTTCAGATGTTGCTCGCGAGAAATCCCCCCACCATTGCTGTCCTCGTTTCCCTCTGTCAAAGCTTCGATGAATTGCGTAGGCAGCGCGCAATCGCTCGTCAAGCCATCACGACGCCAGACACGCTCGCAAGCTTGCACCTAGCTGCCCATCCTACCGACCAGCAGCCGCTGCTTTCGACAATCAAGGACTTCGTCCGCGAAGAGGTAGCGCGCCAGCTGTCACTGCTGCCACTGACACATGGGCCCACGCAAGCTTTGGCACCGGACCTCCAACACGTCATTCGGACCCAAGTCGCTGAAGCCCTTCCGCCGGTGCATCAGCAACCACCAGTCACAACGCCTCTCACGTACGCCGCCGTCGCTGCTCGGCCTACGCAACAGCGTATGCCGTATGCTCAACCTGCCACGCCACCCTATGTCGTGCCTACAACCCCAATTGCGGCGCCGTATCCCTACGCGAGATCTCCAGTTCCATTTTACCGTCGCTCAGACGCTTGGAGGACGCCAGATAATAGGCCCATCTGTTTCGCCTGTGGTATCGCTGGACACGTCGCCCGCCACTGTCGCCAAGATCCCCCTCCAGTCGACGCCGTGGGCTGGCCAATGGCGTCGTCGTCTAGGACGCCATCAAGGTACACCACTGACGGTCCTCGACCCTACGCAAACCATCGGTCACCATCGCCACGACGACGCTCCCTGTCACCTATGCGTCGCCGACCTGCTACGGAAGAGGGAAACTGATCACACAAGCGCTTATCGACACAGGGGCCGCCGTTTCCATAATATGTGAGCCCTTATGCCGCAAGTTGAAAAAGGTGACGACGCCTCTTTCGGGCCTGATGCTCCACACGGCCAACTCGCAGTGCATAGAACCTACAGCTGTGTGCACTGCACGTGTCATTATCCAAGGTGAACTTTATGCCATTGAATTTTTTGTGCTGGCATCCTGCTCCCATGAAGTCATTCTTGGATGGGACTTTCTTTCGCGTCATCGGGCCATCATAGATTGCTCACGTGCAGAAGTTGCCCTTACACTGCTGCCAACCTCTTGTTTTGTGGATTCTCTTCCTGAACCTTACAAACTTGTCGTTGTTGCAGACACGGAAATAGCACCGAGAACATCCGCCCTTGTAGCCCTGACCTGTACGGCCGCTCCTGCCGGAACTGTTTTGTTCACTCCGTCTGACGTATTTACCCGCCGCCGTAGCCTACACCTGCCCTTTGCCGTACTCACCGTGGAATCCGGTGCTACCGCCATGCTCGTCGCGAACTCGCTATCGTCGCCAGTTACCTTACTTCGCGGAGAATGTTTGGGTAACATACAAGACGTTGACCTCTTGCGCCCTCTAGAGTTCGCCGAACACGCACCTCACCTCCAGCTCAATGCTATGACGCCACCTGTGGCCACAGTGCCCGCTCCAGACTCATTCTAGCCCTCTGTTGCCGCTGAGCTATCGCCGACACAAAGAAGCGAACTCTTGTCCCTTCTTCGAGAGTTCCGTTCTGTCTTCGATTGCGCTCAACCATCTTTGGGTCGCACAGCGAACATCACGCACCACATTGACACCGGTACTCATGCTCCTTTACGCCAACGACCATATCGAGTTTCAGCGGAAGAGCGCCGTATTATCAACGAACAAGTCGACGATATGCTCAAGCGTGGTGTCATCCAGCCATCGCAGAGCCCTTGGTCGTCCCCTGTTGTACTTGTGCGCAAAAAGGATGGGTCTATCCGATTCTGTGTCGACTACCGCCGGCTCAATAAGATAACTCGGAAGGATGTGTACCCGTTGCCACGCATCGACGACGCTCTCGATTGCTTGCAAGGGGCAGAATATTTCTCCTCGTTAGATTTACGCTCAGGATATTGGCAAGTTCCAATGGCTGATCCTGACCGATCGAAGACTGCATTTGTAACACCTGATGGGCTGTATGAGTTTAACGTCATGCCGTTTGGACTCTGCAACGCCCCAGCTACCTTCGAACGGATGATGGACACCATACTTCGCGGCTACAAGTGGAACACGTGCCTTTGCTACCTAGACGATATCGTCGTTTTTTCTCGCGACTTTTCCACTCACCTTGTTCGTCTTCGTGCTATTCTCACGTGTCTCACCTCTGCTGGCCTTCAACTTAACATCAAGAAGTGCCATTTTGCCGCACGTCAGCTCACCATACTGGGTCACGTCGTCTGCAAAGAGGGTGTTCTCCCGGATCCGGCGAAACTCCGCGCCGTGGCCGACTATCCGAAGCCCAATTCCATCAAGACGCTTCGAAGTTTTATCGGCCTGTGCTCATACTTTCGTCGATTTGTGCGCAACTTCTCTTCCATCATCGCGCCTCTTACCAACCTGTTGACAACTTCTAAAGGCATTTCTGCTTGGTCAAAAGAGTGCGACGAATCCTTCACCGCGCTTCGGCGGTTATTATTATCACCTCTAATTCTACGACATTTTGACCCTGATGCGCCTACGGAGGTCCACACCGACGCCAGTGGTGTCGGTCTTGGTGCTGTATTGGCTCAACGAAAACCAGGGCACCAAGAATACGTGGTCGCTTACGCGAGTCGAACCCTCAAGAAAGCTGAGTGTAATTATTCCGTCACGGAGAAAGAGTGCCTCGCAATTGTCTGAGCTTTGACGAAGTTCCGCCCATACCTTTATGGCCGCCCTTTCGAAGTCGTTACGGACCACCACGCTCTATGCTGGCTATCATCGCTCAAAGACCCGTCGGGGCGCCTTGGTCGTTGGGCGCTTCGCCTACAGGAATACGACATTCGTGTTGTATACCGATCCGGCCGCAAGCACTCCGACGCTGATGCGCTATCCCGCTCGCCGCTACCGGCTGACCCAGCCTCCTCGTCACCTTCTTCAGCTGTCATAACACCAATCGACTTCACAGACATGGCATCGGAACAACGCAAAGATGTGTGGATTTCCCAACTCCTCGCCTTTTTGACTGATCCGTTAGCTAATTTAGTGACAAGAACTATCCGCCGTCAAGCCACACATTTCGCTATTCGAGACGACCTACTCTATCGGCGGAATTACACGTCTGAAGGTAGGAAGTGGCTGTTAGTGATACCCATCCACATGCGCTCGGAAATCTGTACTGCTTTCCACAACGACCCGCAAAGCGCTCACGCTGGCGCTCTCAAAACGTACAACCGTCTACGTCAGCGGTACTACTGGCGCGGCATGTACACATTTGTCCGCAAGTACGTACGTGCTTGTACTGCATGCCAGCGACGTAAAGTCCCACCTCAACGCCCTGCCGGTACACTTCAGCCTCTGCCTTGTCCAGCGCGTCCGTTTGACCGCGTCGGTATCGACTTATACGGACCACTTCCCACGTCGTCTTCTGGAAATAGGTGGATAATTGTCGGCGTGGACCACCTCACGCGTTACGCGGAGACAGCAGCACTACCCGCAGCAACCGCGAGGGAAGTTGCGTTTTTCATCTTGCGCAACTTTGTTCTTCGCCATGGTGCTCCCCGCGAACTTTTGAGCGACCGGGGGCGTGTTTTCTTGTCTGACGCCATTCAAGCGTTGCTCGCTCAGTGCAACATGGTTCATCGCCTGACGACAGCATATCACCCGCAGACGAATGGCCTCACAGAACGATTTAATCGCACTCTCGGTGATATGTTGACGATGTACACAGCTTCAGACCAGACCAATTGGGACACTGTCCTTCCATTCGTCACGTATGCGTATAACACCGCTACGCACGCGACAACAGGATTCTCCCCTTTCTTTCTGTTGTACGGACGCGAACCATCGTGCACGCTGGACACTATCCTCCCATACACGCCCGACTCCTCTGAGTACACTGCAATTTCTGATGTTGCCAGGTACGCAGAAGATTGCAGACGATTGGCCCGTTCTCTGACAACCGAGGACCAAGGCCACCAGAAGCTACGGCTTGACACCGGCCGACATCTCTCTACTTTCACGACTGGTGCTCTCGTTTGGCTCTGGGTTCCACCGAGCACTCCTGGCCTTTCGTCGAAATTACTGGCACGATACCACGGGCCCTACCGCATTCTCGCCCGTACGTCACCCGTCAATTATGAGATTGAGCCATTGACACAGTCTCATGACTTACGCCGTCGTGGCCGAGAAATTGTGCATGTGAGTCGCCTGAAGCCGTATTACGACCCCGCTATAGTGACTACGCCTTAAGTCGCCAGGTTGGCTACGCTATTCACCGGGGGCCAATGCAGGGAACTATGCGAACGACGACGAAGCAGCATGAAACGGCAAGCCACAGCGTTGGTGCACGCGCGACCCGAGCTTGCGTTTGTTTTGTATTTTCGGCCTGTTGGCGTTCCTCGCTCCTCTGGCGTTCCTCGGCCTTCCAGTAGGTCTGTACGTGAATAAACTGCGTGACACATTGTACATTGTAAAAACAAGTAATACACAGACTATAAATACATGTTGCAAGCACTTGAAATTTCAAGCAAATATCTCAAACATAGTGCAAAATTCGCCGTAGTGATGGGCAAAGAGTCTTCATGAATATAAACATCAGATGAATTGCTGGGGCAAGCAAGAAACAAATACAAAACGTAATTGTATAGACAGAGTTAAAACTTGCGACATAACCGATTCAGGAAATCACGGATAAATAAAAGTCAGCACACATTCACTCGCTCCATTAACAAATTTATCAACTGTCGGCTGTGTCAACACCGTGGGGTGCAGGGCATTCCAAGCGCGTATGGCTCGCGGAAAAAAAGAGTGGCCAAAAACATTGTTCTTGAAGGGATACTCATCAAGTGTGTCACAATGCTTATTTCGTGTTTGGCGCGTACTGTTGACGTTAACATAATTAGCCGGATTTATTTTAAAGAGTTGTGTAGCACCAGATACAAAAATCTCAGACTATGAAGCTTGGCGCGGCTCGCCAAGGTGGGCAGATCCGCTCTTATCAAAAGAGCAGAAGGTGAGTCGGTACGCCTATAACGGTTATAGATAAAACGGACTGCTTTACGTGGTATTCCTTCAAGTGCGGCTACATGTTTGTTTGTGAAGGGGAACCAGGCCACACCCGCATATTCGAGGATTGGGCGGATAAGCATGGTAAACGCTAAAAGTTTTGTTTGGGGTGTCGAATGATGAAGGGTTTGCTTAAGAAAAAATAACCTGCCGAGTGCCTTCTTCGTAATATGTTAGACAATCGCAGTCCAATTTAGGTCGGAAGATATCAAGACGCCTAGATATTTGCAGGCAGCAACGTTGCGAAGTGGGACATTTCCCAGCGATTACAAAAAATTTGCCATGGTTTTTTTTTTTGTAATTGACATGGCGACAGTTTTCTCAGTATTTATTTCCATTTGCCATTGTCGACACCAGGTTTCGACTTTTTTTCAGCGAATCATCTAGTTTTAAATTATCCTGGTAGCTGTCAATTCGTTGGTACATGATACAATCATCTGCGAACAATCTGATTTTTACATCGGCTACGTCAGCAACGTCTATAATAAAAAGAAACAACACGGGGCCTAAAACAGAAACCTGGGGCACTGCCGATAATACTGGAACCGTGTCAGACACATGTGCACCATATTGAACTAATTGGTAGTGGTCGGTCAAATAATTTTCGATCCACTTAGTCATAGGTCCATTGGTTAGCTTTGGGTTTGTTTGGGATGGGAAACGTGGTCAAAAGCTTTTGATAAATCTAAAAAGACTACGTCAATCTGCGATTGATCGTTAATGCCATTGGCAAGGTCATGCAAGGTCTCAACCAGCTGTGTGACAGTAGATAGCCCGCGACAAAAACCGTGTAGATTGGAATGGATAACAGCATTTCCTTCCACGTATTCGGTAAGGGACTTTAGAATAATATGCTCAAGCATTTTGCAGGAAGTACACGTAATAGAAATTGGTCTGTAGTTAGATGGACAAGACGAGTCACCACTTTTGTAAATGGGAAGAATTTTTGCCTTCCCCGTAATGACTTCCCCGTAACAATTATGTAAGCATAAACGCTCTAATTCGCTTGCTATGAAATTTTATCGTGATAGCATTTATAGAGACCCATCTGAGCCTGAACAAAGAAGCACAGAGACTCAATTAAGGAAGAAAGTCTACAGGAAGCAGAAAAGCAGAAACGTTTGGTACTATAACCTTATCGCCCGGCCTTTCTCCTTCCTGGGCTTTTTTTTTTTTTTCAGAGTATCTGTTCACTTGTTTAGGCAAAGATGTTCTCTTAGATGTCAACCAACTCGCCCAGCAATGAGTCTTAATCAGTCATAGGGAGACTCCATGCGAAACTTCACCATCGCCGTGCGGTTCCAATTAGGTGCAAGTGCAATAATATTTCTGCACGTATTGCACTGTCCACGCGAGAGACAGTGAGTTGATGTTTTCTACTCTTCGCCTTACGGTGTACGCGGAAATGAAGGAAGGGAGGAGGAAGGCACATCTGCACGTTGACCAACCACTCTCGCTCCCACTACTGCGCACGCCGTTCAACTAGTGTCGGGCAGTTAAAGCACTGTTATTTTGGTAATCACATAACGAGTGCCACGAATGACAGCAAGTTTCTTTCGCGTGAACTTTGAAGGCATAAGCTCATTTAAAGATACGATGTCGCTATATGGTTTGTCTCAATTCTCGTTCGTGAAAACCCGGGCTCATAGGACGTATCTTCCTCGTACGCCATTTAGTAGTCACTTTTTTTTTTGGAAAGGCAGTACATAAACCTGATATGGCATGGTATGAGATTCATGAAGGAGTGCTGTCAACCACATAACCGTGCTTTGAGTGTGATGTGAGCTGTCGCTCAGTGGCTTCTTAGTTCTCTTTCTTTTTCTATTTTGCATTCTTTTTAATTTTTTTGGCTTCTTCAAACGGGTGGGCGAGAAGCTTTTTTTTTACAACTTTGCTAGGTGATTTTTTTTTCTTTGAATGTTATATTTATATCTTTATATGACTAATAAAGTTAATATTATTTATTCGTCGCATCACCGCACGTGCGCAGACTTTCTTTTTTCACGTGCAATGTTTCATCCAACATCCTTTCCCCTCTTTCTTTAATCCAGCCGACCAGGCGTTAATTTCTGGTTGACCTTGCCCTCATTGTAGAATTTCTATTCTTCTGGCATATAATGCTTGCGGCCGCTTCGGCGAACGCCATCTCCAAATAATATCTGCAACTAAGAAATGAACCCCTCAAGAAATAAGCTCGTTAATATTCAGTTATATACGAGGTATTAATTCAGAGCAAATCGTCATTTTGGATGAGGAGTCTTAGTCGTGGCTCTTCATTGTGGAGCTGCGAAGCAACGAAAGGAAACGGTTTCTACGTAAGTGTGGTGTGGTTCCCGATCACGTTCAGAAAAGGCACTCTTTCATCTAAGCCGCTGAGGCCTAACCTAGTAAGGTCTAAACGAGGCTCTTGTTATAGGCGTTTATGCTCCATCTGGCTCGACCATCCATCCAGCAGGTGACAAGCCAGTTGAACCTGTTCAGTGTTGCAGTGTGTGTCGCGAGACATTGGCTAACTGCTAAACCTGCATCGCTAGAAAAAAATGGTTGTTAATTGGGCACTATAAGCGTGTTTTAATTTTAAATAACGTTTTAATGGCTACAAAAATTTACATTTATGGTTAACTACCAAAACTCATACCAATTTTTACGTTGCGCAACGAAAAACGAACGTGCAGCATGCGGCTGTGATTTACGCCTCGACGGTAAATGGACCATATGTATTACAATTCTATTTTTCACTTGATTCTCCGAGACAAAATGCCCCACTCTAGCAACTATGATTAAACTAGATCAAACGTAACGCGGGAGCTTCGTTTTCATCTAAGAAAAAAATGCTTGAACTTGTACTACCTATGCTTGATTTACCTGTCACAGTTTCTTCTCTCATAGACAAGCAAATGAATAATATGCTATTTTATTAGGTACATAAATATACGAGTGTTTGGTACAATAACATGGCCCGATTCTCTTTCAAATTGTTCAATCTATTTTTCTACGCCGTTTTGCGCAACAAAACTAAACAAAACCAACCCGCGCAGCGCGTAGATCACGTCTTCAGGATTCAGTTATGACCATTTCGTGCATGGAGTCTCCAGGCTATCCACAGCCATAAGGACCGAGGACAGAACTATCGACAAAAAAAAAAAGAGGCCAACTTGTGTATAGGCCACAGGTCACAGAGACCTCTACAGCGGAGTATCGCGAGTTGCATGACATGCGCCATTCTAGACAGCCGTTTCCGGACTATACTACGTCCAACGTGTATAGGACTCCAACCGTCCGGGCGCAGCAGCCGTACATTTGGGCGACTTCCGCCACGTGGGTTCCGAGTCTTGTCTTTGAAATTGTGTCGTCAACTGGCCCGTCATTGCTTCTATTACGCTATCTGTGCTCGCAAAGTGCTGTACTGGGAAACGGAAAAGCTTTCTGCATACGCAGCTATTTGTGCCATGAGTCGGCAGAAGAATTTTATGAGGCAACTCGCATTCAGCAAAAATACATTCAAATTATACCTATACAAGTTGATACGGACAGATTTTCAACACTGCCTGCCTCAACTGCCACCATCATTGTTCATAGTTGAGTAGTTTGAAACCCTTAAAGCCCTGTAAACAGTATAATGTAAGCTGTTCATTTGTTTGTTCACTTATCAATTAAATTATCATGCGTCCATGTGGTGAACTCCTTCAATAATCATTTGATTCTTCTTTAATTTTTGCAGTACAAGGTCAGAGCTTAGAGAATTTGCGTCAATCAAAAAACATTGTCATATTCGGTACAGCGATCTCACAAGTGCAACAAAGAGAATATTTTAACCGAATTAAATATATGATCAACCACTTTAATATAATTTATTTATTTGTGATTAACGTCTTCACAATATCACCAAAATCATTCTAACAATATCACGGAAGCTAGGAATTCACATGCTCCTTTTTTTTCTTTTAACCTCAAGTTGCTATCTCTAGTTGCTTAAGAAAAAATGCAGGTTCTGGATCAGACCATTGCTTGACTGAGTCACTAATATTAAACGATCTCTCTTGAATTCAAGAACTTTTATTCGAATGAGTGCTGCAACTGTCCCGCAAAAGCATTTCTGCCTTTCACGACTATTTGAATGGGTAACTTGGAGTAGAGGGCCTCGATTCGAAGCTTATTCCTCTTGAGTGTCAGCGATTTTCTTAAGGCGAGCCGCGCCCTTTCCAGCATCGGCCAATCTGTGCCATCTGAGGGGGTCATTACTGAAAGAGAACCGTTGAGAGATGTCAGCTCTGAGTCCCCTCGGAGAATTCAATGAGAGTCACGTGATGCCGACCTTGGAAGTCTGGCGATGGAACAAGGGACGACCATTCGATTTTTCTCCTAGAATGCCATAAAGATTGACGCAATTATCATGGTCGCAGTTCAATCGTATCAATGTGGCATATAGGGGCCATCTGATGGATCAGTCCGCAGGGTGTTTGGCGAGCAATAAGCGCGATGTCTGCAACATGCGATGAACAAAAGCCGCGCGCGTGTGTGCGTATATACGCGGGTGTTTGACGAGCCCGCTTCTTTGTCGTTTGCGTTGAATAAGCAGCTCGGAAGCGCGCCTGCGTGAGCGCTGGCTCCTTGAGCAGCCGATGGGTCCAGTAAGTGGGTGCCTGCAAGAAGTCTCTACGCTTGCCTTCCGTGCTTTGCACATCGTTTGCACGCATCGATCGCCAGACGTGATGGGCAAACAAGTGCACGTTTTCTCCCGACGTAACCGAGCGGACAGGGCTTGCCAACGGCGATGCATGCGCGCGCGTCAGCGGCCGTTAAGGAGCCCGCTTCAAAGCTCCCCCTTTCCATTTCAATCTTGGCGGCGGCACCCGAGGCGCCGCTCGTTCGCAATTTGGGCTTAATGCAGATGAAAAATGGAGGAGCAGAGAAGTTCAAAGGCTCTCACCGCTTCGGAAAGAATACGAGGACAGTTCCTGCCCGATTCGAGGCGACTGTGTCGTGACGAATTCCAATTCAACCATGCGCTCGCTCGCCTCCTCTTTTCCGCGAACGTCAGACCACCTTCTCTCTCGGTCTTGTGTTTCTTCACCGAGTGCTGGCCGCCCTTGTTTTCCATTTATATTGAATCGAAACATCTTCTGCTCCAGTTTCTGGCGTCTATTTTTTCCGTATGCAAGACTGTGCTGAACAGCCAGTATCAGAAATCTGCTTGAGCCATAGACATCAGGCGCAATGTATTCTGCAGTGAGGCACTGTGCGCAGAAACTTTATTACAGGTTTTCTCATTTTTTCTCCGCCTTATGGGGTGAAGCTTTCTTTTCGAAACTTTCTGCTCTTTCCTGATTGTGCTACTGCTGCTGTCAAAAAGAGTGACTTGCGGATAAACACTTTCGGTCTGAGAGGACCAGTAAACGACGTCACACTTGAAAATTTATTATAGAGAAATAATTCTGCACTTGTACAATGTGAAGATGTTTCACAAGACCTTTGCGAATAAGTCCTGTATTAAGGAATTCACAGGCGACCCGCTATGGCTGGTTTCGGTTTCTCACTCGTCCACATACGCGCACAGCCACGAAAGCTTTCTTGTGCTTTTGAAGGACCACCGGACCTCACGAGCGCTTGTGAAAGAACAACGTGAGGCCACGTCGTGTTGTCTCGAGCTGACTATTTATCCATCTCTTTCTTACTCTTATTCGTTCCCCTCTATCTCTTTCCTTTCTATTATTCCCCCTTTCTCCCACCCCAAGTGTAGGGTAGCCAACCGAGCCAAGCTTGGTTAACCTACCGCCTTTCCTTCATATTTCTTTCTCTCTCTCACTCGTCCTTCCCCCCTTCTCTCGCAGTGGAGGCGGGTAAATAAAGCCCTTTAATACGACCACGTAAACGTGACACGATGTCAGGGATTACATCATCAGTGCACAGCTAGTGAATAAACAAGGTAGGCTTCCCCCACGTGCGCATTGATTGATTTGTGGGGTTTAACGTCCCAAAACCACCATATGATTATGAGAGACGCCGTAGTGAAGGGCTCCGGAAATTTCGACCACCTGGCGTTCTTTAACGTGCACCCAAATCTGAGTACACGGGCCTACAACATTTCCACCTCCATCGAAAATGTAGCCGCTACAGCCGGGATTTCATCGCACGACCTGCGGGTCAGCAGCCGAGTACCTTAGCCACTAGGCCACCGTGGCAGGGCATCCCACGTGCGCATGTGTGATCGCGACGCGGGGAGCAAGCGCTGAGCGAAGAAAACGATTAATTGATAGGCGGGTTTAACGTCCCAAAACCACCATATTATTATGAGAGAACGCCGTAGGGGAGGGCTCCGGAAATTTGGACCGCTAGGGGTTTTTTAACGTGCACCCCAATGTGCGAGGAGTACAAGGCACTAGTGAGTTATGCAACCCCTTCTGTAGCGGTAAAGCAGCGAGACGTATCTTCATCGCAGAGGCTTTCTTTCTGGCAATACCATTTGACCCGGCAGTCTCACGCTCAACAAAACGGCATAGGGCCGCAGTGGAAAATGTAAGTGCGGACTGCGCGGTGAAAGCTGCATAACTGCAAGGCATCATTGCTATAGTGCGAAGGATAAGCTGACAACTGACAAACTCAGTGGTACGTAATGTTGATCATGGGCAAGGTGTCGTCACTGCCCGTACGAGGAGGATTGAACGAGCGGCGTTTTTCTAAATGAAGGTTGTCCATGGCTCACAGCGCTACGGCTGTCTATATCGCCGCGGTCTATATTGTATGAATTAGCCAGCTTTTTTAGAGGGTGCAAAAAAATGTCGGAACCTGTTTACTGGCCATTTAAGTTCCCTTCTGTTCTATTATTTCAGCTTCGCTGATAGCCCCACTAAGCAACGTCTCTTAGATAACTTCAATTGACATCAGATATCGTGGAAACAACACTCGGTTTAAAGCAATGGGGTAGAATTGGCTCAGGAAAACACGCCATGCGCATCAGAGCACGGGCGAAAGTCAAATGTGAGATAGAGCTTAGCTCTATGCACACTCCAACAAAGCTAGCTGTATCTGTTGTGATGCAGCTTTTTAATTTCTTTTCATTCTCACAAGGCATGATGCTTCCGTAGACGATCCTTCGGCATCTTATAGAGAAGCGAGTACTCCGTAATGGCAGCTGACTCACTCTCTCTCTGTCTCTCTTACTTTGATTGTGGTTGTAGTATTTGCAGGTAGCTCATGAGAAGGGTAAACATCAGTACAGCCAACCTTGCTGCGCCTCATCGTCTTCTTGCACAGTTGATATATGAAGCAACCATTTTTTGAGAATGACAAAAAAATGAAATGAAGGAATAATCATAATGGTGGAAAAACATGCGATTTAGTTGGCCACAAGACTGCGGATTCATTCTATAAAGCACTGTCGCCCGCGCAATAATGCCTAAGATGAAGCTGCGGGTAATGATCCAAACAAAAAAATAAAGGTATAACAGAGCAGCTTCCTGCTAATTACTCATCCAGGCTGCAGAAACACGTCCCTGTGTCAGTTGGAGGTGGCAATCAACGCATGTTTGAAGACAATATATTTCACGCCGGTCCTTAATTGCCCCATTGTCGTTATGCACATGGCGCACTCAACAAATTATTAAGATGATTCAGTTTACCCGCTCTTCTCTCTCTTTCCTGTATGAATGACTGCGTCAGAAAGACCTGATATTATAGCCTGATTACGCGCGCCATTAAAGCGCTTCGATTCCACGAACATGACTGTCACTTCCGCAAATAGAATGGGTGGCAACATAGGCGCAGGAGAATGCTCACAACGTTCCATCCGAAAGGCCGCTGGCAGGGGTGGCATTTGCAGACACATATTGTAAAGCTTGGCTCGCTTTCAGGTATAGATCACGTCGATCACCTGTGAAATATGTGACATGCCGCCGCTGAGCAGCGCGTTTTATGTGACAATGAGAGTCCTAAATAGTATTGAAAAGCGTCGTAGAACAGCTGTATAATAAAAGCGCTGATGCTGCTATGAGTGGCGGCCCTTTGCGAATGGTTCTCTTTTGCGAACAAAGAAACAGGAGTGACTGAAAACTGCGGCGCCTGATATTCAACTGATCACAGGAAATATTTGGATTTCCGTGTGCCTAACTTTTAACTGAAATTTGTAAGGAATTACATATATTTTACGCACGTAATATGAGCTCAGAAACAAGCTGTGATGTCAACACTAAGCTACTTGACCGAGCATAAGCTGCTGTTCTAATAGTATCTTTCCCTAAAATAAGTCACATGCATACTCCAATTGCCGCATTACGAAGCTCAGCGCTATAAAAACAACAAAGGTATAGGCGTACATCTGCACCTTCCACACATGTAGCAGTCACATGCAAATTTCTTTCGCCTGATCATTACTTTTGCAATAGCGTACAGATACGCCCAATGAACAAGGAACGGGTACCTCACAAATGGTTGGCTGGCGTTCCAATAGGAGGCGATATCAGTTGTCAAATGTGCCACTGGCAAAAATAAGTCCCCCTAACAACAAAACGTTTGCCATCTTGTCTGAAGCGCTTTCTCCTGCTCATTCAACCTCTACAGCACATTGTCGTTTCATCTGTCGGCTCCCACTTTACTTTAGCATTCGCAGGACCATGCCACCAAACAAAGATAAGCTTAAAATGATTCATTACGAACGAAAAGGCCGATTTCAAAAGCATTTAGTGAAGGCGCATGACTTTCACTTTAAAGTGCACAGTCCGCGAAGTTACTATCAATCATCGAGCAATAAGCGTAAGAGGAAAATGCGTGAAATATATCTGTGATTTATCGATTAAACTGTGTTCTTCTGTTCTCGCAATGTGTCTCCACCGCACAAATGAAACCAAACGTACTACTGTTTTTTGAGATCATTGTAGGTGAAATTTTGGATTAGTGCATGCCTATTTTTAGAACTTTGTTCGTCTTAGGCCTTGTTCTGCTTAGAGGGAGCTCCTCTGTTAAATATGTTGGTTAATAGCTAAACTCTCCCTCCACCCTCTTTCTACTGCATGCATCTATTACGCTAAAGAATATGTGGAATGAATGAATTAATTTGCTAATGGAGAAGGTGGCATCCAGCCTTGCATAAACGAAAGGTTAATTATGCTTCCTACTTCCTGCCGTATATATTTGCCAGTGATAACAAACGTATGAGGCATATTTTTAAATTACAAAGGGGAATAATCGAACCGCCTCGTTTAAAACAACTTATCGCAGACGCTTTCATACAAGGGGAACAAAAGATGTGTATGCTCTGACAGAATACTGTGGATATAAGGAAAGTCATTTGTTGTTCTTTTGTTCTCTTTTTTCTCGTTCAGTGAAAATACACAACACAAAATGATTAAAGATGCCACTGGTCTGACGGTTGAAGTATAGCAAAACTTAATCACGAGCTTAGAAACGTAAAAGCCCCAAAAGGTATTAAAATTAGATGAAACCAAAAATACAGAAATACACGAGCAAGTGAAGAAAAAGAGACACAAAAAGGTGTGCATAATGAAACTACAGCGCTAACCGAGCACGATAAGTTAAGCTAAGTGTGGGGGTTTCAAAATTGCAGCAGAGGTTCCTAAACTTTCAACTGTTTATTATATCTATATATCAAAATATTATTACGACTATATAAATTAATAAATGTGTTCTTGAAAAACTACATCCTGGCGCGCGCAGAAAATCGTGAAACGAAGCAGCATAATAATCACACGGGCTCGGGGTCCCTTCAAGTGTGCGGTGATTGGAAGAAAACTTTTTTTAATCAGCCGAGAAATATGAATAAAACGTGATGGACGGCTGGGACGCCCTTAAAGGGCCAGCAAACAGCCCTGAGGTCCAAAAATTTTTAAAAAGAAATATATGTGGATTTTTTCTTTGCGAACATGCAGCCGCGAGAGTTTTGCGAATACGTGCTATATTAAGGAAGTTACAAGGGTTAGAACATCGGTCTAAGCTGATTTCAATTTTCGCACGGCCTCGCCCCTTTCTGCCTTCCATGAAGGGAAAGGTGTAGCCCATCGTCGTGACTCCGCCCACTTCGGCAACGTGACACCACGTCAACGATTGACGTCATCAGCGAACTCGATCAGTCGCAACGCACTTCCGCTTGCTGCGAAGCGTGGTTGTTTGTTTACCGTTTGCCGCACCAGCCGCTGGTCAACCGTGTAAGCGTCATGTGCGAAGTGTCGACCACAAACGATCAGGTCCCCGCCATATGTCGTTAGATGGCCGATTCACTTCAACAATGCAGGTCGCAGGGCCCCATCGTGAGGCACCCGGTGTCGATGCTTCTCCGCTGCCCAGTCACTCGATTTGCAGCCGATGACAGAGCAACGCTTTTTACCCGTGTTGCTCATGTCACGGGCGAAGTACGTTCGTATGTGCGCACAGGCGCTGTAGTTGAGCGAGGAGTGTACACGTGCACGCGACAACTGCGAGGCTGGTTCTTTCACCACAGTGCCGAGAATTGGGGTAAGTTTCGTAGCTGTGGGTGGAAACAGGAACTGACGTTGACTTCACTACTGTTTTTTTCACACCAGATTTAGACCAATCGACAGGCTGCTTCGGTGAGCTGCGTGCTACGTCACGTCACGGATCGCCGAGTTGACGTCATTGCGAGTACAAGGGGGCCGGTCAGGTGAAGGAAAGATGCGCGGGAATTGTTTTTCGAAATACAGGCCCTGTGCGGCGTGCAGCGCTGTAATATTCAGAAAACGTGATCGCTGCGGTATAATCTACGAATTGCCGAGGTTGTATGGGGGGGGGGGGGGGGGTGAAAAAAATTCGGAGCCTGTTTACTGGCCCTTTAAGTACCTCTATACAAAAAATGCAGAGCATAGAAAAAAAAGTTTCAAAGTTAATCATTTTTACATAAGTCGACAGAATCAATTGAAAATGTTACTGAAACTAAAGTAAAACGCAGAGATAGATTATAATGATCTTTGGCCACACCTGAATATTTCATCATACAATGCTACACACCATCAGCATTACCAGATGTACGCGATTGATAGAAAGCAGGCTACGAAATTATATTGAGCCAAAAATGACGGGTTCATGGCAAAAAGCTTTATGTGATGTCAAAGGGCAGTTTGCAGTGCATGATGACGCCGGCTTTTATGGCAAAGTTTGCTGATGACGACTATTAGTGGCACAGTGCCTGGAGCGTTAACTATTTTAGGCCTGTTTTTCGGAAAATGAAAGAATATTCAGACGTTAATGAGGAGGCTGTCACGAACTCCCGACGTGCTGGGCAGTGCTCTCTCGCCCCCCTTGCTGGCCTTCTTCCGAGAGACAAGGACGCGTTCTTCGCGCACACCGAATGCGTGTGCGTCAGAGACGCTGGAAGCGTTCCTCAGAGACGCTGCGCGCGTCCAACAGCGGGCGGTGCCCTCCTCCTCGAGCGTATCGGCGCCTATAACAGGCCGGCGCATTTACCGTCGGGTGGCTTCCTCGTTCACGTTCTGTGCATATGTTGTAAATATAACGGTTTTCTTTCCTTTTGGCTGCCTTTCGCCTTACCACTGCCAGCATGCTTCCTGCCCGGCGTTGGCCCTCGCGACATGCTACCCAAGAATACCCGTTGGGTCCTCTTCTCTCTCACAACAAGGCATTGCCGCTGCCCAAGCCATTAATATTTAGTAACATTAGGAGAAATATGAAGAAATGCCAGAAACATTAGTAAAGTAAAATTAGTTGAAACACAAGACAGATTTTAAAGTAATAGAACACAATAATATTCAATGCATTGCTGGTGAAAACCATAGATACCATGGTCCATGAAGCAACGTACGCAGCGAAAATTTTAAAACAGCATGTTTGGTGGCAAATATTCACCCTTCAGTTTCTATAAAGATATTCATAACTTCAATGTACTCCTATAATCCAGATTACTTAACACTCTAAATTCTGTAGTACGCGGTGATCTCTTATTATCAATGTCTCGCTTTTAATCTTGTAGGCATACGAAACCATGCGAAAGGAATGAGTGCCTCGCCGACTCTCATTGGTCATGTTCTCGAGGTTGGCTGATCGGCTTAGCTAAGCACGTCACAGCTGCCCTTCGGGTTCTTCTCTTCTGTATTAGCCTATTCGTTCTGAAGCGGTAAGTGAGGCTGCACCCTAAATTTAAAGTATGCAAGAAAGGGGAAAATGATCTAGAAGGAAAGGTAGCGAAATCGAACAATTTCGGGACAACCGGTGTGCTGCCCTACACAAAGAAGCAGGACGGGAAATATTGAAAGATGGAGAGGAAATAGAGCGAAAGAAGGTAACAGCACGCATACATAAAGTACGCGAACTCGCTCCAGAAACATACGCGGCCGTATTTCCAGCTATCCTTAGTAAGTTTGTCTAGAAGCTCTTTACTTGAATCCTGTAAGACAGCTGGTCTGAAGCCACACTTTCTTTGCTTCAATATGTGCTTGCGATCTCGAAAGGTTTCTAATCCATAGTATGACATAATTACAGCCAACTTCAATTCAACAATATTGATTTATCAGAGAACGTTAACGGCTGCAGCGCATGCAAGTTCGTCAATGGTACGACTTTGCACCGCTTCTCATTGGGGGCGCTAATAATGGCGGCGCCCCGGAAACCCTTCCGAAACGTCGCAGTACGGCTTCCCAGAGTAAGAAGCCGGCTATATGAAGAACGAAAGAAAACGTATTCGTGAATGTGGTTCTCTTTTTTTTTAATCGGAGAGCTGTGCATATGAACGCTGTCACGTTTTTCTTAGTGGAAACTTGCCTTGCCACTCCCCTGACGTCGCTAATACCGAGTGTTGCCTACATTGCACGAAGAGCCGGCCTTGGAGATGCTGCTTCCGCGGACGCGAGCTCAGGCATAGGCTTAATGGCACCAAAGCGTGTTATAATTGCGAATGTGCATTCGTTAGGTCATTTGACGCACTAGATAATCATCCCAATGTTATGCAATACGTGCAAGTTCAATAATCGATCATCGTAACATTTGCACGGCCAGATGCTACACAATTGTTTAGGGTAGTCCCTATATGCGCTCCCACCTATTTGCGCAACAGTTATCTTTGCCTAACCCCAAAGTACACCAATGTTGATTGTAAAAAAGCTAGATCTGCTCCCTTTCTTTTTTCCCTCACAATGAACTAAAACTACATGTTCAAAAGTAATTGTCAATCATCAATACTGTATTCCATGAGGATATACATCAGAAGCAAGGCATTCGTCTTTTTCATGGTGCGCCCTCTATCCATGCATGCACCTTGCACATCCGGCGATAAAGAAAATCGACCACTCTAGACTAACTTTAAAACAAGCAGCGGTACTAATATTTAGAAAGATATACTGGCAACGAAAGCCTATCTATATTAGCATGAGGTATCTATCATTCGCCAGATCATGAGGGGCTGTATACGGCGCCTGATGAAGGTGCGATGAAGTGCAGTAATCAAATTTCATTATATTACTGCAGCTGGAATGATTATAGTCGTTCCACCTGCAGTAATTATAATGATATTTTCATTCTCACATTTAAGGACATCTATGAGATCAGAGCTTGCTGCTCCCAAAGTTGCTCTGAAACTATGCAGACTATCATGAAGAGTAACCATGAAGACAGATCATATTCTACCACTCAAAGCCCTTCAGATTGTCCAGTGTGCCGCACGCAAAAGGGCGTAATAACAATGTGTTCAGAAGGTCCGAAGCTTCCGCCATCAAACTCGAACGAAAGGACACGACATACGGTTTCAGACGCCGCCCCATCCGCATACTTCACAGGTTGCGATCTCACTGTCAAGGACTGACACTGCTAACTCACCTTATTTTACACTCCGTCTATTATACAAACTTATTATCCGTTTACATAAACTTTCCCAAAAGTGAAGAGACTAATAAACACTTTTTACGTGTTTTCACTCGCTATGACAACCAGCGATATAAACTCCGAATGATTCTAAAAATACGGGACTTGGATGGCCCTTTTTAGCATAAAAGATTCTTGGGCCATGGCGCAGATGGCAATGAAAAAGCTGCTATAATGCTGTTTAATGCGACACGCCTGTATAAATGATCTGTGCTGTTAGTGTGCACGTGATTAAAGCCCTTCTGCTCTTTTCATATCTTTAGATATTTCAAGTGCAGGGTAGCATATTATATGGGCATCTGGTTAACCTAAACACCCTCAAATGAACGTGTTCATGTTTCTCTTTCTCTCGTTTTCGCTAGCATTGAATGGCCAAGTGGCTTCATATTTTCTTGTTCTTAAGGTCTACCTTAGTTTTGCGAAATTGCCTTGCTTGAAGACTTGTTGGAAGAACGAAAAATATACAGGGTGTTTCGAAAAATGTATCCAATATTATTTAAAAATCACAGAAAGGAGGGCCCTACGGGCTACCTGCGGTGTTCTTTTTACTTTGCCAGAAGGCGTCTTCAGATGTGTACGAACATTAATCACGGTAGTCATTACTGAAATAAAAACAATTACCTTTTTTAAAAAGTGGGAATAGCTAATCGAGACCAATGGGAGAGTTAAAGTACTTCCTACGAATAGTCCACAGCCGCTTTAAAATTTTGGAAAAGCGGCCACTAGTAATCGCCGCGGAGTGATGAGTTCTGGCCAATTTAAATGGCAAAACCGACGCCCCAAAGAGCGCATCTACCATTTGCTTCGACGACGCTATCAATGACGATGACGACACTGTTTCCCTCGCATTGGGGGAGAAGAATAGGCGAGCGTCGATAAGCGGCCACGAAGCGAAGTGTCTAGATTGACGGTTGATTATGGCGAGGAAAAGTGTCGTCATTGAGGGCGTTGTCGAAGTGAATGGTAGACGCGCTCTTTGGGGCGTCGGTTTCGGTTTCGCCACATAAATTGGCTAGAACTCATCACTCCGTGGTGATTACCAGAGGCCGCCTTTCCAAAATTCTAAAGCTGCTGTGGACGCACTAGGTACGTAGGAATTACTTTTGACTCCATTTGACTCAATCGGCTACTTACACTGTTTAATAAGTTGATTGTTTTAATATCTGTAATTACTACCGTAAATAATCTTTGTACACATCTGAAAATTTCTGGCAAACTAAAGGGAACACCGCGGGTAGCCCGCAGGTGCCTCCTGTCTGTGATTTTTAAATAATAATGGACACATTTCTTGAAACACACTGTATATTTTGAATAATAGGATATTGTTACTAGTGGGACGATTACCACGTAGGTTGTTCTAGAAATACTTTCTTATGCACTAAGTATAGTTTTTATATTCAGAAGTTGCAAGCTTAACACAGCTGCCGATGAAGTAGCACGACAAGCACATCGTAAAGATGTTTCTTTACCAATCTCGGAAAATGAATTGCGTAGTATTATAAAGACTACAACTTTCAGAATGAGCAAGACTGCTTGGTTTGACCAAAGTACAAAAAACTGTGATTTATATCACATTGATCGATTTATTTAATTCAAATTTACGCTAGCATTAGACAGAAGTATGGAAACTTTAATTCACCGATTGAGGCTAGACAGCGCATACACAAAACATTTTTTGCACAGAATTGGCAAAGCTGAAACTCCCGAATGCGAATGTGGATTTGTAGATAAAGACATATGTCACCTTCTTATAGACTTTCCACATCATGACACGCCAAGACGCCGTCTTAAATAGGAACTGTCGGCATGAGACCGCAGATCATTTAGCATGACGAAACTTCTGGGCCCGTGGCCAAGTGGAGTTTTACAGTAGCACGCTTCAAAAGCATTAACACGTTTCTTACAAGACAGCGGAACTGCGGACAAGTACTAAGAAATAACCAACTTTCGTTTGTATAATACATGTACTTATTATTCGCAGTATCGTGTGACACCCATCATATGTGTGTACTGAGGTGAATGACGTGTCGACTATTATATACACACGAGCGAATACATCTTCATAAGGACCAGACGTGTGCTCTGCTGTTTTGTGCTGCCATGGTTGGACCGAATATTAACGAGGGATATTATCAGAGACTTCATTTGTTGACTTTCAAACATTTCCTTATCATTTTGTTGTGATATGTGCGTATAAGTGTGTATTTGCATATCTGTACCCGAGTGTTCTATTTTCCATGCACTGCTTTGTATGTTTTACTTTAAGATACGTGTTCAAGTTTCACTCAAGGGCTAAGAATTAGCCGGCGCCATAATTGTGCGCCAACATTTCCATATATATCAAATCAATATCAAAACGTTAAGTCTGCTGTGTGGGCTTTCAAATATAATACTGCATCACCAACAAAGGTTTTCACACCGGCCCGCCCTCTCTAGAGGAAATAAAGATTCGTAATTATCGCCTCGAAGGCCAGATATTAACCAACAAGGAATTCAAGAGCTTGTCATACGTAAGCGTAATAAATGCAAAACTGAGTATCCTTTCACATACCGAAGTTTCCCTCCTACGTGCTCATCAACCAGCCTATAGAGCAATGTGCCCTTTTCCCGAGCGCGTTCTATATGTGGACGCCGATATAGGTGGGGATCGTGAATTGCACTCAGCTACTTTACTGTGTTTACCTGCGGACCTGTTTTATTCTGAGATGAGGGACGAGAAAACTGATTGATGTGAAAAGAATACGAGTAGGTGCTTTCATCCATGTTTTAAAAAAAAATGAAACGTGCATTATCAATCCATAACATCTGCCATGGCGAGCTTCTTGTTAAATCAGCCCGCCTTGTCCAGAACTAGTGATGGCCACTGCCCAATGGCTGTGGACGCGGATTCTTCTGCGGCGCTGAACGACCAGAGATCAACTTTTGCAAGCTCGTCGCGGAAACGAAGCACCTGTTTGAGCGCCAGCGAGTACACAGAACAGTGCTCGGCCACTGGCGACGACTCGTGGGATGACAGCTACGAGACCACGAGAAGCAATAAGGCCAAATGAAAAGACGTAGAGCCATCTCCACCATCGGGGAAGTTAACTGGGAAGTCAAAAGAAGAACGCTGGCCGCACACCATCTTGTTCATGCCCGAAGACTCCTCCATCAGCCTTCGAGCAGTAAATAGGCAAGCTCTATCTTTATACATTGAGGGGTTTGCGCCGAACAAAGTTAAGGATATCCGTGTGAACACGCGCAAGAATATTCTTGCTGTAAACGTTATCACTGTCAGCGTCTTAGACAAGCTACGCAGATTATCGGGGTTCGAAGACATTAAAGTCCAACCGATAATTCTAATTGATGGTACCTGTATGACGGGAGTAATATATGACATTGATTTGGCATAGCAAAATCGGACCTCCCAATTCTTGTAAAATTAGCGAACGAGGGAGTTGTCATCGCGAGTGTACTTCGCCTCAAAGAAAACACCCACTGTGTGAAGATTATGTTCAAAGGAGATTCTATTCTGTCCCATGTCAAGGTGAGACATTTTCAACATCCTGTTCAGCCATTTCTTCCAAGACCTATTCTCTGCCATAATTGCATAAAAATTGGACACGTCACAGGTGTATGCACGAACACCACAATATGCCCTCGACGCGCTGAGCCACACACTGCGCACGCATGTCAGGCAACAAGTCTGAAGTGCGGAAACTGTGATGGTTCACATGATGCTGCCTACAAGAAATAACTGTAGATAAAGAAGAAAATTGCCATCATCAAACAAATGGTCAGAGACAATTCATCACACAGAGAGGCTGCTGAAAGGGTACGGCGTCGACACAGCCGTCGTGGAAGGCGTGCAACACAGGCTGTCGCACTTAACCCATCTTTCTCGAACACAAGTAAAATAGTAAGCACGAAGCGAAATTAGGTGGACAAGCCCGTAGCTGCAGATGACTGGCCTACACTTCCGCGTACACAGCCTGTGAACGAGCTCTTATCCAGCCTCCCCGTCCTACAGCTTCCCCCGAGCCTACTTCCGTTGAGAATGTGTCAAGGGTAGATCGACAGATCATCCCGATGCTACGATCCCTGGTTGCCGTCATAGCAGACTTACTGAGAAGCCTAGAAACTCCTACTGCTTGAAGCGACCTACAGGTGCTGGGAGCGTTGAGCCCAGTCTTCGCCTCCCTCGCGTAGAGCCATGGCAGGAAAGTAGCAATCGTTCCGCAGAGGTCAGAAAAGCATCAGTTATTCAGTGGGATGCAAGATGACTTATATTACGAATTTTCAATTTTCTTCAATACGTTTTTGTAACCATTTCCCAATAATCTTAATTTGTGAACCTAACTTAACAAACGCAATCAGACTATCAGGATGCGTATCAATCCCATCCAAAACCTGCAACGAAAGCAGTAAGGTTCTTGTGTATATTCGTCAGGAGCTGCCCTACATTATTCAATCTGTGCCACCTCATGACGAAAACCAGTATGTTTGCCTGACTGTGCAGCCAAAAATCCTCGCCTCCACGTTAGTGTGTGTTTATTCATCTTCTTCAAGTCGTTTTGATTGAAAAAGAGTAGATGACAAACTTGCGGGCGCCCCGTGTCAAAGATAATTACAGGTACCTTCAACGTCCACCACCCTCTCTAGGGAAGCTTAAAAGTCAATGCCACGGGCAGGAAACTGGCTTTGGCTGTGTCGGCTCATGAACTTTCTCTACTTAATGATGGGGGCCCTACATTTCAACGACGGTCCACATACAACAGCTACTTGGACTTCATATGTGTGTCCCGTCGCTTCGCCACAAGCATAAAGCTGCATTTAGACATCGAGACGCATAGTATCGGCCACATTCCAGATTATCTCTACATAAGAGGCTTCACCAGCGGTAAACCACTGAAAACCATCCGGACGATCGATTTGTCCGCATTTACAACCAAGATAATAGACACGCTTATCCTCTGGCATTGAGCAAGCAATTAAAGAAGCAGCGCAGAGCGGGATGCGCATGCTGACGTGCTCTCCAAAGCCCTCAGAAATGGACGTAGAGCTAGAGCAACTTTACGCAATTCATCTGCGTGCAGATTGCAGATATCGGCGTACAAAGTTCATTAAAGATCTATGCATAGCTAGGGGCATGCAAAAAAAAAGATCCAGCGTCGTATGGATAAACTGGAGTTCAAACGGTGGACGAAATATTGCAATATTTTAGACCCTCGCAAAACGCTCTCTAAAGCATGGCGAACCGTGCGAGGCCTACACACATTTCCCGAACAACATATCCTGATTAAAACCTTTGCACATTTGCACCGTAAAGAGGACATCGAGATAGTGAAAAATGTTTGTAGGAAGATTGCATGCAGGACCATCAAATTGCACAGAAGTCCTTAATGCGGCTGACGCACCACACTCTTTTGATCTTTGCATGAACCTGTCTTTTTCAATAAAAGAGCTGGACGCGGGTCTTGCTTCTTGTAATCGATCGTCGTCGCCCGGGTCAGATTATATCATACCGCCTATTGTGCAACATCATACCGCCTATCGCGCACGTAGTGCTTTACTGGACGAGTTTAATGAGTCATGGCGAGCTGGAGCTCTTCCCAGAGAACGTAAAACAAGCCGTTTGGTTCCACTTCTCAAACATGGAAAATCCCCTCTAGAGTTGACGTCATACCACCCAATAGCGCTGGCTACTTGCATGGGCAAGCTGGTGGAGCGAATAATTCTTGCCAGGCTCGAGTGATTCTTAGAACGCTACAAAGTTTATCAAGACGCCATGGCTGGCTTTCGTCGCCTTCTCAGCTCCATTCAGAACGTCATTGACATGGTGACATACGTACAACACCATAAAATGAGCCGACCGCTATCTGTAGCATTGTTTTGGGGTGTCAAAGGAGCATATGACAATGTCTCTCACGAAGTCATACTTGACGCTCTCGAGTCGGTTGGTTGAGGTGGGCGAGCGTACTGCTGGATCTTCTGCTACCTTCATATCAGGTCATGGTTTGTGGAAACTGATGATGGGCCGACATCTGAGCATTACATACACCATGGTGTTTCCCAAGGTGGTGTATTGAACCTCACACTAGATTGATTGATTTGTGAGGTTTAACGTCCCAAAACCACCATATGATTATGAGAGACGCCGTAGTGGAGGGCTCCGGAAATTTCGACCACCTGGGGTTCTTTAACGTGCGCCCAAATCTGAGCACACGGGCCTACAACATTTCCGCCTCCATCGGAAATGCAGCCGCCGCAGCCGGGAATCGAACCCGCGACCTGCGGGTCAGCAGCCGAGTACCTTAGCCACTAGACCACCGCGGCGGGGCTTGAACCTCACACTATTCAGTGTCATTACGATCATCCTCGTTGAAAGTATACCAGAGTCTGTGCAGCTAACTATCTATGCAGACAATATTGGTGTTTGGACGTCAAGTGTAACACGTCTGCAGGTACGTGCGGGACTTCAGAAAGCAGCAAACTCTATTTCGGCATTCTTCAGAGACCGAATCCTCGAGATTTCTCCAGAAAAAATTGGCACTGATTGCAATCACGCAAAAGGCAATACCGTTATATCTCATCATCATCAATGGACCAATTGTCTGGTACACCTGCACCCACGGGTTCTCGGGTGTCACCATTGATCAAAATCTCTGCTAGGGTCCCCATGTGGCCACTCTGAAGAAGCGCCTAAAAGCCATCTTCCGACTTTTCAACTTCCTGAGAGAAAAACAAAGTATGGCACGTTAGTGCCCGGAATGTTGCAGTTATACAGGACGCTGTTCTTGGGGTACCTGCGGTACAGCTTGCCAGTTTTGACAAACGCCTGCAAATATAGTATACGCTTAATCGAAAACGCCCAGGGCCAAGTACTCGAAGCTTGTCTTAGGATACCACGCTGCACATCCACAGCGGAGACCATCACACTCGCCAAAGATCATCCGGCCACAATGCATAATACTCTAGAGGTGCTTCGAGCGCATATTAAGCACCTTGCTCACGCCCCTGCCCACCACCTCGCTTTGCTTCCAGAAGACCAACCGAGTGCCTCCTTCTGTGAGAGAATATGGAGTTCCCGTGAGTGCCTTCCAGCAGGCCCCACACCTCCGAAACGTATCCTGACACACCCTTGGTGTTTGGACCGACCAAACCTACGCTTGACAGTGCCTGAAATTCGCGAAAAGGTGAATCTCTCGATACCAGCTTTGGAGCAGCTGACTCTACTTATGCTGCACAAGCGATACAAACACCACGTTAAACTTTATACGAATGGTTCTACAAATGCTAGGGGATCTGCAGGAGCTGCGATCTACCCAGCAAAAACCAAAACCATTCAAATTCGGACGCCTCACAAAACAACATCGACAGCCGCAGAGCTCGCAGCACTCCGCTGTGCACTCCGTAGAAGCACCTCTAAAATTGTACATTTTCACCGATTCGAAACCAGCTCTGTGTTGTATTCAAACTGCGCTACGTCGTGGACCTCAAGACAAAATGGTGCTAGAAACAAGACAATTGTATCAGCAAGTACTACAGAAAGGACAGTGTACCTTTTCAATAGTTAACAGACCACTGCGGAATCATCGATAACGAACATGACAACGCTGCAGCAAAGAACGCTCACAAAAATGGCATGATAGATGCCATTCCACTGTCAAGAAGCGACGCTGCAGCAAGGATTAATACGCTCGCGCACAATGTCGCTATGTCTCTGTGGGACACACCCGGGTTTCTCCACACACGTCTTCACCACCTGCATCCGTGCCTACGGCTTACCATTCCATCTGGTTTATTCAGGTGTGAGACAACCGTTCTGTGCCGCATGTGCCTTGGGGTGCCTCATACGAACGCCTTTGTTTGCCGCGTCAAATAGACAGACAGTGCTGCGTGTGACCACTGCGGTGCCGACGAAACCATCGAACATATTTTGTGTCAGTGCCCTCGGTACCACCGTCAGAGACAGTTCCTGTCAGCAGTGTTTGCACGCTTTGACGACCAGCCGCTTTCCGAAAAATTATTTTTGGAATGTCAGAGATCGAGCTTCGCGCTGAAGAGCGACGAAGGCTCTCCTGAAGTTTCTGCAATCTACCCGTCTCGTCGAACGACTGTGACATTCTATTGTGTGTGTGTGTGTGTGTGTGTGTGTGTGTGTGTGTGTGTGTGTGTGTGTGCGTGTGTGCGTGTGTGCGTGTGTGTGCGTGTGTGTGCGTGCGTGTGCGTGTGCGTGTGTGTGTGTGTGTGTGTGTGTGCGTGTGTGTGTGTGTGTGTGTGTGTGTGTGTGTGTGTGTGTGTGTGTGTGTTTTCACTTTCATCTCGCTCTCACTCTCTGCCCGTTTTTCTTACTTTTCTGTTTCTCATTCTCCCTTTTCCAGTGCAGGGTTGCAAACCACATAGTTGCTTTCGGTTAACCTCCCTGCCTTTCTTCATACCATAACTCTCTCTCCTGGTGGTGAACAGCAGCTTGTCATTATTATCGGAGATATATTGTTAAAACCAGTATTTTTAGAAGTGGGTTGGACTGTGTAGTGATGTAAGAGGAGGAGGATGTAAATGAGACAGGTCCGAGAGTAAATGCCCATCCAAGCTAGGATCAGCTAGGTGCCCACTTACTTTGATGTGACCCAGCCGTGTACGCTTATAGAGCAAGCTGCGCTAACTTCTTGAAAGATATCATGCCGTAAACTTTGAACACAAGCACATAGAAAGACATAATGGGACGTACGCGGTGCTCTAACGAAGTTTATTGAAACAGACACGCAACATGAAAGATTAAAAAGAAGCGCGTGACATGACGGATCCCGGGCGCATGCGTATTCAAGGGCGCATGAACCCGTTCTGTCAAGTGTTTCTGTCTTCCTGTGTTCAAAGTTAAGCGCTGGATATCTCCCAAAAAGAAAACAGGCTCTTTGACACTACCTACACAGAGAAATTGATTGATATGTGAGGTTTAACGTCCCAAAACCACCATATGATTATGAAAGACGCCGTAGTGGAGGGCTCCGGAAATTTCGACCACCTGGGGTTCTTTAACGTGCACCCAAATCTGAGCACACGTGCCTACAGCATTTCCGCCTCTATCGGTAATGCAGCCGCCGCAGCCAGGATTCGATCCCGCGACCTGCGGGTCAGCAGCCGAGTACCTTAGCCATTAGACCACCACGGCGGGGCCTACATTGAAAAATATAATATATAACGAGTGGCCACTCGAGCGTTTTTACAGCCTAGCAAGGAAGGGCCTGACCAACTGCTAGATGGCGTACCTATGCTCGTTTTTTTCTTACTCGTTAGTCAACACATGTATTAGCCGTCTCAGAGGGACCATGAAGTCCAAAATTTCACATCAATTTTTTCAAACAAAAAGTTTATTGATTTGCGCAATTCTCCGTACCGGCTCTACATCATGTCTCGCTGAGACATGATGTAGAGCCATGTGGAGTTCATGATGTAGAGTTTATATATTACCACAAAAATCAGTAAAGTCTGACTAAAAGGTGTTTTCTTTTTGCATTTGTTTTCTACACAATTACGTGGTTTAGATGTACTCTACATGTATTCCCTTTGCTGGAACATCGGAAAGAACATAAATTTGCTTTATTCATGATGAACACATTATCGGGTCTGACCAGCCGCTCGTGGTTCTGAAAGCAGCGCAGTAGCTCGGCCGCAGGGCCCTACGAGAGTGTCCGCTCTTTATGTAAGTATGTTCCTTCCTCTATGCTACCTGTCGCTACGAGCTTCATAACTTTTTGTTCGCATTGGCCACATTATTCCGAGCCTAGTAATCTATACACAAACGTTTGCAAGGACTATAAGCATATGAAATAAGGCATGAGTACCACCAAGCGCTAGAGGAAGGAAATTATATCATATTTCAGTGGTTGCCGAGTCATGGCTGTATTGTCGACAATGACCGTGCGGATGAAGCTGCACGATCGGCTCAGGACCAAGATCTGCGGACGCCCATGCCGCCATTAAGAACGGATCTCGCGCAGCAACTGCAATCACTTGCTCGCCGCATCCCGTTCTTAGAACGGAATACGCAGGGTTTTTCCAACACGCACTTGTATTCGATTGACCCTAATTTGCCCCTTCGCTTGCCATCCAGGCTCTCACGACAAGATGCAACTTTGCTGGGGCGCATGTGGTTGGGTGGAGCATTTACGAATGCATATCTTATTGAAATGGCCAGCAGTGCAGCATGCATCTTACGCGCCTGTGAGGAGACGCTTGTGTGCATCATTCTATGCCACTGACTATCCAAGTAGACTCAACGGCGAGGTCTGATAGCCAAGCTCCGTCGTCTGAATTCAAGACAACTATAAGAAAATAAAATCCTGGGACCTTGGCTTACGGTTTCGTACATGCACAAGGCCCCGAAAGTCCTGTTGAGCCTCTCAGAGATGACCGAACTTCACTAGTGCCTGTGAACTAAGAGCGCGAGTTCATGTTGTGTGTGTTCAAACTAACTGCTCATTAGTCTCTTTCTTGGTATTTCTTCTGTATCCTTTCTACTATCCCCCCACCACCACCACCCCACGTGTAATGTAGCCAACCAAGCCATAGCTTGGTTAACCTTTCTCCCTTTCTTCTTCGTCTCTCTCTCTCGCTCCCAATGATAAGCGCAGCTGTGCTTTCTGCCCGCTTGCTAAATTTAATGTAGAGAGCATTGTTGTAGCAATGAAGAGATAAAAGAAGTTTAGCATGCATGGTGAACCGAAACACCACGCGCGCCTTGCCTGCGAACATCGGGAGGGGTAGGGGGGTATAGGTGCAGAACATCTGTAGAAGTTATCCTCTTGTGGGACGTCCTGCAGAAAGCTTTTAAACAACAACCGGATTTAAATTTTCATAGCATCCGTTATCTCCTATCACCCAAATGCAATGATATGCTAGTTGACATGCTCTTGTTAAGGGACATGCATAAATTATGAAAAACTCGCATGTTAGACAGGCATGCGGAAGTAAAGCTGTCCTCGCAATCCCACTTTGTGCAAATGCCCAAGCAGCTAAAAGATTTTTGTGAAGAAATGCAATTTCGGCCAGAATGGTATACAGAGTTCATGAAGTGTGGGGCTCAAATGCCTTTTTAGATACAGGGTTTCATGGAGTTAGTTTCGTAACGCTCATTATACATTTGTCCAAGCAGCCTTAAGTAGATTGTATGCTATGTCTATATGTAAACCGCATTTGTAAAAAATTCCATGTAACAAAAAAAACATCTCCAGAAGCCCTCACGCCAGTGAGTAAATAAATATGGCTACAAAATAAAACAATTACCCAGACTGCAACGTAATGAAAAAACCCAATCATAATATTCAGTGTGTTAGTTTTGTGACACAACCAACTGGCCATTTTTCTGCACTCTAGAGCACTACAACGTGCGTGCCGTTCAGCTGATCAAAATTGAGCGCTTTAAGTTAGGCTGCTTCTTTCAGAACACCACACTATTCAGAGTGCTCTAAGGCGCTCTCACCATGCACTTGTAGCGCGACCAAAATTTGACTCCCACACTTCGTCTGTTTTTACCAGAAGGTATGTTATTCGGTATCCTCTTCCGGGGCCTCGAACTCCTCTGTCGTGCGGCTGCACGTTTGGCTCAGACACACATTTCCTGGTCTCTGGCTCGGATCAAGATTGGGTTCCGCATTGTAGCAACGCAAGTCAGAGCACGGCGGTGCACTGTAAAGTGACCATTAGTTGTTTATATATATATATATATATATATATATATATATATATATATATATATATATATATATATATATATATATATATATATATATATATATATATATAATTTCCATGTTTGTGTCACCAATTACCCCTCACATCTCCCTCTTTTTTTCGGTTCACTTTCGACATATGCACAAAAGAATGTAATACGCACCAAGCACAGAGAAACGTTACTTATACTGCATGCCTTGCACCAAGTCACCATAAAGAAACAATAAATCGCTTTCCTTTTCGCGTATCGCACAATACTGGCGGCATTTGCACGCAGATTTGTGGGTGGCGAAAATCACGCACAAATCTGCGAACGCAACTCTTCTTTTTTTTGTTTTTGTTTGTTGGCTTCGGTGGCCGGGCGAAACACGCGGTAAGATGAATCGGCAAGACGGAGCCACGCCGGACATATAAGCTGCGACTCGGGGCGATTTTTCTTCCGAGAGGAAGGAAAATACGCTCTGCAAAGGAGCTTCGAGCCGTGACTCACCGAGAATTGTTCGGGCAAGGCGGGGTCCTGCGGCGAAATTCTCTTGGTGCTTCCAGCGGTGGCTTTTCGTTCCAGTCCCCCCTGGACCTTGCCGGGCACGTTGGATGTTCCGCCGGAGTAATTCATGGCTAGGCTCGAGCGTCTTGGCCGGGCACTTGCGGTGAACGGCGCAGAGGCACGGCGATGGCTACTTTGAAAGCAATCAAAAGTTTGTCCGAAAGGAGGAGCAGAGCGGGGCTCGCTGTGCCTGCCGCCGCACTGCGATTGCCTTGGACCGCGTGTAATACCACTGCTAGCAGGCTTTGCCCCGTTATAAAATGCTCTAGTGCAACTATTTGGTGCTTTCGGTGGCTTTTGATACGAAACAGCGCAGCCGTGGCGGCTCTAAAGGCGAAGTCCTTTTGTTTTGTTACGACACCAGAGGTAGGCGGAATTGACAAATCTACTGGGAAAGGAGCTGACAGGCACACTTTCACGCTTCTGACATGTCTGGTAACATTCTTCTGCCCCTACAGGAAATCTCTCTTTCGGTTGCAGGAACGCGTGCATGGCCCTATTCCAACGTCCACGGCGAAACTACTCCGCATCTTGCGAACACTACTGGCGCAGCCACTAACGCCGCTACGGGACCGTTGACAACCTACGAGTCGCAGCGCACCCTCAGTTCTGCACATGCTCTGCCGCGTGCACAAGCATTCTCCAACAATTCCGGTGGTCGCGAAATGCTCGTGACGACGACGCCTCGGTGGACGCCGTGTCGTCGCTGTTGGACAGGCGCAGACAACTCTGCGCGTCTGCCGAGACGGCGAGTGTACAGTCTCCTCAGACAGAATCGAGCACGCCCTTGAAAACGCATCCGACGCATCGGCGAAGGGAGGAGTCGGGTGCAGACTACGGAGCCGCCGCGCAGCACTGCAGCGGGACCCTTGGCGCCGCGCGGTCGGAAGACGTCCGGGGCTCGACCGGCAGAGCAAATGGGCACATGTCCGGCGGCGCGGCTCGGGGCGACCACGGTCCGCGCCGGTCGCCGGCTCGTCCCGGCACAAACTGACGCCGGGGTCCCGGCGAGCGGCGGCGCGCCCGGCGGTCTCGCCGGCGCCCCCCTCCCGTCGACCACCACGACGCCGCGTGGGAGACGCGCGCGCTCTCCGTTTCGCGGTCCGCTAGTGGGACATGCTCACCAAAAGAGCGTCGAGCACTGGCGGATCTTTCTTGATCAAAGGCCTGCAAGGGTATGTCTCTCACTGGACGGGCATGGAAAGCAATCGCCACCGGGGCAGTAACGAATCACCGAAGACGACTTTAGGGACTTTCTTTCGTCAGCTTCGTTCTCTGCCTTTCTTGAAAAAAAAATATTCTCTTCTGCCTCTCTTGGGGACTTTCATGGCGTGAACCCATAGGAAGCGTTACGTAATTTTTATTCATAATCAGGTTTACAATTAGTATTTTAACATGCTCCCAGGGATTAGGGACATCGCTTTAGTTCACCGTTTTGCACACCACAAGGCATACGGACCATGCACGGACCTCGAAGTTTAAAAATTGGTGAAATTACGCATGCCGTGCGGTAGACAAAACGACAATACATTAAAAAACAGCACGATGTCCACTATCGCCGCCGAGTATGAACAGCGATTGGCTGGCTGCTCGATGGTGACTCAGCAGTTATTTGCAGTAAATTAATGTATGCGAGTTAATTGACTATGCTTGAAAAACAAAAAAAAACTCGAAAGGGCGCACGCTGCCCTTCCTCTAGCCCTTTTCAGAATATTTCGTCCAAATGCATTGTTGTCGGCCACCGCGGGTTTCTTGAAGGAAGTCTTTTCGCAGCTACAATTTCGTAACTCAAGATAGCTAATTTAAAAAAAAATGATACCGCCTTATGAGGTGGTACTGACAGTTTGAAAATATGCAGAAATATGACGTCTTAGATATCTCTTTGCGTCGGTTTACAAATGAATTATTCTGCACTATTTCGCGTAAAGATGCCAGGACGCATCGTATTCGCAACCAGAGACAACCTTGTTTAGAACTCAAGACGGAGCAGAAATAAAACCAGAAATTTATGAGTAAGGTTATAGCCCTCAAACTTCTGAATTGAGGCATTTTATGGATGCAAATCAATACAACCGACAGGAGGGTACAGACACAGCAACGAGGACACAGAGCGCTGAACTTCCCGCAATATTATTTTTTATAAAGCCTTCGTTTCTGTACTTGCAGTTACACGTTGTTACAACAGCCATGCGTAGAACACAATGATGTTGCACGAATTCATCAAATGGACAAACCTAAATACATGTTTTTTTTTATATTGTGAGAGACAGAGGAGGTATTTACGCAATCATTCTTTAAACAAAAAGAGCTTGCCTGCCTCGATGATTTCACGTGCGGTGCAATCACTGCATTTGGCGACGATGCTATAATCTGAATATCTTAGTCTGCACCCACACGTGCTAAAGTGAGCGGACAGCCATCCTTGCTTTGACCGATCAATCATTGTACAGATGTTCTTTAAACCTTTCATTTAAACAGAGACCCGTCTAACCAGCTTAATATTTTCCACGAGAAAACGGCAGTTGATAAACTACGTTACAAAGGCAATCTCTAAATTTATTTACAATGTTTGTATAGTGCACCCACGATTTGGTCTGTACGCTGGGGCCAACACTTTGCGCGAACTGCTCAATTTTCGTGGGGCCGACAAAAGCATTTTCACATTCATTCGCAGCACTGCTTTCTTCTAGATTGTGACCCATGCTCGGCCTACGTGGCCCCTCGCCCCTCAGCGCCTTTCATCTCTGGTCCAGCACTCACCCCTCGTACCCAGATTGGAATTTGTCGACGTGACTTTTCTGTACACACTTTGTAAACGCACGAAACACACTCTTAGATCAGCTATAGCTGCTTAAGGTTCGTAGAATGTTTGTGGGTTATGCCCGAAGCACATGCTCGTAATGCGAGGCAACAAATGCAGTGAAAGTCACCCATCACGTAATGACGACTTATGCCCGACTTCATATAACTTTAACAAATAACATTAGCAGATGATTTAATATCAGTCGGAGTTCATATATTTCCCGTGTGAATGGGACGGAGGAAATCAACTATATTCGGAACTGATCGCAAGATTTGCTGGTGGATAGTCTTCATAGGTCAGTTAACTGTGTATCATGACCCAAATGCGTTCAATTAAATGGCCGGGCAAGCTTGAAAGTTGGGCTTCCCATGGTTCTCGAGTCAACAGCCTAATTCGTCGCCTTGCTGCAAGCTGCCACCGTCACCACAAGCTACCATATGATAAGCAACGACAAGCATTCTAATCGGTGACAAAAGCGGAAACCTTGACTCTCGCAGCTCAGCCCAACTAAAACAATTCCTCTGCACACTTATGGACTCACAGCAGTTGGGAGATAAAACCGCTGCGATGCTATAGTTAATTTGATAGCATCGCCCCAATCGCGCTTCTTGAAACAGGATATGCGTTTGATAAGTCACTGAGGTGTTTACAGGTTTCCACTCGTTATTTCGACTCCAGTTATTTGCAAAATTCAAGTCAGGCAGAACAAGATGAAAGCACGACAGAGTGCTCAAACGTCGTAGAGCCGCTGTTTATCGGTAACATTTTAATGGAACAGCATAAAGGCGCGATAGCGTCACCTACGTGGCTCGCACAAGAAACCGCTATACGGTGCGTCTTCGTAACACGCGGCAAGCAAGCTACCCCAAAGAAGTGTCATACAGATATTTTATTATATTTTATTATATAATTAGGAGATTCACGAGATTGCTCCGATGAAAGTAAAACAATGGGAGGGGGTATATAGCCTGAAAATTAAGTATAATGTGTTTTTTTATTCATTGCACAAAGCTGCTGTAGAACAGCATTCACGTACTCTTGCACTAAACAAACTAGCGCAAAAAACTTAACATTACTGGCTCTCTCCTGTAAAGATGTCGTGACATGATGGACGAAAAAACGATACGACTTATTTATTACAATATATTTCACAATCATTGACTAAGATGGCGTATGCGAAAAATTGCGCTTAGATATAACGCAAATACACTCCATCAAATAGCTTCAACTGTAATCCATTGCGCGAATACTACAACTGCAATTGCTGGAAATTTTTATACTTTTTTCTCGTACAATGGACGCAAACATTTTTGGTACGTTTCAGGCAGCGCAAGAGTCTCACAAGTACACCTTTCTTAAGCATAGGTGAAGAGACAGAACTATTGCAAATATATACATAATGAATTTCCTAAAGAAACAGATCAAGTTTCGAAGGATGCTATCTGCGTTTTCCTGTTTATTTATTTTTATACTTATATCCAAGCGAGATAGATGCTTGGAGGAATTTTACAATGGCAAGAGACCAGCTCTTTCTCGCACAAAAACTTCGGTTCAGAAAGAAACAAAAACAAAGCAAGACAAGATCCGTAACTGAACTGCATATCGTCTCATGTCAACTGGCAGAAAGCTGCCAGACTAAGCGAGAATAAAAAGAAACCCTCAGCCGGTATTGAACCTGCGAACTCGTGCTCGTGTTATCAGTGACTGGTCGCTTGTCATTCAACGCACTTGACATCAGTGACCTTGTTATGAAAACTGGTGTTTCGGAACGAAGTTCTTGCCATTTCAATAACTGCTGCTGGTAGCAAGTGAAAGCTGAGTCAACGAAGTTTATTAAACCTCGGGAACATAGCAACCGACGTCACGCGATTGGTAAATTGCAGTCACTTTGTACACGCACGAAACGGTCATTAATTTGTGTGCAATAAATACATTCAGTTGTAGTATGAAATCTACTCTGAAGGAAAAATCGCATTTTAGTGGCCAGAAAAGCGTCAAAAATTTTAACGTTACCGTAGACTCACGTACTGCGAAATTCGCCCGCAATTCAGAATGGGCTTTCGCACGTAAACGCTTCCATAAGATGTCAGGATGGTGGCGTAGAGTTTATTTTCTCGGGAATTTATCGAAATATGGCTTCCATAAGGTATTCACAAAAACATGACACTGTCCCATAAAAAGCGTGCGTGTTTGGGAGTTCACGAACAAGTGCTTTAACACGTGTTTCGTTTCTCGCCTTCACTAGCGTAACTAGCACTCACCAACAGCAGAACTGACTCATGCTCGCACTTACGTTTTCTACTCCTCACGGGGACTCGCTCACGTCTACTCGCTCACCAATACTCAGGTTCCTGCTCAGTCACGTCTACTCAAACTCACTAGCACTGACGCTCATATCGTGAAAGTTATTTCTGTCCACACATACTCGCGTTCATACATTCACTCGCTTCCTTGTTCATTCGCTCACACTCACATTCACTCAAACTCGGCGGTTCTTTTTCACCGCGGTACTCACTTGTATCGGCACACGCAAACACTCACTTATATGTTAAAGTCGTGTACCCTCACATCTGCCAATTTTCATTCACGTTCAGCTGGACAAAAAATTTGTCTGACCTGCTCATTATATCTGAACACGTGAAACCGCTACGAATTGTCCTATTGAACACATTCCGATATAAACATTCAGCATATAAAAACATTAGAACCACTTCCCCGCCTTTAACATCTGGGTAAACAGCGCAGCTGGCAAGCAAGCATTCCCACATGGCAAATGCAGATCGAATTCTTCATTCGTCTATATTCTTCTTCTATCTTACATCTCTTTCTACATCTTCCTTCACTTTTGTTCGTTCTTTTATCTATTCCTATACTGTCCTTCCTTTCCATCATTTTAACCCCCACATCACTCCTTCTCCCCTTTCTCGTTACTCGATCCTTGCTATACTTTAATGAATACGGCTATGTTATACTTTACTCTCTCAACTCCTCCTTTTTATCTTCCTCATCCTCCCGTCACTCCGCCCCCTCACTTCCATTTAACATCTTCTTGCTATACACTACTCATGGCTTCAGGATGTCCAACAATTTTTCTTAGAGGAACCTCGCGGAACGGACCTCAGTCTCGGCTAGGGCAGAATAATGGGGAGCATTTAGTTCGACTACATAACCTTTTCTTCAACTACTTACTGCAACGTCCACCTAACAATTTGTGCGATATAAATTGGTTATTACATTCCAGAACAAAACAAGGTGCCAAGCATATCGGAGTTCCTTTATATTAACGAGCATTATCGCATCCTAAAATTAGTGCCGAAAATGGGCACACCTGCTGTATCATAATGTTTTGTTTATGTGTTGTTGTTAACGTCCCAATGGGATTCAGACAATGAGGATCACCATAGTGGAAGGCGCCAGATTAATTCGATCACCTTACCAGATTGTACATACAGGCATGCATGACAAACATACGCTAATGAACTGTTAATGACATGAGTGCATTTACTTCACCTGAAATCTGAAAATCTCAAAAATGGAGGCTCCGAAAGACTAAATGACCGGCACCGATAAATCCATTCAAATACCACGTAACAGTATTAAATGTGAAGCATTTCTTAGAAAACTTCGGCGACTTTGCGCGTATCTATCTATCTATCTATCTATCTATCTATCTATCTATCTATCTATCTATCTATCTATCTATCTATCTATCTATCTATCTATCTATCTAGCCGCCTGCGACTTTTAGCTCTCCTGGCCATTTCGACAATGGTATCAATACCAAAATTGGTATGAAATGAAATGATGGTATGAGAAGCAAGTGACTAGTCATAACATAAAAATTATGACCCATTATGACAATAATTATGAAATGTAAGTCGTGAATGTCATGACTTACATTACATGGTCTTGCTCTTCTTGAGGTGATTTTGTTCACATAACATACAGCAAAACTGGCATGGTATGACATGAGTGCATGGCGAACATAAGTGACAAATCAATAAGGTTGATAACTGAGCTAGTTGGTGATTAATTATTTTATCGTAAGGTTAAGTAACACAGTTTTTAACATGAACGAGAAGGATAAGAAGGACACGGCATTCGCTACACTCGAGTGTAGCGAGTGCAGCCACTGTCATGCCCTTCTTATCCCTCTTGTTCAAGTTGAAAACTGCCCTACTTAACCTCACGGTAAAGTGATAAGTGACAGACCCTAACGTGGAAATTATGACATGCACGTCACGTAAGTTATGACTACACTCCACGCTCATGGTGCGCTCACGGTTCTTCCGCTAGTTTCTCATATACCACATTTGGTATTACGTGGCGCGAACGGACGACCGTAGCAAATGACACGTTTCAACATGATAATCATGACATGCGTGTCATGTAAAACATGACTACATGCTGCGCTCATTGCGCGCTCGCGGCCGTTTCACTAGCTCTACATATACCAAATTCGGTACCACATGACGTGAATGTATGACGATGGTAAATGACACGTCCAAACATGATAATCATAATATGCGTGTCATGTAAAGCATCGCTACATGACACGCTTATGATGCGCTCACGGCCGTTTAGCTAGCTTAACATTAACCAAATATGGTATTACGTGACGTGAAAGAATTGTGAAGGTAAATGACACGTCCATAGATGATGATCATGATATGCGTGTAATGTAAAATAGGACTACATTCTATACTCATAGCACGCTCACGGCTGTTTTGTTAGCTCCACAAGTTCCAAATTTGGTATCACGTGACGTGAATAGATGATACGTAAATGGCACGTCGAAACATGATAATCATGGAATGCATGTCATGTAAAACATGGCTATATGCAATGCGGCCGTTTCGCTAGGTTCACATATACCAAATTGGGTATCAAGTGACGTCAATAGACGACGAAGGTAAATGACACGTCCAAACAAGATATACATGCCATGGAAGTCATTTACGCCATAATTTATACTCACTCACACTCACTCGCACTCATTTGAAAGGCGTGAGTGTAAGTATGAGTGAGTGACGAGTTGCTTAGTGTGCATGAGTGTCAACGTAAGTGTGTACTGATTATTAGCGTGAGTATGAACGCAAGTGAATACTCATGAATGTGAGCAGACGGGAGTGTGAAAGTGAGTGAGTATGCACATAAACCTATGTGAATGCCTCTGTGCGAGTTCACGTGGGCTTCACCGAGAAAGTGAGTGCGTGCCCATGAGTTATGAGTGTATGACCATGAGTATGTATGGCGGTAAGAAGTTAGTATAGATGCAAGTGAGTACATGCGAGTGTGGGTATTATTGTCAGGGCCTATGACCGAAAACTGGATGCGAAAGTAAATGAGTGCCCATGAGTATGAGTAGGCGTTCCAGAGTGTGAGTAGACAGTAGTATGAACATTCATCATAGCCCACCCATGAGTGTGAGTAGAGCGAGCATGAACCTTAGCGTGCACCTATGACTTTGAATAGAGTTGTTTTTCAGCCTGAGGGGAAAATTGGCAGATCTCACGTACAGTGGGAATCCTGTGAAAGTGGCATGCTTTAGAAACTCACACGTCCTGTGTACGTGCTTCACCATAATATCCCAGTAGTGATGCGTGGTAGAGTATGGTCCCCTGTTAAAGGGAACACCCGAGTGCACACCATCAATATTCCTGGCCCTCCAAGAGCAAGTGGAATAAGAAACAATCTCCATGCAAGTCGATAGTCTGTCAAAAGGACTCGGTACTATTAACCACCAGTAGTCTTGTGCATATCTAAGCCGCTATGATTCTGTAAGATAGCTCAACATAGACATGCTGCTTACGCACGTGTTCCCTTTAACAGCGGACCCGTCTGTACAAGCCCACATTGCAATCGGGCGTGAGAACGTGTGATTATCTCGATGAATTCGTGATTTAAAGCCGGTAACTCACTGCAAATAGCACACACACGCTACTTCACTGTTCTCTTAAGGCGATGCATAGCTGGTTAAGTGTGCATAGCTGGTTCGAAAAGGTTTCATACTATAAGTGTTTCAAGTATGCACTAGAAACAAAATATCGCTATCGCGTTGAACTCCTAAAGGCGAAGCTTTAGGGTCCCCTAGTTTTTAACGATCATTATGGCATTGCTCCAATTTTATTGAATTAGCATGATCTAAGCTGTCGTCGACATGTCGGCCCCAAGGGCGTATAGGCAGATTTTTTAGGGGAGGGGGGGGGCACCTCTTTGATATCGGCCTTTTTCGATGAGTATGCCATAGCAAAAACACGAATCGGGAAGAAGGGCGATGGTGTCACGGGCCTGGTCTAGTTCTGTGACATGGTTATGTCATCGGTCAAACCGTTTAGCTAATATAAACTTCACCTTTGTTTCGCTCTGATTTTACGGCATTTGGCTGAAGGATTTCTTGGACTCTTTCGAATCAAGTGTTCGGTGGCATACACGATGCCAAGTACTGAAAATGTATATCATAAATACAAAACAAAAACAATAGGAAGGAGAAGGTGGAAGCTTGCGATGCAAAATTTGTAAACAGGGGTTGTATTGAGACGTGTCTCCCTCAAAGCTAGAAAAGAACTAGTTTCTTTAGCGCTAGCGTATCTACGCTTCTTACCCTCTCCTCAATACGGAAATAACTATATGAAGATAATCCGAAATACACTGCGTTGAAAGACTCTTTTATGAAAGAACTGCCCCATTTTCATCACTATCGACGAGTCGCCGGAAATTTGCGGATGACAGTCAGTGACATTTTTTACAACCATCTGTAGGCGTAGGACCATGTGCAAGATGACATACTAACAAGTGGTTCAGCATGACAGCAAAATATCACTTGGCATGTTGATACACTCCCTTCTTCAGAGACCGAAAATCACCATTCGAAAGGACTGCGCTTCCATCAGTGACAACAACCTCGTAAAATATTCTTGCATTGATTACATGTATACATTTGCGTATATTACCGCAAGCTTTACGATTGTCATACGGACAAAGCTAGATGTTTTGTATTAAAGTATTCCAAAGTAATCATATACACAGCTTTCACGGACATCGACATTTAGTTCGCCTGTCTTTTACCACGTGCCACGTGACCTTGACCTTTTTGAATCTCGTGCGTAGTGAAGAGTTACTTCACTAGCACGAGATTCAAAAAGGTTATAAGAAGGACACGTGGCACGTGGTGCCTTGACCTTTTTTAATCTCGTACGTAGTGAAGAGTTACTTTGCGGCAAGAAACGAAAAGAAAATAACTTCAAGACGACTTGGACTGCCGCCTTTTGTTGTCGACGGCGACAGAGATAAAACAGGTGAGATTTAACTTTAAAGAGGCTAGTCGTTTCACTATTCCATGGCAATGAAATGGCAAAAAAGAAAAAAAAAATGCTGTCCGACTGCACCGACATTTCGAAAAGGCAGCCAAACAATCTTTTTTTTTTTTCCTTCTTGCGATTGCTGGCCGTTTCTTCGGCTCGCGTTGTAGAGAAGAAACTATGATTATGCTGGCGCGGCGACGGCATCAAGCACAAAAGAACCACTGTGCCTCTCTAAAGCAATGTAATCATACGTAGGCCTTCTAAAGTATTGTTCTTGTAAAACCTAATTAGCTATGCATAGCTACGCTAATAAAACCATACAGTGATAAACCCTAACTAGGCCGAGATGAGATTCTTGTATGCCAGTAGTCATGCTGAGCAAAACAAGGTAACTTGTGTTGAGCTTAATCTAACACTAATGAAAAGTCAGTCTAACTAACACGAACTTGGTTAGCTAGCTAATTGCTTAGGTTAACAAAAGACGCAACTTAATCAAGACCAAGCCTATATGAAGATTAAGCCAATTGCTTATTTACGAAAAAAAAGGGTACTTGGTGCTGTTATTGCGAAGCGATTCTCAATGGAACCCGATCGATACCTAGCCAATACTTCTGAATCGCAATGTGATCGCGTAAACATTTTGTCCATGAGCATGTCAGTGAACGTGTGAATAGACAAACCTTGACGAGCTATTGCCGACTACGTTTTCTCTACCCCAGCCTTGCACGACTCGTTGAAGCCGAGTAATTTTTTACCACGTCGAAAGGTTCGCCCGATGGCAGATCTTGAAGGGGGTAGGCATACATTTATTGACTGCACAGTCTGTTAGTTGCATTTTTGCAATTTTAAGATCTAGCTTACCTTTAACTTGTAGCATAGGCTAACTTGTCATCCCCGTGGTGTTCAAGATTTTGTACTCCTTGGCCTTTTCTGGCTGCACAGAAAGCGGTTATACTTTTTATATTAATTGTTAGGGGTTTGGCGTCCAAAAAAGCTATATGAATGTGAGAGATACCGTATAGCGGAGGGCTCGACAGTTTGACAATGTGTGGTTAACGTGCTTTTAAATTTGAGCACACGGGATTCTAGCAGATTTCGACAGTCGAAATGTGGCTGCCGCGTCTGAGAATCGGTCCCGCGAACTAAAATGGTGTTATTTTAACACATGGCTCAATATAGAAAGTACGGCTGTGGTGGTCACACTTTCGTTGTAAAGGCGAAAATGCTTGAGGCCCGTGTGCTTAGTTTTAGGCGCACGTTAAAGAACCTCAGGTGGTATAAATTATCGAAGCACTCCAGTACGGTGTCTCGCATAATCATATGGTTGTTGTGGAACGTTACACTCCTAGTATTATTATTATTATTAATATATGTTCTCTCTTATTTCTCATGACGTCAGTATACAGTTTGGCGCACTACGTGAGGTGCTCATCGACAGAAGGAGGTGTATTTCTGTCGGATGTCGTCAAGCAATTTAAGTAAAATGCAAGGTCTTTCACCGGACCAGCACATCTTAACATCATGAAATGAATTGTTTCATAGAAATGTTTATTCGAACATCAGGTAATTTCCTGCAATATACGGCACTTCCAATTACTAAGACTTGGACCGTGTGATTCCATTCGCGACGTATACGCCCAAAGCACCACTACGCAGACCAGGACTAGACTCTCCCCTGTCTTCTACCTAAAATTACTCGAGGCCTCCAGTGCGTAACGCCTAATACATCCTTTCCACGCTTATGTGAGTGAATCGACGGCCGTTTTCCAAGCTTCTAAGCGTTCAAGAAGGTCGCCAGAGAGCACGTTATCACACCACAGCTGCTAGCAGCTTCAAATTCACCATCCATATGTCTCGAGGCTTTTTAGCGTTGTATGGCCTTGACTGAGTTTTCATACGTTTCTATGTTTTGTTTGTGAACTGTTTTCCTTTGCTGTTGCCCACATGCTATAGAGTACTTTGGGCTACGGACTAGTCAATCCGGTTCTCGACAGCTTTTTTGTTGTTGTTGTTGTCCTCTATCTGTAGATTGTACATGGCGGAAATAAAATTTCACTTGATTTGATTTCACTTTTGTGGCTCCTTGAGCTAGCCCCGGTTGTCAAGCCACTTGACCATTCTTGTAACATATTATTGAACAATGTCGAGACATAATATTACGCATATGGATCTGCTAAACTCTTACTATCACTAAACTGTGGCGTTCTGTCCGCAATACCCCAGGATGGCTCTATTTCTGAAGAGAAGTAAGCAGAGAGTTTTAGAATAGTGTTCTCTTTGCGGTCCTTGCGATCGCCCGCTATTTCGGTCACTCAACGGGAACCCACTAGAGGTTATCGTACGATGCATGCGCAGGGGCGAGCAGCACTAACTCAAAGCTTTGCGCACGTTATCCTAAAACTGCCTATTGTAACGACCAAAAGCGCCCCTGCTTTCCGAAACACAAAACATTGCTCACGTAGAAAAAAAAACTAAACAAAAAAACGTTGAGTTGCCAACACGAGCTTTGGGCTGGTTCTGCCATTGCTCGTTAGACTGTAATAATATAGTGTGTATTTAATACGCTAAATTAAACTACTGATAGCTTTCCTGATGCTTGATTCAAGACAAATTGCCTTCATGGTGCCGTATTTAACTGAAATAGACCCCTGGTTCACCTTCTGTTGTTAAAATAATGGGTTCCGTAATAAGGAATAATAAAACATCTGAAGATTACTTGCTCCATTTCCAGAAGAGAAAGCGGCGCTACAATGAAGATTCTGGGTGCACCACTTTAGCCAAAGAACAAGCGACTAAATTTTCAACAACGATTAAATATTAAAGACGCAATCCACATGCATGAAAAAAAGAATGGAGAGAGTATAGAGCGTCAGCTTGCAACTGACTTCACTTAAAAAATTTCCTTTTTATATGCGTGCAAACATGTGCGTAGTTACAGTTGTACAGGACATGACGCGCTAGTTAGAATTCTAGTTGGAGATTTGCATGTCGAAACTACTATACGTTAATGAAGTGCGCCATATAGGAGTACTGGACTGGAAAAACTATGCCCCACAGGCTACAGCGCGCACGTGCTGAAGCTTGCGCGGCATAGCTTTTCTCTGTTGCGGCAGAGGAGGGTGACTGAACTTTCGATCATCTCGGGTTATTTCACGTGAATTCACACCTACGTACACGCAGTGGCGTAAGTAGATAGGCCGGCGACCGTGGCAAATATATTACCACGCCACTCCTGATTGTAATGAGTGATTCTTTTCCGTGTCATTATTATTGTTTTATCTGCAGAAAGACCACATCTGGCTGTTTTGGGATAGCGAATGAATGATCTCTTGATTGATTGATTGATTGATTGATTGATTGATTGATTGATTGATTGATTGATTGATTGATAAATAGATAGATAGATAGATAGATTGATTGATTGATTGATTGATTGATTGATTGGTTGATTGATTGATTGATTGATTGATTGATTGATTGATTGATTGATTGATTGATCGATCGATCGATTGATTGATCACTGCAGTGGACTAAAGTCGCCTTGGACGTCCACGCATCGTACGGCACACCAAAAGTCCACCAGGTTAGAAAAATGTGACAGAAGAAATAGACATAGTCGACCACTTGTCGTCTCGCTTTACACGAAACTTGCCAAATTTGTTAAATACGCGCATTCGTATGAAAGAGAACGATGAAGTGGGCAAGTAAACAGTTCCTATTGTTTTTAAATATATCCCAACAAAAAGTAGTTTTAATTATTTATTACGTAAATCACATCTGTGATACTATGGTTACTATTTTTTTATTAATGCTAACGATGCATCCACAAGTTCGTTCCGGCAAATCCTGTTGTCGCATTTATTATGTATTTTATGGCACCAGTGCCAATTTTGGCAGGAAATAATGGTTGTACAGAAAACACGTTTTTTTTATATTTGATATATAGGACAGCACAGGGGCATTACGAAAGGAGCTGTCCTCTCGGGTCACACATTTCCGCCCTCGGCTGCCCTATATAGACCAGGAGTCTCAAACACGTGGCCCGCAAACCTCTCACCAATGAACTCACGCGCGGCTGTCTTCATTACAGTTTTCTTCTTCGTTTCTTTTCCTTAATAGGTGTGTTCATGCGCTACACAGCTATGACTCGTCTAGAGCCTTTTTTTCTTGATGGAACGGCTGCAGTAAACATGTGTTGATACATAACCACAAAACAAAACTCTATATTTCAGAAACACACCATCCAGATATCAGACAGTTATAGTTACCGGAATTATAGGGACAGCGGGCTTACCAGTATAGCGGGATCGAAGTACGCATGCGCAGTAACGTACGCGACCTCTTCTGCTCACCATACGATCGCTGTTTTTTTTTTTTTTTCAAATTTAACGTTACCCTGTTCGCGTTGTTTACATGGCATACGTAGAACATGGTGGTGGTTTCGCTCACATGCTTCGAAGTGATTTGAACATAGTTGCGTAAAGATCCACTTCGTTTGCAGCAAACGACTGTTTCAAATGGCTTAGCTTGCCTTCAGCTAGATTCGATGACCGAGTATTACGGATAAGTTATCGTGGGTTTTTAGGTAACTTCCCATTTCCAACGTCTCTAGGCCTAACTAGAAGATCGATGTAAACAAACCAGCAACAGCAACGTTTTCGCGTTTTGTGTGTGGTTCACGTTTATTTATTTTTATTATTACGAAAAAAATTGTAACACCGCTTCAGGCAGTGACACAGGCACACATTCTTGTTTTATTTTATTTTCAATGTTTTTCAAGTTATTCGCCCTTCAACAGGTGGCACTACCATCAAAGTTGAAGCACGTAAACGATATCCCGCTAAACTACAAGGCGCTCTCCACAACGAAGGTTTGCGCCATGATAACGCTATTCTTTTAACCTCTCTATCACGCTAACGGTAAATTATACCTGTATATATTAGTCATTCTGAAAGCTTTTATATATATATATATATATATATATATATATATATATATATATATATATATATATATATATATATATATATATATATATATATATATATATATATATATATAAGTCACCAGAAGAAGCGAACGAGCAAACGAAAAACGATGCTTTATTGCCAACGTTACGGCCGGGGACCGGCCTTCGTCAGGGCATACGTGCATATTACACAGGGCATACGTGCATATTACACAGGGTGTAATATGCACGTATGCCCTGACGAAGGCCGGTCCCCGGCCGTAACGTTGGCAATAAAGCATCGTTTTTCGTTTGCTCGTTCGCTTCTTCTATATATATATATATATATATATATATATATATATATATATATCGTTAGAATCCCGATCCCGGTGCTAAATCGCCTTCAAAAATCACCGATATATGAGATAGGGAAATTTCAAAATGTATTTCAAATAGCAATGCTAGAAATCGGAAACGTAGCCTCTTATGTGTGTGTTTTGTGCCCTATCCGGAGTCAATATCGACCAGATGACGCTGATGTCATATCATGTAACCAGCTACCATAACAAGTTTATGTGGGACATCAAATGGAAAACCTTGAGCTGTATTAGCAGAAAATAAAATGTCATTGTAGCTTGCCGCTTCACTCAAACCAACAGTGAAATGGATGTTCGAGACCGCGTTGTTTCCTGAGGTAGTGGGTAAAACATGAGCGTATGTAGATCTTTTCTGGTGTAACTCTCCTGGTAAGGTATCCGACACGCTCAGTCAGGAATCTCAAAGGTACGCTAACGAGAAACCTCAAGCTGACGTGGAATGAGCAGCGGTATTGAAGAATTCGCGCAGTTTTGGTTGGGTGTGAAAAGATAAGTTAACAAAAGCGATAAATCGGAGGTCGAATATCTCTTGCTCAATGTATCTCGCCTCAGACTTCGTGCTGAATGGATGCCGTCACGAATCTGATGGCTGATAGCGAATTAGAAAGCGCCATCACACGTCACCATGCCTGCAAATGGCCGCTTCTTGGTCGAGGTGCAGCGAAGTCCCTGCTTTAATGAATGCCGCGATTGATGTGGTTGCAGACTCTTAACCTCGCAGCGAAGATCTCGACTTGGATGCAGGAGTGCATTTCAGTAAGACTGCATTGATCCCCCGAGTAGTCACGGCGGCAGCAGCTATATCTGCAAATGAACCCTGGCTCTGCCATTTTCGTGTACACGGCATACGCCAGGTGTCCGACTGCCGAATACTGTTTATGTACACACGTATTTAATCGTTCGTTTTTATTATTGCCGGTTTCGTTTTGTATAACTAGAGCAGAGGCGCCCTGCCGCGAAGAAATTCGCGGCAAAGGAGTCAGAGCAAAGCCATTCAGAGCTGTTCAATCCGCTGCTGGAATGCTGCACGCATCCGAAAAGCAGGTGGGAGGGTACCAGTGTGAAGAAATGTAACAGGAGATCAAAACAGTTGAAGCCTTAAGATTCGTGGCAGTACAGCGGTAGAACACGTGTGAAATCCGAGGCGGAATCACTGCGGGGCTGGTTCATATAAACAATTTCAACATCACTGGAGCTAGACTACACCTGCGGATGCTATTGCCAACATGCTCACCGGCAGAAACGAGAAAACAAAACAAAATAAATGTGCAGGATATCAAGATAACTAAGTCTCGGCAAAACATGGCTGGACTGCGTTTGTGATTATTTTGAGAAACGTGAAGAAATGTTGGTACTATGGGCATGCAATATAAAACGCCAAGAGCGGCAAGCACTATAGCAACGGTCTAGTGTGTGCCGTGCAGACATCGTCGCTGAGATGTGCAGTGATGCAAATTAGGACTGATGCGCACCTATCAATGTTGCTGACTGGACGGAGCGCAGTACACGATTTTTAATACTTACCGCTGTTCGCACTTATTTTGATGTCGATATTACACATTCTTTAGTTTATCGCAATTTTTTCCTCTCGTTAAAGCAAAGTTAACAGCAATAATGAAATGGGTGTGATCGCAATAGGGTAATTTGCCATTGCAGTTCCACTTCCTGTGTCTCTTTAGTGCTATTATGCGCGAGGCCCAGCACTGGGGACATGGCACGGCAGTCGACGCATGCTCCGACATAATGACCACGTGGTGCAAGCATTTCCGAGAAGGCGACTTTGCCGGTGGACTAGGAACGCAAATGTTAATTTGGGGAGCAACAGTGAGTTCACATGTTACACGTTCTTATTTACATTAAAACGCAAACACCTGGAAGCCTCCTCAAAATTTACTCGTGCACGTCATTTTCCTATAGTCAACCCCCTTCTATGCATGCTGATGGGAATTACTGCCGTGCGAAAAATACCAGTACATCGAGACAAATGAGGAGAGGTGACAAAATTTGATGGAAGAAAGCAGTATGCGAACGCCCCGCCGCAATGGTCTGCTGGTTATGGCACTCCACTGCTGACCCGCAGGTTGTGGGATCAAATCCTGGCTGCGGCGGTCGCATTTTCGATGTAGACGAAAATGTTTGAAACCCGTGTACTTAGACTGAGGTGCTCGTTAAAGAACTCCAGGAGGTCAGAATTTCCGGAGCCCTTCACTACGGCATCTCTCATAATCATATCGAGATTTTGAGACGTTAAACCCCAGTTACTATTATTAGTATGTGAAGACGTTTCTGGTTTCGGAAGAGATTGGAATGAAACATTGTAGGAAAGCCTATACTTAGATTTTTCACTTCATTCTTTCCTCCCCACGTCGGCCCACGAAAGCTCGCTAAGCATAGAGACTGACGGGTCTGATGAGTTGGTAAAGAGCTTCTCGATCGCAACTCTTCAGCAACAAGACCGTGCACAGCGCTCATCCTTTCCAATTTTCCCTAGAGTTATATGCGCGTTGAAGAACCACAATGGTTTTGGCCAAACGGCGAGAAGAAAACGGTCATTTCAAGTGATAAGTTCAGCGGCGAAGCTAGAAGGAGGTTAGGAAGGTTTAACCTCTCACCGCGCCGATATCATTACATTTGCTCATGTTTGTATATGCGCACACATACAAAGAGATGCCAGACCACAAATAGAGCGAAGACAGAACCCCAAAAAGAAGATTTTGTCTGCGATCACGGACACGTTTACGTTCGTGATCAAAATTGTGCTTAGGTTGAAACAGGCTTACATCTACCTATTTATCTTATAATTTTTCATGGGCTTAAATATGAGCAAGGAGCTACGAGCTCTTTGCTTATATGAGCCATAGTTTCCTAGGAGCCCCAGGCTCTCAGAAGATTGTGTTTCGTTAGCTGAAGGAAAAAAGCAATATTTAATTAGTAAAAGGAGTCTCTATCCTCACAGATGGTACCAGGGGATAGGAAAGTGGGGAAAGGAGTGTTGTATAAGTGTGGTGGCATGCCTGTACAGCTTTTGAACCTGTAGGGGCGACCTTTGTACGGAACGTGGGGCGCTATAGTATTCCGCTTGTGTCCTCAGGAAGCCTCCGAGCACATGTTGGGCGGGCTCGGCTCGGCGCCCCCGTGGCGCCCATGGCACTTGTGCCCCACCCTAGTTAAGCCACTGCGTACACGCATCTAAATCTAAGTGGTTGAAAATTCTCGCCTACTTCAAATTGCTGGAGCCATGGTCATAATCAAACCAATTTCTTTCAGATTTCTTTCTTCAATTTCTTTCTTTCAGGCAGCTGCTTTCAGTAACTACCGACAAATTCTGTAAAAAAATAAAGTAAAAAAAGACACTGGAATTATTTTGGGGGATGGGGGGGAAGGGGGATTCGGACCACGCCAAGCGCGAGCTACCAGCATGTTCACCCAACCAACTCGGCCATACCGCCAGTCGGGTGCGGGGTTATAAGATTTGTCTTATCAAGATACTACGGTCCTACACTCGAGTCTGCGATGCGACTGTATTGCGGAAAACTGCATTTCGTAACGTAGTTTTGTCACGCATAAACATGATTGTGGGCTCAAGTCAAAGCTTAGTCTTCGTACTACTTATATCTATCTCCGAGAAATTTGCAGGTTTCCGCCTAGTCTTTTTATAAGTCTTTTTTGTCCCAAAAAACAAGCTGTGATTTCGACGGCTTCCATATGGCTTCTTTGTGTAAACATTATTTGTCGTGGGAACAGGATTGGAAGGCCCGACGTCAACAATGCTGCACTTGTGAAGTACAGTACACAGCTTCTAGAACTTGTCCATTTTAAGAACTTTTAGAATTTTTGCCTCTATGATTTTCTATCGTTGAAAAATGACCCCATCCCATTGAAAACGCGCGAGCTTCCAGCCGTGGCCCTATAAGCGCTGATCAGTCAGTGGCCCTGAAAGCTGGATATGCCTCTCTGGTTGCGTTGATCTCATAGACAGCACAAAGGTCACTCCTCTCGCAGCGCAGCCGATTTCTTTACGCCAGCGTTTCGTTGAACAGTCAGTTACATTAAGCTGTATGCTAAAGGAGCTAGCTGCTCGCCTTACTTTGCAAAACATTCCAATTTGTTGCTATATACTGCATTCCTTGCTTCAGCCTTGCGGTGAGAATAACTTTTTCACATATCTCCGTCCTTGTATCGAGATTTCCATTGATTTCACTCCAGGGGTTGTTAGAAAAGAGTAATGCGTGTGTAGGACAGCATGTGAAGGAAGTACGATATGTTCCATTTAAACAGCTTAGACAAATTGTCTACGCTCGGGTATAAGCTAATCTGAAGTTTCATGTCCCAAAGACACGGTACGATTATCAGAGGGGTATAAGCTACTTAATAACTCCGAGATGAACAAAGAATTCTGTTTTCGTGACGTTGAAATTTATTCCACCTTCTCTTGGAGAAACGCTGTACATGGCGCTGTTGCATAGGGTCGCATTACAGAGACGGCGACTTCAGTAAATGTGAAGTAGCGATACGTAATTTTCGGGGGTAATGAGAACAGAGCAGACAAGATCGCGCGTGTTCGAAGGGCCCACAAACTGCAACAGAGAGTTAGCATTCATAATGTCACAACAACTGGTGTATGGCGTAGTAGGTTTATTTTGAAACACACTTTCACCCGAGGCCAGTCTTAAGCACTACTGCCCAAAAACAAAAAGCGAACACAGAGACGTACCATGCTGTATGACTCTTTCTGCTCGTCCCTTGTTCTTACACTGTTTTAAAAGCCACGAACAACCAACCAGCCCGAATCAAACTGTCTACTACAATAATGGCTGTAGTCTGCAAGCATGACTAAGTTATTGTTCAGTTGAAAATAGCTTGACCAGTCTCAACGAGACGGGCCTAACAAAAGGCATCAGTAGGTAAAGTAGACCAATCTTACTAAAACTGTGCTTGTTGAACCATGAGTCGCTGCTCGCCCTGGTAGCTAATCTGGAAGTATGTTGTGCTGTTAATCTCTGCAGGTCACGGTGGCCGCATTTTAATTATGGTGTATTCAACAACACCCGTCAAGAGAGTGGTCAAAACTAACCCAGATTGTCTTACTACGGCGTGCGGGAAGTGTGGGCGCTGCGGCGTGCCTTATAATCATATCGTGATTTTAACACGCAAGGCCTTTAAAATTACACATTTGCACACAAACTTTTACATGCACCAGTATCAATCCTCAAAGTGGCGCTGCAAATGATAATGTGAATGAGATCAAAAACTCCTGCTCCACCCTGTTCCTATCTTTGTAAAAATAATGAAGATAGGAAGACTGTGGTTGCTTATTTTATTGTTCATTCATGGCTCTGTACCATAAGCTATGTGCAATATATACGTTTCCAGCAATGAGGTGTTGTGCGTTATTTTTGCAATTATATCAGGTTCAAACTATGCACCCGATATCATTATTAATAGATAACATAGATTTACATGATTAGGTAAGCTCTAGTGACTATTGGGACAACATCACTGTAGTGCCTGTCATGATATCGTGCATAAGCGTCTCAATGATCCCTTTGAGTCTCTCTCCTATCTTTCCTCTCCCTCTTTTAATCTCCCCTTTCCTGTTTCCAGGTGTAGGGTAGCAGACCGGTTTTTCTGAACTGGTTAACCTTCCTACCTTTCCTTCTCTACTATTCTCTTGAGTTTATTCAAATGTAGAATTTAAATAATTTCACCTTGTTCTTCTGGACGCTGGGATGAGTTATGCATGAGAAAACGGTTTTGAAATGCGTGATTTATGTGATCATTTTATTGGAACTGTAATACAATTACAAGGTAAATAATATACAGAAGAAGCTCCCGAACTAGACACCATCACTGGGACCTATTGTTTGTGTATTGCTAAACATGTACAACAAATGAAATGCGGCTAAAGTAAAAAGAGCGAGTGAATAAAAATAAGCATATTGGAAGTAAATACTTAAACATTTGGTGGTTTAAAATTGCACGTGTGACTAGAAACATGGCAATGATAAAATAGGATTATAGTTTATATAGCATGATAACCATACGTCGACGAACTCACTCATGAGTTGATTCATTCAGAATCACTGACAATCAAATAGGGCCGTGGGTCTGAGGGAGTCCGGGCAAGTAATATTTGGTGAGTTTGAGTCAGAGAGAGTACGGTTGAGAAATACATGGGTTAATCCCCTCTTCCCCCACCTCGCCCTTTAAAACTGCAGGACTTTAAATAATGTTTATTCATTTATTCAGTCACTATGAGCCCGGTAGAAGAAAACTTTTGTGATATTCAGACTGAGTGAATCCTAAACAAAAATATATTTCTTTGGTTAGCCTGCGTAAGATACAATTTTTTGCCGACCTATGGCCCTATTCATTCTAGAAGACAGGAGTTATATGAGGTTAAAACTATGAAGACCAGAGACACCTTGGCTTTTTTTCTTGTGTCCATGTTTGCACATTTGGTCTTTTTGTATGAACAGTTACAAAATAGCTCTGCCCTCTGTTATTATAAGGACCCATACATATACTGATCTTCAGCGTTATCCTATTTGCCTTCTCGGCTCACGTTTATGCTCATGTCAGCTCCAACAAGCATTAGCATTTAAACGCCACCTGAATATCTATTGATCAGAGACGTTATTTAGAAAAAAAGGATGCCTTGACCTCCCCCCCCCCCCAAATCTTTGACAGGAAGTTTTTGATAAAAACAACCCCCGACTCGCGTTTATCATGAAAATGTCCTTACTAGATCGCAACCACTCTTAACTTGTATTTGCAGGTACGAGGTCATGTAAAGCAATGACCATGTGAGATATTGGTATTAAAGAGCATTGACAACGTGATGAAATAAAAAAACGTTATTTTGTCCTGAAGGGCGCGCTTAGCACGTAGCGGGCGTCTCCCACGTAGACTGACAAGGAATACAAGGCAGTCGCTTTGTGGGCCTGCTGGACGACCTATTGCTGGTCGGCAAGAACTGAGCTTTTGTGGGACCCACTTGTTTGAGGTAGAGTCAGGATAACCGTTTCAGAAACTTATTCTACGATAACGTACTCATGAGCCGACTCACTGAGATAAAGACGTGAGTCTGAGTTTGAGTGAGTCCGGGTGAGTGATATTTCGATGAGCCCGAGTCCGAGTGAGTCCGTTGAAGAAAATTCTTTGCCTGCTCGTCTGTAATATATGCATGGGCCTGTATAATCAGATAATGTGTGCGATTCCCCGGCACGGTAGTAAAGTGGTTATGGCGCTTTAGTGGTGAATCGAAAGCCATGGTATTGAATCCCGGCCGCTGCGACTGAATTTTCGAATGGGGTGAAAATGCTCGAGGCCTTTGTACGTGTATTTGGGTGCACGCACAGATTTTCATAGAATTAACAAGAGTATGTAGAAACAGCTCAAATATACAGACACAGACGGAAGAAGAGACGACAAGGCGGTGAACTCGCAACCAAATTTTATCAAAAGGAACACACACAGATATATCAGGTAGAAGACCTGATCACATGGCACACCGTGGCGACTGCGCAGCAGAGCAAACTTCTGTTTCTGTATATTTGCACTGTTTCTACATCCAAGTATGAACCACCGACTAGCCCAACCTTCGCTTCTAGTTAGCTAAAGGGAATTTCGCCACTTCGATCGTTCAGCGACCATGGGAATGATTTTATCTATGTAGTACATGAATTTGCCTAGTTTTTTCGCTTGCGGGCTACGAACGTACTTGTTGCTTCGTTTATTGGGGTGTTTTGATTTCATTTTGAATAAAAAAAAACCGCTTTATACTCGCAACCCGATTCAAATTGGCAGGCTTAAAATATTAATGTAGTGAAACATAACTGATAAACTATTATTGATTGTTGTTTGATGACAAAACAGCTTCAAGCCATGCGAGGCAAACGAAACAAACTACGAATATTAGGCAAATCCATGTACTACCCATCATTCCCATGCTCGCTGGAGCGCCATGTGTTGCAGCTTTCACAGATACTATCGCCAGAGTTCTCTCTCATATGTTTATAGGAAAATCTATTGGTGCACGTTAAAGAACCCTAGGAGGTCAAAATTTACAGATCACTCTTCTACGGCGTCCATAATAATTGTGGTTTTGGTACGTTAAAGCACTACAGTTGCTATTATTAACGTGTATGATCAGTAGAAACAGTTTCAGATGTCATGGTGAACAATGTAGTGAAGAACACAATTCAATATTTGATAAAAAAATCTAGAATGAAATAGCAGAAAACAATGCTGCCATGTTACCGTTGTTAGTGCATAATTTTGGAAATAAATTGTTATTTTCAAGAAATTGTGTATTATTAGTGTCGTATAGTTGTGTAAGGAAAGTAGCTGCGTGGGAGTGTTACTGGTTTTACTTCTGAGTAATCAAATACCGAGTATAAGTTGAAATGTGCAGGTTAAAGGTAGACTTTACACTTTACACATGATTCCTATACGGCATCCGCAGCGCCCACACTTCCAGCACTCTTCAATTATTCAGGACGTATTGTTTTAACGTCGTCAGGGATGTCGGATGCACGGTGTGTCTATTGTCACAGGGCGAAATTTGGTAAAATTACTCTCGACAAAAGCTTATTAAAGCGATTTCGCAATGCGATTGCTGAAAGCAATTTGTGTGGATGGGCCCGTGGATATCTAAAGGAGCCTTCCTAATGACAGAATTCACGCGAAAATTGTATTAACGTGGCGGAATTGAAGCGCTCGTCTCACAGAATTTTCGGTGTCCACCACACGGTGGCATCGTTATTCGTAAGCGAATCGGCATTGTTCGTGAGCGATGATTCGAGGTACGTGCAAATAAATAAATTGCAAGACTGTTTGGTTTGGGTGAGAACTAAAAATAGGCCTTTTGTACGGCAATCAGGTGTCCTATTCGGATCCAGACCAGTGCTTTAATGTACTTGGTTAAAGTACGTAATAATTATGTCATGTAGTGATATGACTCTCCTTAACGCATATATTGAGACTTATATATATATATATATATATATATATATATATATATATATATATATATATATATATATATATATATATATATATATATATATATATATATATATATAATTTTCAATAAATAAATATTGCGTGCAATAGTTGTAGAATTCCACCCGGCGTGAATTCGCAAATTGATAATTCAGAAACCATGGGAATTTCTCGACTAGTGGCTGGGTTGAAGATACCCACCATTAAAAAGTGCGCAGTTACACAAGTTCGAGTAGTACCTTACGAACGCGTAGTGGGTTGTTGGAAAATTTTCAGAATGAAGTATTATGGCGTGGTGGGCACTTCACAACTGTGCTTGCAGTGGTCATTTTAGAATAATTTGAAACGGCCAAGGTTACGCGCACAAACGCCTCTTTTTCTTGCGGCACGGTTGAAGATTATATGCACGTGGCCCAATACGCCATCGCTTTCTAATCTTGATTGCGAAGCTCACGCATCCTCCAAGTTTGTGTTTTTTTTTTTCAAGTTTGGGGTCTAACTCAACACTTATACTATAAAAAAGAAAAAAAATCAAAAGATGGTGACGGCACCCTTACTCTCTTCGATTATACATTTGACCTCTTTTGAACGGTAGAATAAAAAAAAATAGAATTCATGTTTCTGGAAGAATCCCTCAATTTTTGTGAAGCACGTTTCGACGGTCTTCTATTTTGAAGACGCCGTCGTATAGGTCACACATAAATTGTGAACATATTTTGAAGTAATTTAAAAAATAATAAAGTGTACTCATTGGTGCATAGCGTGCATCTACTGCCTAATAAGGTTCCAACCTTTTTTGGTGTGTCTGAAAATTTGTTTTTCTTGAGAAATTACTTAAAGTGAAATAATCCAGCCATATTTGCGTACAGTTATGGTGTGTTGCAAAAAGGGAGGTTTTAAATTGAAATAATCAGTCTGCGTGCGATTGTTATTCCCAAAATTCGAGATCGCATCTCCCGCTTCTTCATTCTATTTGACAGCCTTACTCGGAAAAACTAAGGTGTTGCCTCACCACTCGCAACGGGAAAGTCATCAGCGCTGTTGGCCCGGTCAAGGAGGCACTCGGTCTTGCGTTCACAATGGTTGGACAAGAGGATGAAAGATAAGAACAGAGTGGCCCCAAATCAAAGGAGCTCAAACCAATTTAGCTTGTTACTGGAAAGGGGTTCCCATCCTCTTATACTCCAAGTTTGTTGCCAAATGTCATATTAAAAAAGCTACTATTTTCAGGTTATGCGTTGCACTATAACGGCCAATACATTGCCCATTCCCATGTCTGTTTGCGTTTGTCGTTTTGTTTTAAGCCTTCATTATGTCGGTGTACGTCCTTTATTGTATAGCATTTTGCGAACTCTTACTGAAATTGAGTTTTCTCATCACAAAATCACGTCATGTTTTTTTTTTCAGTATGCTCATGGCAGCTCACGCTAAACAGGAGCGACAAGATTGCAAGTCGGAAACATGATGCCTCCAGCCATCGCAATGTTTTGTGTTTTCTATAAAGATTAGAGATAAGTATGGAAACATTAGGCCAATTTCGCGGCCAGCAAGGAAAGTGACTGATTCGCCTATTATTTTTATGGTTGTAGCACTGCCTGGTTGCTGCTGCCCGAATTCCGTCGATTTCGGCTGACTCAGCGTGGCTTCAAGCTATAGGCGTACCTGTCGAGCTGCATGGATTCTCTGCGGCGACTGGCATTTGACGTCACGACGCCGAGAACACCACCACAGCATTCAAAACGGACCACTAAGCAACAACGAATAGGGATTTTGTGGCCAGCAAGCAAAGTGACTGAATCACCGCTTGTTTTTGTTTGTTTTTTGTTATAGGTAGGCATTTAAACCTTTCTTGCCTGCCACTCTTGGTTTTATTTTAGTTTTCGGCCGCTGATCCCCTGACTACATTGTTTGTATAGTGTCTGATGCCTTGATTCGAGATGGGTGTTGATGTTACCATGTATCGCGTGCTGATCGGCTCATTCCTGGTCATTCCTGGTACAAGCAATGTCTGCGAGACATCGGTTGTACTAATCACTTCAGCTGGGAAGCAAACCCCGTCTGCCTATTGTGCCCGAGACCCTGACAATTACTGTCTGTATCTTTCGCTTTTGCTTTGTGCCGGAGATGTGGAGGCTAATCTCGGTTCCAATAGTGATGATGTTGTCTTTTTAGTTAACGAATGCCACACTTCTCCATTCACCTTAACGGAATTCTTCTCCATTCACCTTAACCTGCCCATCGGAAACATGGAACGCGCCCGTATAAAATTGGTCAACGCCGGAGCGGTTTCCACCACCCCCTGATCATTAAGTTTCTGAACTACAAATCAAAACGGAAGCTCTGCGCAATGCATCCAAGCTAAAAAACTGAGCGTCGCCAAAAGTACGACTGGAAGAAGACTTTTCACCTAAGATACAGCTAGCCCGTAAAAATATTCGAGAGTTCGCCCAGCAAAACCGCAAAATAAAAGTGAGCGTTTTTCGCTCCGTTTCAACACTCTACTCATGCAAAATGGCATCTACCGGTACGACTCTTCAACTGATTCTGTCGTTGTCGTACCTAAAGGACGCCAATATTCGCAAAAATGACCAACCAAAGTGGCTAACTACAGACCTACTGCGCAAAAAGTGTCATTGTTGCTCGCAAACTTTCGAAGCCTACTTAAAACGGTTGATGCCATAAAAATACTGATTCAAAAATTCAATGGCGATATCCTTATCGGTACTGAAACGTAGCTCACTGAGCACATTGAAGATGGTGAACTATCACTGCCAAACACATTCGCTGTTTTTTGCAAAGGCTGGATGGTGTCGCGGGGCGGGGGCGTGATAACTGCTGTCAAAAAAAAAGTTTCAACCACCGTTCATTCCTCTTGACTCGCCGCTTGAAATGATTTGGGTAGTTACGAGTCACAGCCATGTGTACTGTGTTATTTGTTCATACAATCGACCTCCTGAGAGCCTGCCCGAGTTTGTGAATCTTTTTAATGAAGCTCTTGAGCAAGTTACAAATAAGTTTCCCAATGCCTTACTGCTTTTGGCCGGTGATTTCAATTATCCATCCAAGGTAGCATTTTGGGACCCCTATTATTTAATATTTTTATTAACGATATCGTACGTACTGACAGCTCTGTAGAATATGTAATCTACGCGGACGGTACTAGTATATTTTTTTCTGGGGAAACGGCTGATGACCTCATTGTTTCTGCTAATGAAATACTAAATAAAATATATCCCTGGACTGTGGCAAATTCTCTACACATTAATTGCTCTAAAAGCAAGGCTGTACTGTTCCGTGCGAAAGCCAAGTCATTTGAAACGTCTCACAAACTAATACTTAATAACGTTGAAATTAAACTTTGTCAGACAGTTAAAACTCTCGGTGTCCATTTTCACGAACACATGGCATGGAATTACCATGCAGAACACAATAGTCACAAACTTTGTAAAGTTCTAGGTGTGTTGCGTCGATGCCAGAACATACTACCTGTGAAACAAAAAATATTAGTGTACAATGTTTTTTTTTCTTCACATTTACACTATTGTCATCTGGTCTGGCCTACAGGCTCTAAAGCATCTCTAAAGAACCTGGTCGTGTTACAAAAAAAGGCCTTGCGGTGCATTGAAGATGTATCCTATAACGCACACACGGCTTCAATATTTGCAACATATAGAATTTTAAGAATTACCTGTTATTACGGATACCAGCTTTTGTCAGCTTTTAAATCAGAAATACGCAGAGGAAGTATCTTTTTACGCACCTTGGCCACCTTACAACCAAATCCTGCCAGTCGCGTTACTCGGTGTACGGAGACTTGGCACGTACCTTGTCCTCGCACAAATTATGGATTTGAAACACTACGTTACCGCCTTCCCAGTGTGATGAACAAATGGAAACTAACAACTGATGATCTGCGTATATTGTCTAAAACTGAAATGCTAAATTGGATGTGCTGATTGTGTTGTAAATGAATGTTGGGTGATTTTCTCTAATGGTTATTCAGTTTTTATTCTTTCATGCATTGCTTTGTTATGAATATTTTTGTGCGTATTTTAGAGTTGTGATTCTATTATTTGCTGTCATGGGCCACCTGCGTGTTTCTTTTTGTATTGTCGCTTTCCGCTGCCTGTAACTTTTGTAACTTTTTATAAATTTGTAGTTTAAATTTTTTTTTCTGGGTGAAGGGGCCAGTCAAGCTGTGAAGTGCAGCTTTTTTCCCTTCGAACCAAACCGCGTAAACAGTGTATTTTCGTGTACTTGTCACGTGGTTAAATAAACTCAAACTCAAACTCCATTGACTAGCCGGCGTCTTCAGTTCTGTGTAACAGTAGTCGCCAAGAGTTGCTTCACTTTCCCCATACGGTGCACATTCATAACCTGTCACAATTGGTAAAATAACCCACTTATGGTGACAATATTCTTGGTCTAAAACTGACCATCCTGAATACGGAAGCGCTCTTGTTCTCGAGGAAATAAGTAATCACAAAGCTGTACACTGCACCCTGAAAGTACCACGCTCAAGGGAAAAAAAAGAAACCACTACTATTCTCAACTATGCTCGCGCAGACATTACCAAGATGAACCAAATGTTTGCGGAATTAGTGGATGGTTACCTTCACGATTTTGCTAATTCATCAGTTAACGACAACTGGTCTTTATTGAAAGACTTTTTTAAGGAACTGGAAGATTAGTGCGTGCCAAAATTAATTCTCTCGTCCAAAGCAGGTGATCATTGGTTCACTCGGGACGTGAACCAAGTGATTAACAAAAAGAAACGAGCACTTAGAAAAACTTCAAAGTCAAAGAGGGACTTAACCCGTATTCTAGAACGCCCCTTCACTACACGCACCACCTTCACTTGAGAAATTCGATTGTAGCGCCATCTCAAGGCAGGGTAAGACACTGCATATCAGTGATAATTTGTTGCTATTCTTGAGTAGGGCCGCGTCGTTTTTTTCAGCCGAGCAGTGGCGTAGTGCTCAACTCTGTCAAGTGAAGGGGGAAAGTCGAGCCCCGCCGCGGTGGTCTAGTGGCTAAGGTACTCGGCTGCTGACCCGCAGGGCGCGGGTTCGAATCCCGGCTGCGGCGGCTGCATTTCCGATGGAGGCGGAAATGTTGTAGGCCCGTGTGCTCAGATTTGGGTGCACGTTAAAGAACCCCAGGTGGTCTAAATTTCCGGAGCCCTCCACTACGGCGTCTCTCATAATCATATAGTGGTTTTGGGACGTTAAACCCCACATATCAATCAAGGGGGAAAGTCGAGTCGAGAAGCGTTTCTGAATACGGGGGCTAGACTGGATGAATTACAAAGAGCTGTCTAAGTTAGCACTTTCAGACTAAATTATGCTAAAACAAACACTTTAACTGAATTCTACCCAATCTAATGAGGACCGACACAGGAAAAAATTTGGAAGGTCATCAACCCGAAAGACAAGCAATTTAGCGTCCAACTTAAATGTGAATGTGGTACCTTACTGTCGGTAGAAGAATACGCCGAAATTTCAATCAGCATTTTGCTTCAATTTTTTCCGACGAATTGCCACTACAATTACCGATGCCTCCATTGGATGTTATTTTGCATGACTTTCAGTTTATCACGATAACAGAAACTGGCATAACACGTGCTATAGAAACACTACCATGCAACATTTGTCCTGGTCTGGACGGTATCAGCGCAAAGCTTTTGAAGCTGTCCTGAATAAAATCATCCTACCTCTTATCTCTAATATTTCAACAGTCACTGGATTCTGGGGGCCTTCCTCATGACTGGAAAATCGTAAATGTTATTTTTTTTTTGCTTTAAATCTAGAGACCACCATATCGCTAACAAAAATCACTGTTCTATTTCTCTGACATCAATTTGTTGTTAGATACTCGAACATGAGCCACATAACGTCTCACCTTCAATCAAATAAGCTACTTTTTTAAAATCGACATGGATTTCAGACACATAAATTCTGTATCTCTCACCTGTTTGAGCTAGTCACTGATTCACACAACTCTATGGATAGGCAATTTTTATTCGATGCAATTTTTATTGATTTTCCTAAAGTGTTTGATCACATTCCTCATCAACGTCTTCTATCAAAACTGCGTAGTCTATAACTAGACAAAAAACATTTCAGTGAATTGAAGGCTTTCTAACAAACAAATTTCAGTGCGTTCAAATTGACTCCTACATATCTAAACAGACGCAAGTCAAGTTAGGCGTTCCACAAGGGTCAGTTTTACGGCCGCTGTTATTTTTAATCTATATCAACGATATACCAGTTAAAAAGAAGTCTACCATATGACGTTTCGTTGATCACTGCGTAATATGTAATTAAATAAGCAACCAGAACAATATTTTAACCCTGCAATCTGTCTTAACGACGCTTTCCCAATGGTGCAGCAAATGGCAATAGAAAATTAACGTTCAAAAGACAAAACATGTTAAATTCGGTCAAGATGCTAATCTATTGTCGACTGTATACCTCATCAACAACTCTCCCGTTGAAACAGTATCGTCCATTAAATACTTAGGTATCACTCTGCATTACAATCATCAGTGGAACAAGCTTGTAGAATGGATTACCATCAAAACATTTCGTAAGCTTGACCTTTTAAAACGGCGCCCACGTCTGGGTACTTCGCACCCTAAACTTCAGGCATTTATTTCCTTCATCAAACCATTCCTAGGGTATGTTCCTAACAAATGCATCCGCATCAAGCATATATTTCTGACATTCTTGAGACAATTCAAGATAAAGCGGCTAGGTTAATTGCTTCCTCATATCACAGCTTGTCATCAATAAAAAGAACTCTTGGTATATTATCACTTATTACACGCAGAAAATATTCCAGATTATTCTTTTTTCATAACATCTACTTTAGCAGCAGTACTTTAGCAACAGTCCTTTCTTATGGAAATTCATTCATCCAGCGGCAAACATTTCAGCCCGATGTGATCACGATCACAAGGTATACGTCCACAATTTCCTCGCACACTAAAATATTTACACTGTCCTTTGGTTTCATCAATAAATGAGTGGAATGCCCTTCCGCACAACATTGCAAATAGTAAAAAATTAAGTGGTTTCCAGTCAGCCCTACTATCTTACCTAAGTGAGTAGTCCTGCCTCACTAGCTTGTAGCGTGCTCGCTCCATGGAGGCGCGAAAAGAGGGCGCCTACACTCCTTAAAGTTTGGGACAAGACTAGTTTATTTTCCAAGAAAAACAGGCTTCGAAAGCGACAACGAAAAGGGGCGTGGCTGCGTATCTTCTGCAGCCCTCCGGAGATAACGTGAGGCATGTTGGCCGCGTCTGCGTAGTGCGCCTCGGCATACGAATTGGTATGCGCACACAAATAAAATTATCACAACCACCGGCGTCATCGCCCGCTACAAGGGGTCCCGCGGAGCCTGGGAAAAAAACGAGCAAATGTGCGAGTTAGTCCATGAGGTGAGCCGGTTTCACGCGATCGAGAGAAACGACGTCCTCTCTGTCGCGAACACGAATGGTCACAGTTTTGTGCCACCGTGAAAGCACATGGAAGGGCCCGTCGTACAACGGAGCCAACGGCGATTTCACTGTGTCACGTAGCACGAACACATGGGTTGCCTCATTCATGTCTGGGAAAGAAAACACTCTTTGGTTGCGGCTGACGCGTGGCGCGCTGGGTTGCAAGTGCTCCAACCAGGAATGTAGCCTTTCCATATGTTCTGAAGGCGTCGGCGTAGCGCTTGGTTTCTCACCGAAGAATTCTCCCGGTAGTCGGATTGTAGAGCCGTACAACATTTCTGCTGCACAGAATCCGAGGTCTTCTTTTATCGCCGTCCGCAGGCCCAAAAGAACGAGAGGGAGCTTCTCCACCCAGTGCTTTCAATTCAATTCGGCCGTTAAAGATGCTTTCAGTTGACGATGTAGCCGCTCCACCATTCCATTGCTCGCTAGATGGTAAGCCGTGGTGTACTGGAGCCATGTTCTCAGAAGCCTTGCCAGCGCAGAGAATAGGTTGCTCTGGAATTGTCGTCCACGATCGGCCGTTATGCGCAGTGGGCAGCCATAGCGTGAAACCCATGTGGCCACAAACACCTGTGCGACGGTCTCGGCTGCGATGTCCAGAATCGGCGTCACCTCGGGCCACCGTGAGTAGCAGTCTACACAAGTGAGCAGGTATCTGTAACCCTGGGAAGGAGGAAGAGGTCCCACCAAGTTCAAGTGCACGTGGTCGAAACGACACTCTGGTGGCCGAAATGCTTGGAGTGCTGTGCGCGTGTGACGAGTCACCTTGACCGCTTGACATGTTCGGCACGTCTTCGCCCAGAGTAGAACATCAGCGTTAATTCCGGGCCACGCAAAGCGGTCAGTGACGAGCCTCTGCGTCGCGCGGATTCCGGGGTGGCTGAGGTCGTGAAGGCTGTCAAACACTGCACGCCGAAACTGGACGGGGACGAAGGGTCTTGGAGATTTCTGCGGTGTGTCGCATGTGACCATAGTCGTTGTGTATGGTAGCGGGATCTCTTCGAGCACCAGTGACAGTGGATTCTGCCTCCTCTCGGTTAGCTCTGGGTCTTCCCGCTGGGCGGTGACTTATGTCTCAAAGTCGACGGACGCTGAAACGGTGTCGATACGGGAGAGTGCGTCGGCTGCTTGGTTTTCGGTCCCCGCTATGTGGCGGATGTCCGTGGAAAATTCGGAAATTAAAAAAAGTTGGCGCAGTTCTCTTTCCGAATATGAGGAACTGTTGTTCTTGAACGCATACGTCAGCGGCTTGTGGTCCGTTAAAATGTGGAAAATGTGGCCTTCTAGGAAGAAACGGAAATGCTTTATGGAGGAATAAATGGCCAGCATCTCTCTTCCAAAGGTGTTGTAGCGTACTTCCGCCTGTTTCAGACGTTTAGAAAAGAAACCTATCGGTTTCCAGTCCTTACTGTCGTATTGTTGCAACACTGCTCCCACTGCCGTCGTTGAAGCGTCAACCATGAGCCGCGTTGGCGCGTCGGAAAGCGGGTGAATCAGAAGTGTTGCGGAGGCAAGCTGAGTTTTCGCGTCCTGGAAGGCTTTTTCGTGCTCCGCTGACCAGTGAAACTCGGGCGTTTTCTTGCCGTCCCGGCGCAGCAAATCAGTTAGCGGCTGTAGAATGTGTGTGTGCACAGGATGAGATGAAGCGCCTATGGAAGTTGATTAGCCCAAGAAACTCGCGCAACTTGCGGAAAGAGGTAGGCGTGGGGAATTCCCTGACTGCTTGCACCCGTGATTCGAGCGGCAAGATGCCTTGTGGGCTGATTCGATGACCGAGAAAATCTAGTGCTTCAACACCAAAGATGCACTTTTGGGGCTTCAAAACCAGACCGTGCTCGTATAGACGCTTGAAGAGGAGGCGCAGGTGATTTTCATGCTCTTCCGGCGTTTTTCTGGCGACCAAAATGTCATCTTAGTAGACAACAACAAAGAACATTCCGCGCGTGACCTCATTCATGAAACGTTGGAAAGTTTGTGGCGCGTTCTTCAGTCCATACGGCATACGAACAAATTCAAAGAGGCCGAAAGGTGTTGTCAAAGCCATCTTTGGGATGTCGCTTGGTTCTACTGGAATCTGGTGATAAGCGACCGTCAGATCCAGTTTAGAGAAGATGGTCGTTCCCGCGAGGCGAGCGCTGAAATCATGGATGTGTGGGAGAGGATATTGGTCTGCCGTTGTCACAGCATTGAGTGCCCGATAATCACCACAAGGCCGCTAGTCACCAGACTCTTGTTTTGGCACCATGTGCAGCGCGGAAGACCAGTTGCTGGAAGGAGGTCGAATAATGCCGAGTTGGGGCATGTGGTCGAACTCATGGCGGGCAATTTCATGTCTTTGTCCAGCGAGTCTCCTAGGTCTAGCGGTGACGGGTGGTCCGGTGGTGACAATGTGATGCGTCACCTTGTGTTTGATTGGCTTTTCGGTGTTCCGAGGTCTGGTGATTTCAGGGAATTCAGCCAGAATGTTTTGAAAGTTTGACTCTGGGTTGAAAGTGCAAATGCCGCATGAGGACAGGTCAGACTTCAGTCCGATAACAGCGAGTGAAGTGACGTTATCCTTGAGACGACAATCGTGAACGCTGACGTCAAGATTGAAGTGGCTCAGAAAGTCCGCTCCCAGGATGGCAATTCTGACGTCGGCCACAACGAAGAGCCATCGATATGTACGCCTGAGTCCGATGTCTATCGTCATTGACTGGACTCCATATGCTGCAATAGCAGTATTATCGACTGCAATTAGGCTCGAAATGGGCTTGCCACCCCGGCGATGTTGAGCTGCTGCTGGTAGGATAGATAGCTCCACTCCGTCGGATTCCAAGTTTGCATTATTCTATGTATGTTTTTGCTAGATTGTACTCTGTCATATATTCATTGATCGCTTATTTTACTCTACTGAACCTTGTATTACTGAACTGTGTTTGCCTTTTTTACATTGTGTTTGCATTATGTTTGCTTGTTACAGCATTTTTTTTCTTTTTTCATGCTTGTTTTTATTTGGTGTTATTCATTTGTTGTACTCTGTATTGTATCCCCCCCTCCTATGTAATGCCTGTTCTTGGGCCCTTAGGGTCAAATAAATAAATTAAATCAAATTTTGTCATTGTATATTGCATGCATATGACACAGGGCACATCACAAACACATATTTGAGTTGGCTATACTCACAAAAACGTGGAAACGAGGTCTACCTCAACAGCCTATTTGGAAATAACACACCATCTTTTCACGCTTCCTATATTACTGTGCTGGAAAAGCTTTGTGGCTTGTTTTGGTTATTTAAATAAAGCAGTGCACTGAAAAAAAACAAAGACAAAGAAGAGAGGGAACACATACAGTGCCGCACTCACAACTGAAAGTTTACTCAACGGAAATATGAGCTTGAACGTTGAAAAACAAAATTGCCGTTTAGTACTTAAAAAAAGCTACACAATAAAGATAAGTCTGATGCAAATAAGTATACTGTAAACCGTAAAACAAGTACGTTTCATGTGCACGAGCAAGGGTTTATCACGTTACATTATCTTGTGGCCGTTATTATATTGAACAGACGGGCCGCTGTGTCAATAACAGGGTGAGGGAGTGCAGTCCCTCTTTACACAACGGCTCGCCTTGAATTCCCCCTTTGCATCGCACTGTGTCACGTGTGGGTGTAGACCCGGTTCTTTCTGACACAGCTGCTGTTTTCAAACGCCATGATCAATTCACTCAGGAAGTTTTTTAAATTCATTTCGTATTAATAAGTCACGTGATTCTTCTGTCAGCCAAACCTCGGTGACCTTACACAAAAAAAAGATATTTTTTATATGGACGAGTGTATCGCTTGAGTACTGTATTCCTCACTTGTCATGCACGGTTTTTTTCTCTTAAGCTCATGGCTTCCACTGAATGAACTTCCAGTTGTGCGTGCAGCGCTGTGTGTGTTCTCCCTCTTCGTCTTTGTTTCCTTCACTGCGCTGTTTCCATCAAATGTAAATAAGCACCAACTCACCCAACTTGCCCTTTTGTTTTTATGAGTGTCATTGAAATAATTCTAAAATTGAACTATTTTTTTTCGCACTCATCATGGGCACAATCGCAAAGTCTTGTTGTAAATGTATGGTGCTTACAACTGTATTAGCGCAAGACTAGAACATGAGTCAATAGACTAACTTGATAGGTCTATAGTGTAGCTAGACACTTCGGTGTGAATCATTTGACTCTCTCAGGAGAGTTATAGCAAGATTCTCAGAGGTGGTAATGTGATTCTAGAGATAAGGGTTCTTTCACTCTTCCTGAGAGAGTCACGGGACTCTCCCATAGAGTGCACCAACTGAGACACCAAGAGAGTTCTCTTCAAAGAGATCTTTGAAAGAAATTTATATACGCGGCATGAATACCTGCGAAAAAAAAGTCCCTTGGAATATTTTTTTTTCTTTTTAGAGTGCAAAAAAGAGAAATTCATGTGTGAAACAGCTGTTGGTGTCTTTGGGTTATTGTAACGTTTTTTTTTTTTCAGAGCCGAGTGCAGAAGCATAAAAGTTGTTTCGACATCGTTTACTTTTATGAAGTTATTCTTACATCATGAAACATTATAACATCTGGGGTTTTACGCCCTAAAACAACAATATAATTCTGAGGGACGCCTAAGTGGAGGGTTCCGAATATTTGGCATTCTGCTGTTGTTTAATGGGCTCTGGCAGCGGACAGCTCATGGGACTCTAGCATTTCGCCCCCATTCATATGCAACTGCCGCTGCCGTATTGCACCCGCGACCTTCCTGTGAGCATGCATCTGAGCAGTATAACCGCTACACGACCACGAGCGACTGTAGACATCAGGGAACAAGATTCGCGACATCGGCATTTAACTTGTTAGTGGACACTCAATATGTTTGTCACTCAATACTACAGTTGTGAATGAGCTTATAGAATGCAACAGAATAATTAAGTAGTGATTGTAAGTCATTATTGTTGTGTAGGGGTTCGAGGCTAATACTAGCCCGAGAACCCTTCTGGGAAGAGGCGGAGACCGACAGAAACCATGTTCACTGATCGGAACCCGGGCCACAACTGCCGTATGCCTGTGGCTGCCGCGTGCCACGAGAGGACTCACGATCGTTATCGTCTTCTCTTTTCTGATATCGGCGTGCTCGTGGCTGCCGTTAATATAGGTGATAAGCAACAAGCGAGGTGCCAAATTTAGGGGGCGAATCTTTTTACGCCGTGGGTCGTACGTCCCGTGTTTGTAGTAATAGCCACATTTCGTTTAGTCCTTAAATGTACACTGGATAGCGGTACTTGTATACGATGAATATATGATGAAAAGATGTGACATGGCGGTACTTAGAATATTCACTAGATGGACGGACGGGCATATTTGCCTTTTTTTTCATTCAGCTGTTATTTCCACCTGTTTTAGAATCATTTGAGAGAATACTACGACAAAACGCAGTGCTAATAACATCTGAAAAGAGGGACGAATGCTAATATGCAAAAAAAATTAATTTCGAAAGAATAAATTGTATCGAAGCCCCTGCCAACAGCCTTCAAACCTATTACAGTGCAAAAAGGTTCAACTTGTGAAAAGACTTTAAGAAGAAAAAGTAACGCGAGTGAGGCAACGTTGGCAAGTTAGTGACCTCACCATCATCATCATAATCATCATCATCAGCCCGACTACGTCCACTGCAGGACAAAGGCATTTCCCATGATCCGCCAGTCAACTCGGTCATGTGCATGCTGCTGCAATTTTGTACTCGCAAACTTCCTAATTTTACCTGCCCACCTAACTTTCTGTCACCCCCCAACCCGCTTGCCTTCTCTGGGAATCCAGTTAGTTACCCTTAATGACCAGTGGTTATCCTGCCTACGCGCTACATGCCAGGCCCATGTCCATTTCTTCTTCTTGATTTCAACTATGATATCCTTAACCCTGGTTTCTTCCCCGATCCACTCCGCTCTTATAGTGTCAGGAAATGCTTAATTCTTGCAAGTTAGTGGGAGGAAATGCTTAATTCTTGAAAAAAATATGGTTGATTCATCAGTATTACCAATGGGTATGACATGAACGTAAAACGTATCCTCACAAAAGTAGTTAAATGTTTACTGTACATAGATATGAGAGAGCTTGTTCAATGCCTAATGGTGTTTGGCAGCTATAGCACCGTTTAACGTGAATGCACCAACATAGACAATTAAATTGGTGGTACATCTCCACCTCAAAGAATTACGTCCACAATCAATAATAATACTTGTCGTTGGAATTGAATGTCCTGAAACCGCCATATCATTATGAGAGACACCTTAGTGGAGGGCTTTAGAAATTTCAACCACCAGTGGTTCTTTAACGTGCACCGAAGTTTATAGACACAAGGGCCACAAACATTTTCGCCTCCATCGATAATGCGGCCGCCGCCGCCGGCATTTTATCCCGAGACCTGCGGGTCAGCAGCCCAGCAATTAGACCACTGTAGTAGCGTACAATGATTAAAATAAATCTTCGTGGTAAGTGTAGTAGTTCACGATGATAGCATAATCAGAGAAAGAGTTGCGATAGCCAGAAGAGCTGCGTTGATGGAACTCAGAACTTGGGCTTAGGTGGCAATCACGTGCCATGTTAAATAGCTGTTAATCACAATGGCCGAATTAGAGGGATACGCAACGCGCGTTGTGCCTTTTGTCTACTCCGGCCGCGATTTTTCTCGGGGCGAGTGTAAGTGGGGATTGCGGTGTTACAGCCAGGCTATCCACCCAGCCAGGCGAGGCAAGCGTGCGTCGCGGAGCTATTTCAGGGGCCGCACTCATTAGGGTGTAGGTCGTTCCCTCCTATGTAGTAGTAGTAGTAGTAGTAGTAGTAGTAGTAGTAGTAGTAGTAGTAGTAGTAGTAGTAGTAGTAGTAGTAGTAGTAGTAGTAGTCTGTAGCCACTTCTAGTTTATGATCTGCTCAAATGACGGTGTTGTGTGTATATGTCCTTAGAAATAATATCACTAGATGGCATTAGTGATTTTCGTATAGTTGACGATTCCCTATAGTTCACGGACAGACGGACGGACGGACGGATGTACAGGCGGGCGGGCGGGCGGACGGGCGGATAGACAGACAGACAGACAGACGCAGGGTGGCTGGCGGCAGGTTAGAGTCCTGGTGCGATCCGCATATTCCGTAAAGTGGACCCTGCTGATTAAAATTTAGACCATATTTATTATGCTTGAATTGCTTCAGTCTTTTTCTGCGGACATTCCCTTTTTTGATCCCCGATTTTGATAGTATAATTACTTACATTGTTTAAACAAGACTATGAAAGTTTGTGAATACTGCCTAAAATGACCTCTAAGAGCCAGGGTAAATGCTGAAGTTTTATAAATTTGTCCACGTTATCTGTTTTTATTATTCTGCGCTGTAGTTTCCCAATCTTTTAGGGGCTTCTGGGGGTAGAGTACCAACTCTTAATACCGACATACTCAACTTCATAATATCAGTTTCATACGCAGTGTATAAATATATATGATATTTTACGCATTTTAAAGTCCTTATATATCTGCTGGGCGCGTTCCGCAAAACACAATACAGTTATTTTTTATTCCATTCCATCTACTTGAACGAAAAAACGTCGCTGAAGGTCGAGCTGCAATTTTTCTAGCCCAATCTATTGTGCAGAGTTTTTTTTTTTTGCATTCTTTCTTATATGTTAAAGAAAGCTGAAAAGGGGGTTTGCATACTTCCGAGCTCGGCTTCCCACCACAAACACGCATGCACGCAACGGACAACGTCACATCACTGCTTTAGGTCATCGCACAGCGGCTATGCTTCCCTCCGGGGCACAAGCCGAAAGACAGCGAATGCATAATGCACTGAAATCGATTTCACAGCTTTCTGAGTTCACCGCCTTTAAAAGGTTGTACTTTCTCAAAGAAGAGATTCCTTCAGCCGTCATCCTTGTTCCAAACTCACCCGTTCTACTGTCGGTCGTTTTTTTTTTTTTTTTGATACAGCACACCGTTTTTTTCATTTAATACCCACACTCGTACCCCCCGAAGTGGCTGGCTCTTCGGGGATAGCCCACTTTCTTCTTTATCTTTTTTATGTGTAGCTTCTCCATGAGCTCTCTTCAGCGACTGCCATTTCTGAGAAGCTATATGGCCGCTTGGTCGATGTAATCCTGGGACAACTCCCCGTCTGACAAAAAACAAACGTCTCAATCCCGCTGCTGAAGAAAAGCTCGGCCAGCTCTCGCTGACTTTCGTCTCTGCGAATCTTCGTCACGCAATGTTACTGCAAAAACTAGGCGTTTTCTTCCGATATTGTCGGCCTGCGCGTGAGCACCAGCGTGGTGCTTCATTTTCAAACCTAGGACTCGTGTTGTTTTTTTTTTTTTTCTCGTATGTATACATTGGTACACCATCATTCCTATGACGGTCGTTGTGACAATCTAGCACTAAGTGCTTAGAGTAGTAATTGTGTTTGCCTGACGATAAATAACGGTGCGTGGTGGACGTGGGCTCCAGGATATCGAAGCTGTATTGCAACATCTCTGCTTCAGGGCAAAGCTAATGGTGTATTTTCCTTTCCTTTTTGGCGCCTGGATAAGATTGCGCCGCGAATGCGACGGCAAAACCTGTGATTGATAGTTCAATGATTTACGTCCGATGGCCTTTCAAGGGCTGAGTGCGCGCGTATACGCTTCATACAGGACGTCCCTTTCTTAGTGAACGAGGCAAAAGTTATGCAGACGGAAGAAGATTATTTCTGCAGTAAAATAGCAAGAAGAACAAATTGGTGCATCGTTGAACGAATCATTCTTTGACCATCGAGGAATGGTTCAAAAAGAAGACAAAACAACCCTTGTCTGTTTATCTTCCACAGCTTTGTCCACCACGCTATTGGAAGGCTTCAAGGAATATAGTCTTTTTTTATGTGCTGTTTCGCTTAGAGTTATTTACATCCCCGACAAGGAAATGTTTCGGAAGAGTTGTTGCAAATGCAATATACTGCACTAATATGTACAAGTATTGCAACTGAATAATAGGCATACAACAAACCCAGGAAGGCGGCTAAACTGCGCTTATAATACTTTAAACCACGACGTTGTGCTATCGCTGAATAAATGTACTCTTGTCTTACGTGCGTAAACGCAATTAAGCTCCTGTGTATGCACTACGCAGGTGTTTACAACAAAGGCTATTATCAAATCATTTACCTCATTCTGAAGATGCTGATGTTCATGGCGTTGACGTGTCACCGAACTCGTGGACTTCTGGGGACGCCCGATCTCAAAGTCCAAACACAAAAAGAAAGTGTAGACGAAGCTACTCATTCGCTCGCCTCTTATCGCTCCAACTGTGTTCAAGCGATTCACGTATAGGCAAGCAAATATTATGCGGCCAAATCAAAAAGCAGGTTTGTTTTGCCCCTACGGCGAGAATGCGTGGCAGTGGGGCATTTTTTTTTGTTTATGTTTTCATGTCCGTATGTTATTACATGCGCCACATTTTCGCTCCGGCAAATATGCAAATGGCGATATGTCTTCATTTTTTTCATGCCTGAATGTTTTATCGTTTCAAAAGCAATGACAAGAAGGGAAGGATGACACTATACGATAAAGTTTTCGATTAATTTTAAACAGGCAAATTCGTATATACATCCGGGTTTCAAACAAAAGTGCTGCGAGTACTTTTTTGCACCAATATAAAGATAGGTTCAGCGCCACTCTTCATTAGAACCAACACGTTTTATGCTTTCGCAGAGGGAAAAAAGAACAAATCTGCAGGCCTGAACATTTTTTTTTAGATTTAGACTAATTCACAGTGACAAAAGCCCACAACAACAATTCCCATCACCTTGACAAATTGTTGTCCACGGTATCGTTCTTGTCCCCTACAGTATTGGTATTGCTGTTGCGGGTTTAGAATCACAAGCAATAATGTAATCACTCGCTGATCATGTGTGACCCCTGGCACGAATTACAAAATGCCAAAAATGCGCGTTCTGAAGAGAAGGTTGCATGACGTTTACGAATTGCAATGCCGGAAGTGCTAAACAAAGTATTGTTATTTTTCACCCTGTGGCGGGAAGAAGAGATTGTCTTAACAACGATGACATGACAACAACGTCGGAAAGAATACACAAGCATAAGGAATCAAAGTGCGAACACAAGGAAATGTTTTCGAAGCAAAACCTCTTCTTGTAAACGCGCGCGATTATGTTTTTGTGCGGTATGCCATTGCCTTCCTGTAAACTAAGAGTGTATTCTCATGCGATACCACTTCAAAAGCTTCCGTAGCACTCGAATACCCCCTCATGTAAAGCCGCATGCTGTCTATGTATGCGATAGGGTAATTAAATGAGGATGTCTTTGCAGCTGTGTACGTGCTTCACGGGTGACCTTGCACCGCATTCATTTATCAAAATCAAGTTTTAAAGCAAAGCTGTTCGTGGCACGCTTGCCGGAATTTTCCTAGTCGTCTTCCGTATTGCTATCCATCAGTAAAAAGTGTCGCCGATCCCGTGGAGGCAGTGCGTCAGTTTATCGACTTGCGGTGGAGCTAAATCAAGCTTTCTTTTTAATGTGAAGTATTTCCTAGTGAACTTCGGTGACATTAACTCTATCTATCTATCTATCTATCTATCTATCTATCTATCTATCTATCTATCTATCTATCTATCTACCTATCTATCTAGCTAGCTAGCTATTTAGCTCTCCAGGCCGTTTCGATAATAATATTTATATAAAAATTGGTATGTCATAACATGACTGAATGATGAGCATAACTGACTAGTCATAACATAGAAATCATGACATGTATGTCATGAATGCCATAATTTACATTTCATGGTCTTGCACCTCTTGCGGTGGCTTCGTTCACGTGACATATTGCAAAACTGGTATGGTAGGACATGACTGCATGGTGAACTTAACTGACAGACCCTAACGTGTAAATAATTACATGCATGTCATGTAAGTCATGACTACATGCCACGCTCATAGCGTGCTCGCGGCTGTTTCGCGTGATTCACATATACTAAATTTGGTACTACATGACGTGAATGGACGATGAACACAAATTCCAGGCGCAAACATGATAATAATGGCATGGAAGTGATTTACGGCATAATTTACGTCCACCTCCTAATGTTGTGTTTATTTTGAAGTGACATATCAACCTTCATCAGTCGTGCTTCGCATATCATTCATTCCCGCTTTACGTGGGATCTGCCAGCGTTTTCTCATTAGAAAGCTGACTAGTCACACAGTACTGACTGCTTTCTCAACACAGGAGAAGAGCACTGTGGTTAAACCCGTTCACTATGTGCACTTGACAGCGCCTGGTAGATGCAGAGGGATTACAAAGCATAATTACGTATCATACTTCATCACCCAGATACCTCTGTTATGGTCAGATTTAGCGATTTGGCACGGTTCAGGTAGGCAGCTGCGATGGAGAAGCTGCCTATTCGAGCGGAGTTCAGCAACGCATGAGTTTCGGCAACTAGCAGGCTTTCTTTCTCATAAATCCGTACAGATTTCTTTGTGGCTTCGTGCTACAAACGGGTGGTTGTTTTCTTTCCCTTTCTTAACCCTTCCGCCACCTTGCAGGCTTTTGAAGAACTCATTTGGATTGCATAGGCGCTTTTTCCTTACCACGGTCCCCCTACCCCCTCTCCCGATAAATACTAAATGACAAGAATTTCACATATAATGATTCTGTTCCAAAAATACAAGTGGCAGAAACTGATCAGAAGTCCCATACGGCATTCCAAGTTCGTATACCCCGCAGAGACGATGAACCCAACTGATCGCTCAGTTTCTGAAGCAACTCATACCAACGTAATTATTTTTTTCGTCATGAAAGTGTGTATGGCTAAGCTATTTTTTTGCAAGACAGTGTTTTAAATTTGAAGCAAACAGTTTAAAATATTTGTAAAATGAATGACCACTAAAGGCTTCGTAATTAAAGCCATTTTTAGCGCACATGTATACTTGAGAATTTTTCTTTAGATATTGCTCACTGTATGACATTCTGCCACTAGTAAAAACAAATGACCCGCACTCGCAGCTGTTGCTACGGAGGATAGATTCCGACGGACGCCTTGCATAGCCCGACTAAGAAATTCACACACACACAAACACACACACACACACACACACACACACACACACAAAAGAGACACAAACACATTGACATGGGCGGCACTTCCAACTGATATAAGTTCAGTTGGAAGTGCCACCCATGTTGCCGTGTTCGCGCATGTATGCCTGTCAAGGGTGGAAAAATACCATTTCAGCAAAGTCGTCTGGAGATGTTGCAAGCCAGTACAAGTTCAGAGCAGATGGCGCACAGTATACAACTGCGAAATAGATCTTTAAAACCCGATACTGTTGCTGTATTTCTGGTTGATGTCATACTGAATTACTGGCGCTGATTCAGCAAAAACTATACTCAGTGAACTCTGTTATCAGTGAACTGCTTCTATTTTTGAGAAGACCATACTAACTTTTCTTGTTATTTCTCTGTTTAAGCTATTCACAGCGTACAGTGACGGTCTTCGAAGTTTTAGCGACAGATACCAGCAGGTGCTGTTAAAAATACTGACATTGATGAAATATTTGCTTTCCAATGTTTTTCTCAGATCTTACCGGATTTACATTTACATTTATGAACATGCTAACTACGTCCAAATAGGAATAATTAAGAATATTTTCCTATTTATTTATTTAATTATTTATTTATTTATCTTCTAGATAACAGAAAACAAGACATATCACCAGGGCAGACTTCAAACTTGTTCTGGCTTCCCACGAGGCGAGACTGTTCAAAATACGGAATACTTACGACAGAGTCCGACACAATGCATATTAAAAGTCTAGGCTAGACCTATGCATATACAAGTTTTTGAAGTAAAAAAATTACTTGCAGTGTATCTCATTTATTTCTTCCACGCACGGACAATTTTGCCGTTAGTGCGTCGTTCCACGCTGAACCCAAAGTTATGGCACAGGCACAGGTTAGTAATATAGCGACGGAATCTACCCATCACGATGGCATGTTTTATTTATGTCCCTCGAAAGAACCACCTGCTCTAAGGCCTTTCTAAATCCTGCTCGAGAGTTGCGGAGAGAGACGTCGCTAAGCCGTCTGCACTGCAGCTGCTCGTGCAAATGTCTACGGCATGTTTATATCACTTGGTCTCGGCTGTGTGTTAAAGGGGCACTGACACAAAATTTCGCGGCCGAGATAGCCTGTGGAGTCAATTCCCAGAAACATTTGTATATCATCTGCAAAATATCAACAGAGAATATAGCTGGTAAGGTATTTTAAAAGAATTTTGAAGTTTGCATAAGCCCTCGACTCCATCATGCCATTTACACCCTCGAAGGGGACCCTTTGGAAACCCCCTACTTCTCTCACGTCACCACGCTGCAGTCAACAAAACAAGTTATGATGACGTCATAGCCGCCATTTTTCTTTTGCCACGTTTGTTCACGCAGTCTATGTTTCTCAGCGGCTGGTTGCGAGTGCGTGGCCGTGGCGCACGCTTAGAAAGTTTCATGTTTGGGGACATTGAAGTCCCGTCTCCTCTTCAAAATTAATGCTTGATGCGGGCCATGGAAAGTGTCACAGTTTGTGGGCTGAGGTGACCAATAGCTGCACACGCAAGGTGGCGATAGTTGCACCCAGGTTTTGGAGCTCTCTCAAACCGACATAGGCGTATCAGTTGGGGGGGGGGGGCAAAAAAGCGCCAGACCCCCCCCCCCCCCCCCCCCCCCGCTGAAAAACGTTAAAGGGACTGAGCCCCCCGACTTTCAACAGTGGTCACTCTTGGATGCACGGTGGGGAAACCAACAAGTAAAGTGTAGTTTTCCGAGACAACAGTAATCACTCAGTTATCTTCTTACGGGAAAGTGAAAATGGTACGAGGCAATGTTACAACAGTGAAATTGTGCCAACATTTCCACTGTTATGATTTTCTTTGTAGGCTCTTGCGGTGCTGGTCGCCTATGCGACGCTTTCGCGTCTTGCGCTGTGGTATTTCAGAGCAGGAAAGCACTGAACAGGGGCCCTATAATATTACATCACTTGTTCATGCCTTTATTCTGCTGTGGCTTCTTGATGCAGTTACGGATGGGGATGAGCAAGCCTCAAAAGAACCAGTTAAAGCATTTGCTGCTTCCAAGAAATAATTGTCTTCGAAAGGGATTTATCTCACCACTGCTCTGTCGAAGCTGTTGCGAGCCAATAAGTGTGACGAATCGTTTTTGATGTTTAGGTTTTTCCCTACTGAAACATCGAAAATTTCTTCCGCTTCAGTCTCTGATAAACCTGATCAGTCTTACTTAGGGTAACTTGGAGCCCTAGCGGCAGCTTGCGAAGTGGCCACGAATAAAGCAGTGGCCTCGAGCTCAGTAGGAAGCTCAGCTGTTAGGTTTGCCCCACAAGTTGACCCACTGGAAATGTGAGAGACCGCGGTTTTAGCGCTATGGAGGCTTAATTAAGAGTTGGGCTAAATGGTTTTCACTCAACTTGAATTGTCTTTTACAGCTAAAAATACATCTCTGACAGCAAAGAAGCACACACGTGCCGCGCTGCTTATTTCTCTCTATTTCTCTTTCTCTCAGAAACTGTGAGCTCACAGAGATGTATAGGCACACAAGCTGCTGAACGCCGTTATTCTGCAAGTGGAAATATTTTATTATATTCAAAGTCTATCTTGCCAGCTGCTATAAGTAGGCACTGCTTATGCGATTTCCAGTTAGCCTACTTGAGTTATATTCAGGAGATGCTCTCTAATTTCGTGATTCTATGTAACAAGCAGGCGATTTCATGGCATGCAGAAAATTTTAAATGCTGAATGACCAATTTCGAAAAATGTGCCGTATCGAAAACAGTCTATTTATTTACTTTTTACGTGGTCTTGCATAAGTGGTGATTAAGCGGCGGGTTCATTTCGCATCATTTGTTGCCTCGCGTGACAAGCTGGCGTTGTGTACGTGACATAGACTGTTTACACCAATCATATACGGCAAACGACTATTTAGAAAGGAAGCGACGAGGGACAGTTTCACGTTATAATCACCCACTTTTTGTTGTTGTTTTTTTCAAAGGAAAATTTTGTTTACCTCGTTTGTATTGGCGTATTTATGACTGTGCCTGGGGGCCCCTTAAGCAATGTCAATACAAATAAAAACAGTGTAAACAACGTAGTACGCTCTTAACACCACAAATTATACATCTTTAAAGAAAATGGTTGAGAAGTTGATAATAAGTTAAGAACAGTAGTAAACAGTAGAAATACTGTAAAATAACTGCACGCTCCAGAAACAGTGTTCAGACTACTAGCAGACAAGGCAAAATATAACACACAGAAGCCTGAATATGTGCAAGAAAGTGTAATACTTATTATGAACGAATATAAAAGCAATCATTCGTTGAAAAAACATGGTTGATCCCTCCATCATGGAAAGCGGCCTAAACAGGGAAGTGAAACGCGCTTTTACAGGGGTAATCAACATTTATTATATATTGATAAAGGAGCTAGGGTTTCTGAACGTATCTTTTGGTGTTTGGCAGCTATAGCCCCATTCAACGTGCATGTACCCTCGTTGACGCTTGATACATCTTCATTTAGACGACTAACGTCCATGATAAATTTATGAAACAAACCATCGTGGTATCTGTAGGTGTTAACCGCCAAAGCATAATCAGAAAAAGAGGTGTGATAGCAAGATGAGCGTCGCATATTGGACGCAGAAATTGGGCGGGGGGCACCATTCCTCGGCCTGTTAGAGTGAGATTGAACTTTGTGGTATCTAATCTAAAAAGGCGCGTTTTGTCACCTCTGTGTATGAAAATTCATATAAAAGTGCAAGCGTGTGTCGCCATCAAGTTCTCTCTCCTAATTCTCTGTCTCTCTCTCTCTCTCTCTCTCTCTCTCTCTCTCTCTCTCTCTATATATATATATATATATATATATATATATATATATATATATATATATATATATATATATATATATATATATATATATATATATATATATATATATATATATAAAGCCTGTAGGCCATTACGTAGCACGTGAACTTATTACCATCTGGCAGCTGAGCATGAGCAATAGTCCTTCGTATACAACGTATAGGCGCCAGGTCTGCCAGTACGAGGCCCTGGTAATGAATAAGCAGGCTCATAAAGAGTGTGCCACACTCGCCGCCATGGCTACTGGTGGCGCTGACTGACACTCCCACGTTTAAATTCGCATATACACCCGATAAATTGGCTGGGAATATAGCCGCCGTGGTAGCTCAGTGGTAGAGCATCGAATGCGTTATTCGAAGGTCGCAGGTTTGGTTCCTGCCCACGGCAAATTATCTTTCCACCCACTTTTCTTTCTTTGCAATTACATTACGATTTGGTCTAATAATTTATTCTATACGTTCCTTGGCACTCACCATAGTGGTTTGGCCCCCCCCCCTCTCTCGAAAGAGTTGGTACGCCATTGCAAACCGACACTAAAATTGATTGATAATAAGGGACCTGTAATTAATTATCTGTTGCATGTTGCCGCAAGCGATAACGACGTGTCCTGTCATGACTAACAGGCCCCCAGCAACACATTACAGCAGAAAAATGCGAAGCGAAAGTTTCTGTGTCAGTACCCCTTTAAGCGTGAGGACGAACTACAGAGCACGAAGCGTGCACAGAATGAAATCGAAAGCCTTCTTGCACAGAACCCGCGAGAAGCGAATAGTGTGAACAGCTCATGCGATTGTTCCGTGGCTTCAGGTATACACCATTTGCGACTGTATGTATATATGTAGGCGGGAGAAAGAACTATCGTGCCAGAACTGACTGAAAATAGTTTGCTAACTTTCGAACCTAGTCTCCATTTCATCCACTGCTACACTGTTATAGTAAGGCTTTCGAATGCGTCCTGTTCCACTTACAAGAGTGTGCGCGCAGCACGCTCAGGCTGATGACTTTCTCTGAACAACCACACCAACTTATCGGTCCTAACATAATTGTTATCAGCACGGATCAGAAGGTCAATGGCGTGCCCCACTGCCAAACTGCTTCGACGTTTTTTATTTGCAAAAAAAGAAGTTTGATTGTGTTGTTCAAAAGAATATTGGCGTAGACAAAACACTTAGAAACAATGGAAACAGCGATGTTGCCACTACAAGAGTCACATAAAATGTGCGTTTGGTGCGAACCACAGTCATGCCGTCCACTTTTACTGTTTTTTAGTGCTACTTGAAACCGAATTCGTCGAGCTTCTTAAGTTCCCGCAGTTATGTACAAGTGCTTAAATGAACCCGCTTCCATCTGTGTACCGACACGCTAAAAACAATAACAATGCAGCGTTCAAATAGTGCGCGGCAGCGTCTTCGTTCTCATTCCGCTGGAACACACTAGTAAGAAAATAAGATTAAATTAGCGTTTACCGCGTTAGTTGTTATTCCTTGCACTTTCTTCGACGGCCTCGGTGATCGCAAGATCGCAGTCGTTAAAATGCATGAAAAACGAGTGCTTGTACACATCGTTAGCGTATGATCGCGAATGTATGACGCGCCGACATTCCTGGGTGGCGCACATACAGAGTCTTGCTAAAACGAATGGCTCCGTACTACGTCGACCAGCAGGAAAGACCAGGGATCTGCGAGCACAGCGCGTGAGGCATAAATAAGGCCCGCCACTGCCGGAGAGAGGGACCGCGCGAAACGAGGGAGAAGAGAACAGGGGAAAAGGGGGAGGGTGGGCGGAGAAAAGAAGAAAAGAAAGCCGGGAAAATTTCCCCAGAGCCCAAGGGCTAGCGGTGCACGCTGGCGCACTTGTGTAGTGGCGGCTAAGCAGCAGCAGCTAGTCAAGCGCCGGCTGCGCGGAATAGCGCCACTTTGAGAACAAAACCTACACACGGGTGACCTCTTCCCGCACCAACAAATTTCACGACACCTTTACCGCTCCGCGAGCACCGGAATCAAGAGACATAAGGGGAAAATCGATGATGTACATGGTCGTCGACAGTTTCGCTTAGCCGCGCTGCTTTTCTTGTTCTTTCTCGAGAGCGCGAAATGGGGGTCGTTCGTTTCGCTCTCTCAATTTTGCCTATATGGTGTATACAGTCCGCGAAATTTCCTTCATTCCTTGTTTACTTATATTTTTTTCTCAGCAGCAGTGTCATTTCTTTAAAGTGTTTTCCCCGACTTAACGGCATTGCCTTTATGACGCGGTGAAGCAGGTGAACGGCCGATGCAATATCGTCCCGACTGTTCACACATATTCTCTTGTCTTTCGGCGAAGCTCTTGCTTATATAATAACTGCTAGCTTGCCTTTCTCAGCGGTACATGGTGCACCGTGTTATTCTTTGGGGCAATTTCTCACGAATTATTCCCTCAGCCAGCGCTTATTAAGGACAGACAGCAGCTCAGCGTTCGGGGCAAACTTGCAAATATACGTAACTGCGCTGTTATGGTTAAATCTTTCGTAAACTTCCACAAATATCTCGTACAAGGTTGATTATGAGCCGGGAAAGTGAATCTCTCTCTCATCTGCTAGCCGCTTGTAATACTTTTCTGTCTCTTTTAAAAGCTTTTCGGGTCTTTTAGCTTTTGCATGCGTATCGAAAAAAGTCACAATTACAAAAAATGGACTATAAAGTGCACTTGCGACCTTCCAAGCGACTTGTACACAGACCTATTCCATGTTTGTAAATAGCGGTAGCCACCGTCGACATACTCAGTCGCTTGTATAGCAACATCGCGGCTCGTAGGCTCCGCCCAGTCCAAAGCTCACCAGCACCATCTATGACCTCGTGACAATTGACACAGCAGCTGCAAAGCTACTTCCGAGCACAGTGCGTAGGCTATAGCTGCCTACGTCTGAGTGCTCTCGTGATCGCCTTTTTAGCTTAGCGCAGATCAAAAGTGGTGTGAAATGATAAGAGGGCTCGACGAATATGACTGTCTCGTCATGACAGGAATAACATGAATATACTGTCACGTGCATCGTCAAACCTGTTCCACCAAAAACGTGTGGCGCATATTCGTAATAAAAGGCCACGGAATGCTGGTATGCACCACATGGGATTGACAATTTATATCTACCGAGGAACGGCGAGAATAGACATTGGTAATTTAAACACGGGAGCGTTTAACTGACATCGAAAGCGTTGACCCAACAAACGCAAATAATAAAAATCAGGATACGAGCAGGAATTGAACCCAAGCATTCTGCGGAACAGTCAAGTGTTTTACCACAGAGCCACGCCAGTTCTTGAGCTGCAGTTGTTCTTGAAAAATACCCCATACAGACGTAATGTGCATGCACATCGATTGTGGTTGCAGTGCTGGCTATCTAAGTTTAAACCAAAGCGATAAACTTTACATATTTAGTCCTATAGCATACACGCATCATGTCGAGTTAACTTCAACTGTGGTTCCAGTGTTGCCTCCGCTTTTATAACAGTCTAAAAAACATCAGGTTTTATTCCTATGATTTAGCAGGCTATGTTAAAGCGTTGTTCGACCTCGGAGAAATGCTTTAACGAAAAGTTTTGAGTGGAAGAAGTGAGGCGCAGTACGCAACATGAACGGTATTACTAGCCCGAATGGTTGTTCCGCTATTCTAACGAAAGTTACGTATAATATTGTCATCACCACGCCACAAGGTAGACTTCGTTTCGACAATACTGACGCCTGTGCTATAACGTGACTTCTGATGACACGTCTGACCATAAGTTGCTACAGTGTTGTCGACGTCCTTGGTAAACACACCATATGCACAACCTTACTACTATTACAAAAACATGTCGATTCATCTCGTAATGCTTGGCTCAAAGCCAAAAAAAAAACAACATTGCTCACTGGCTACTTGCATGAAACTGATTCCAGCAGGGCGTGGGATCTGCAGAATTTAAGTCTACGGCATAGAAACTACCATCATGCAGTTGGTGTCTAAAATAATGAAATTTGTAATCACGCCCCTAATCAAGAACATGACCGTCTTACAATAGCTGCTAGGTCCATATAGGTTTGTGGCAACCACCTCGTCGACGACGCTGCCCGATGTGCCCACGATGGAGCACCATACTGCTCATACTCCTGTCTAGAGTTGACACTGCAAGACAACTACGTTGCATCACGCATAATGCCACGTTTACACACTGGGATTCCCCCCTGTTCTACTTTTGCCATCCATAGAACCTTCAATCACTTCTTCAACTACAACTGCCATCCAAGATTTCGTGAAGTCACGCAACAATGATATGTCGTAAAAACAGTGCGAAAATAGAGGCAAAGACTGAAGAAGAGATGACAGTGTCCTGCCGTCTCTTCTTCTGTCCTTGTCTCTATTTTTGCGCTGTTTTTACATCCCAAGAATGATATGTCGGCTGCGGGTTGGTGTAGCATCTACCAACTCTTCCAGGTAACACATTGGCCTGGCTCACTCATCCAAGTGCGATAACTTCAACTGTGTAAAAACTGTTGACCATCTCTTGTGCTCCTGTCTCCAATAACTGAGGACTCTGTAGTGTGCCTTAAGAAGACTCGATGATCGGTCTTTTAGTCAATAAAAATCCTGGGGGCATGGTCTCTCAGTACACCAGCAGACGAATTCCCAATAGCCCTCCTGCAGTACTTGAAGGCACCGTCACTGAGTGACCACCTGTGAAACCCTGCACTGTGTGTGTGGTGTGCAATGTGTATCCCCTCCTTTCTCTGCTTCTCTCTCTCTTTTACTCTCTTATTCTCCTCACTAAGTGTAGGGTATCAAAGTGGACATAGTTTAGTTACCTTCCTCACCTTTCCTATATTTCTTCTCTCGCTCTTTTCTTCCTCCTTTTTCCCTCCTCTATCTCTCTCTCTCTATTTTATTATAACAATCCTATACGAGCTTCCTTGTAAAACATTGACACGACCCGTTTAAATGCATGATGGTAAACAAGCTGCGTCATGTTTGTAAATGGTTTGGATCTTTTTCTCTCTATGACTTAATCATTCGATCGCCTTCGTGGCTCTCATGTGGCTGACTCTTGCAGAAGCTCGTGCGTGGCCTGCATCACTCACGGCGGCCCCGTGCGCCCTGTGTCACTTGGAACGTCTCCACCGTGCACCCGATGCCAGCCCCCTGCTCACGCGGTTATTTGCTGCGTCAAATTCACGTGTTGGCCGACGGCGTTGTGGCTGACGAACCTGCGCCTTTCACTTTGGCCGCCACGTCACCGTCGAGCACCCCTTCGAGTCAGCCTGCACTTGCTTGGAATACGATCGAAGCATCACACTCCCCTCAGTGCCGTGGCGCAGGAGGCTGCGGCGCGGATGTATGGAGACTTGGCCGGAAGGAGGTTTCCCCGATGGGTCCGTTCTGCGGGATTACTCTACTGCGGCCGCCTGCACAGCCTTTCAGCTTGGCACGGAGCGACAGTGCCGCTTGGGGTATTTTGCATCCTCCGCAACAGCCGGGCTAGTTGGGCTTCAGCTGGCTGCCAACCTCCTGAACTCCTCGCCGGCCGTCACTTGCGTAGCAATCTTCTGCGATTCAAAAGCCTGCCCGGAGCCAGCTCTTGAGAGTAGGAACGCGGCCCGCTCAGCGTGCCTCACTCAGCTGCTGGCCCTTCAAAAGCGTACCTGTGATCTAGTACTTCAGTGGTTCCCTTCACACGTCTGCATAACGGGGAATGAGGCTTAGACGAGCTCGCCGAACAAGCGCACTCCGCCGAGACCAGCTGATGGACTGCTCAACCTCATTCAACTCGGAACGCAACAATCTTCGCCGGAAGTAGCGAGCGAGCATCATGATGGGGGTCACCGCCAGCAACTGGTTTCACCCGCCGCGAGCGAGGGCTCCTTCTAGCCCTGAGTACCGACTCCGTGTGGCCAGCGGAACGTAAGAACGTAAGTATCGCCTTCGCGGTGCGATTTCGCCGAACTGAGGCGATTGCTGTGTGATGGAAACACTGCCCCACCTCTTGCGTAAGTGCCCTGCTCTCGGTGATGCGCACAAGCTTCTCGTGATGAATTACCATCTCGTCGAACTGACATATGGGACATTGCAGGACATCCTACATGCTACTAGGAGTATCGCCGTTCTGCCCTTGCAGTCCTACTCGGCTTTCTTGAGGACGCCAGCTTGACCAAGTAACCTTTACAAGCCGCTCGCGATAATGTATTAGGTGCTTCTCCTCCTCCCATTTTTTCACCTTGACTTACCCCCCCCTCCCTTTCTTTTTAGGGGCGAATCTTCTTATATTCTAACCTAGTGACTAGTCATGCGTAGCCGAGAAAGAAGAGACGAGAAAAAAAAGAAGGCAAAAGAAATGGATGACCATTTCTCGTCTAATTTCTTAGATGGCGTTACTCTACCGCTACTCTCCGATTGGCTGCGGCACGCGCTACTCTCCGATTGGCTGCAGCACGCGCTTTGCCAATGAGTACCTCTTTCAGTCTCCTGTATAGTCGCCGTACGTGGCAGGTCGTTGATGAAGCATTGACGGAGCAGAGCAGCGGGTGCGTTGAAGATGCTTGCGCTCGGCCATGGCTCGCGTCTCGTCGGAGTTACCCGCGCGCCGTTTGCATTCTTGAACGCGATTGGACGCATGCACGTACGGAAGGAGGAATGGATGGACGGACGTTTCGCCCAACTCATCATCATTCACTTCGTAGATATGCTGTGATTTTTTTACCACGTATTTCTTTTTCTCATCCCACATTTTCTCTTTTAACTTACTTTGTTTTCTTCACTCTCATTGTCTCTTAGAAGGGTGGCGGATCGGGCTAGTTGGTACTCTATGATCAGGAACGCAGTAGTGTGGAAGCAAACACAAGGGACGAGAAAAGAAGGGACGCAAACAAGCACTCGTCTGTGCCCCTTCTTTTTTACTCCCTGGTGTTTGCTTCCGCGCTATTACATTTCTGATCTCACTGTCCCTTCACTACCCATTTCCCCGCGAGTCTATAGATCTCCGGAGGTGTACTCACATGGGAGACAGCAATCCTGCACTCCGTACCCCATTTTCTTAGCTTTCCGCCTTTCCTAAAAAATGCCCCCCTCTCGAAATACAGGGTAGCAAACTAAAAACTCTAGCTAACCGTATGGCCGTTTAGCTCTCTCCCTTTCTCTCTCTCTCTCTCTCTCTCTCTCTCTTGGTCTTGGTCAGTAACACAGTTAGCAGTGCAATTAGGTCTGCATTATGACTTTCATCCGCTTCCTTCCCGACCTATCGACGCCTCTTCCAACCAATACTTTGTGCTCGTAACCTTTCATTTGCATCCAAAGATGGACTGTATCGCCGCCACAAGTTGTGATGCGGTCTCAAATGATGGTTATCGCACTTCGAGACCACCCCATGATCAAATATTTCTGCAGTGTCAATACACCGAAAGATATCTATTTAAGCATGTTGCCCGTGGTAACAAATGCCAAAGCCTGTCAAGTCCTTCGGTCGCACCGGTGTAAACTTTTATGAGCCCCTTCCCAGCATTGCTTCTGGAAGCCACTGGACAATTACCGTTATCGAGCTTGCACTGCAAGTGGTACTGGTAGCTGTTCTCGTGCAACCTATAAATTTGCATCTTTTCGCTTAACATGTTTATCCTCCGTCATGGTACTCGTTGCTAATTCATGACTGCATAGGATGGTGCGTTCCTTTTTGAAGTTTTTACGCGGTTCACACTGAGCGCGCCATCACCCAATCAATCAATCAATCATCTATTTTACGTAAACAAGTGGTTTGACATGACCTTCCATTTCGACTTTGGGTCACATGCTCTTCAAAAAGGCTGCCAAAAACCGTGTCATCTGCATGGCACCACATGTTGTCTTCCGTGACATGCGTTTCCGTGACAACAGTAGACCACAGGAGATAACAAGCTCTTTTGTGACTACTCCTAAAATATCGACCACCACCTGACAACATAGTGTTACGGGTGAGATATGTTTATTGTACAGGCGGGATGATAGATGGTTGCAGCAGTCAGGCCTGGCACAGAACACATTCACTTCTTTTTCCTCTACCCCAACTCAACGAAAGTCCCGTATCATTTCTCCCGTTGCAGACAGTGCCCACTGGGCGAGTTAGTGTCGCGCGTGGCATGGCTTCAACCGGGCGACATGTATGACGTCAGTTTTCCTGGAGCGATGGCCAGAAGATGTGAGGCGTGGTATCACGTACGTAACGTCGCTAAGGCACGACAAAATGACGAAGGGACCTGTATTGCGGGCCAGAAACTTTTGATACAAACCACTCTTGCGATATGGAATCCCCAGCCACACCATATCACCTTCGCTGTGCGACATATGTCGATGTCGCTTATCATAGCGAGCCTTTAAACGGTCTTGGGCTGCGAAAGTCCGGAGACGCGCGATGCGCCGTGCCTCCTCTGCGCGACAGAGTGTCTCTGCAATGGATGGGTTTTCTCGCTCTAAAAACGGGAGAATTGTGTCGACGGTAGTACGTGGCTCACGGATGCAGATAAGGTAAAACGGGCTATAGCCGGTGGTTTCTTGTAGCGCAGTGTTGTAAGCGTAGGTCATAAACGGTAAAACTTCGTCCCAGTTTTTATGCTTGGAATCAACGTACATAGCGAGCATGTTAATGAGCGTCCTGTTGACACGCTCAGTCAAACCGTTGGTCTGTGGATGGTATGAAGTGGCGTGACGAAACTGGGAAGCAGACCGGCGAATCAACTCTTCCACGACGTCGGCTACAAACTGCGTGCCATGGTCGCTGATGATGGAACGAGAGGGCCCATGCCGGAGGATGGTTTAGCGTAACAGGAAGTCACAAACGTGATCGGTTGTTGCGGTACAGATCGCTGCGGTTTCAGCATACCGAGTGAGGTGGTCTACACAGACTATAATCCAGCGGTTCCAGCAGTCTCGATAGGCAGTCAGCGTCCGCGTCACGGCGGCCACTCTTGAAGCAAACATCAGTCATATTCTTGCAAACGGAGTGCCCATCGTGCAAGACGACCGGTTGGATCTCGTAGACCAGTGAGCCAACAAAGTAAGTGGTGGTCTGTGACGATGGAAAATCGGCGGCCATAGATGTACGGGCGAAACTTGTTCACGGCGAAGACAGCTGCCAGACATTCTCGCTCTGTAACAGTGTAATTGCGCTCAGCTGCGAAAATTGTGACTCGCACCTTTTCGTCCACTTGAAGGATACGTCTTTGTTGAGCACATGAGTAAGAGGCTCAGCAACATCGGCGAAGCTAGAAACAAAGCGCCGGAAATACGAACATAGGCCCAGGAAGCTTCGGAGTTCTCGTAGTGAGCGTGGTTGAGGGAAAGTGTGGACCGCGGTGATTTTGTGGGAATCTGGCTGAACGCCGTGTTTGTCTTCGAGATGGCCGAGAACTAGAGTTTCACGATCGCCAAAACGGCACTTTTTGAAATTCAAGGTAAGTGCTGCTTTCTCAAGGCACATGAGAACGACATCAAGTAGACGATTGTGTTCTTCAAACGTGCGGCCAAATATTACAACGTCATCAAGATAGCAAAGACATACTTCCCATTTTGAGCCACGAAGAACTGTATTCATAAAGCACTCAAACGTGGCTGGAGCGTTACACAGACCAAATGGCATGACGTTAAATTAAAATAAACCATTTGGAGTTATAAAACCCGTTTTTTTTTCTTTATCGGCAGAGTGCATAGGGATTTGCCAATATCCCGATCTTAAGTCTACGGAAGAAAAGTATGAAGCAAAGTGCAAACAATTGATGACGTCGTTGATGCGGGGCAGCGGATATACGTCTTTTTTTGTAACTGAGTTGAGCGGCCGGTAATCTACACAGAATCTACAAGACCCATCCTTCTTTTTTACAGGTATAATTGGTGCTGCCCATGGGCTAGACGACTCTTGTATAACTTTCTTAGACAGCATTTTTTTCACCTGCTTTTTTGCCGCCCCGACGTGTTCGCAAGTGTCTGGCGCTCACTCATGCCCTTTCAAACGTTGAAGAAACAGGTCATACTGCCACTTCATAAACATCCAAATTTTCACTCTCTTCAATGCTCTCAAGTGTGGCTTTAGGTTTCAGTCCCCTGTCCAGCTTCTCTTCAAACCGAGGTCGAGGTATCTCGCACCCCGCATGCTGTGGCGCGCAGTCATTGCCTGTAAACTTCGTCATCGAACCAGTATACAGTCCTCACGCATCGAAATGCGACATCATTTTTGTCTAGTATAGCGACTGCTACGAGCAAGTGCTTGAGATAACCACGTAATGTCACTGCGAGTCTGGTCACTCGAAGTCCTATTCGCTGTGATATAAGTGTTCGAGTCACAACAACGCCAATATGACACAAAGTAGAACCAAATATTCGTTCATTACGTAGCACTGAATTTTCGTGTTTCAATATTTAAGTACGACTACGTACAGGCTGTCGTCGTCAAGATGAGCACGTTAAGCGTCTCGAAACATATTGTGACGGGGCGATGTCTTGGCTTACAGGATAGCGTCCACCGAGAATCGGCAGCCGAACAAGATGTCTGAGTTGCCTCTCGCGCAAGCGCCTAACGCACAGGCATCTTCTTCATCTTCGCTAAGTGCCACGCTTGCTCCTGTCGATGATGCACCGTAACATCACTCCCCTGCAGTGGAAGCGCGGTCACGGCGCTTAGTACGGCGGCGACGAACGAGGAGGGTGATACGGTTTCAGTCTGGAAACGTGTACAACGTCTGTCTGGAGTGAGGTGGTCGAAGAGGCATTGTTTAGGGGTGCGATCTCGTAGCTCACGTCACTAAGTTGTCGTAACACTTTGTAGGGGCCATGGTAGTGTGATAGTAGCTTCTCTGATAAGCCGACTTGGCGGTTTGGTGTCCAGAGAAGTACCAGAGACCCCGGCGAGAAGTGCACGCTTTGGTGGCGACTGTCATAGCGGTCTTTTTGGTGCGCTTGCGACAAGTGCAGCCGATCACGGGCAAGCTGGCGGGCTGCATGGGCTCGGGAAACGGCATCGCTGGCGTACTCAGTAGACAAGGGGGCAGCCGAAGGAAGGAGCGTGTCGAATTGTAATGCTGGATGTCGGCCAAATAGCAAATAAAACGGCGAATAACTAGCTGTGTCGTGCTGTGAAGAATTGTACGCGAACGTGACAACAAAGGGGCGTGCTTTGTCCCAGTCACGGTGATTTGGCGAAACGTACATTGACAGTATCTGCGTCACCGTTCGGTTCAGACGCTCGGTCAATCCATTTGTCTGTGGATGATAAGCGGTGGTAAGCTTGTGCTCAGTGGAGCAGGCGCGGAGAATGTCATCCACAACACGTGAAAGAAAGTACCTTCCTCGATCAGTAAGCAGCTGCCGCGGAGCGCCGTGATGAAGAATGACTTCATACAAGAGAAAGTCAGCCACGTCAGTGGAACAGCTTGTCGGCAGTGCTTTAGTGATGGCAAAGCGTGTGGCGTAGTCTGTGGCGACTGCAACCCATTTATTTCCGGATGTGAACGTAGGAAACGGGCCTAACAGGTCAAGGCCAACACGGAAGAATTGTTCCGTTGGTATGTCAATGGGCTGTAGGAGGCCAGACGGTAGCACAGAGGGGCGCTTGCGGCGTTGGCAGCGGTCGCAAGCAGTGACGTAGCGAACCACAGAACGATACAGTCCGGGCCAGAAAAAGTGACGTCGCACACGATCGTAGGTACGAGAGACGCCTAGGTGACCGGCTGTAGGTACGTCATGTAGTTGTTCGAGAACGCTGGTACGCAGGTGATAAGGAAGCACGAGTAGTAATTCCGGGCCATCAGCGTTGAAGCTGCGACGGTAAAGAATGTTGTCGTGCAGTTCGAACAGGCGAACGGAAGGGTCTGTTGGAGCAGAGGTCAGACGCTCGATGATAGAGAGTAACGACGGGTCACGTCGTTGTTCGGTGAAGATATCACCCAAAGCGTGGATGAAGAGAACGCAGGGGTCTGAATCAAGGTCTGTCAAGTCGGACGTTTCAACCGGATAACGTGACAAACAGTCTGCGTCTGTGTGGAGGCGTCCTGACTTGTAGTGGACCATGAATGAGTATTCTTGCAGACGGAGCGCCCAGCGACCAAGACGTCCAGATGGGTCCTTTAGCGATGACAGCCAGCAAAGAACGTGATGGTCCGTAACAACGGAAAAAATTCGGCCATACAGGTAAGGCCTGAATTTCGCCACGGCCCACACTAAAGCAGGCATTCACGCTCAGTGATGGAGAACTTCCGTTCGGCAGGTGAAAGAAGACGACTGGCGTAAGCAATCACGCGGTCCTTCCCGTGCTGTCGTTGGCCAAGGACCGCTCCAATTCCATCGCCACTGGCATCGGTCCGAAGCTCTGTAGGTGATGCTGGGTCGAAATGGGCCAGTATTGGTGGCGTAGTCAGCAGATGGATAAGAGCCGAAAAGGCGTCCGCTTGCTCTATACCCCATGCGAAGAAAACGTCTTTCTTTAAGAGATCAGTAAGCGGTCGAGCGATGTCGGCGAAGTTGCGGACAAATCGACGAAAATAGGAACATAGCCCTACAAAACTTCGGACGTCCTTGGTTGAGCGTGGTTCAGTAAATTGTTGTACTGCTCGCACCTTTTCGGGATCTGATTGAACACCATCGGCACTGACAAGGTGGCCGAGTATGGTGATTTGGCGACGTCCGAAATGGCATTTTGCGGAATTGAGCTGGAGAGCAGCTCTTCGAAAAACATCCAGAACGGCTGACAGACGTGTTATATGGCTGTCAAAGGTAGGTGAAAAGACGATGACATCGTCTAAGTAACATAAGCAGATGGACCACTTATATCCTCGGAGAAGGGAGTCCATCATGCGCTCGAAAGTTGCCGGCGCATTACACAGTCCAAACGGCATGACTTTGAACTGATAGAGGCCGTCGGGCGTACCGAAAGCGGTTTTTTCACGATCCATGGCGTCGACGGAAATTTGCCAATAGCCGGACCGAAGGTCGATAGACGAAAAGTATTGGGCACCATGGAGGCAATCGAGGGCGTCATCAATCCGAGGCAAAGGGTACACATCTTTGTGGGTCACTTTGTTTAAATGGCGATAGTCCACGCAAAAGCGCCAGTTGCCATCCTTCTTCTCAACGAGCACGACTGGGGAGGCCCAGGGGCTAGATGAGGGTTCTATTACGTCTTTAGTAATCATTTTATCCACTTCATTTTGAATTACTTGGCGTTCCTTGTGAGATACGCAATATGGACGCCGCCGTATAGGACTGGCATCACCAGTGTTGATCCGGTGAGTCACTGCAGTTGTTTGGCTGAGAGGGCGGTGGTCAAAGTCGGAAACGTCTCTATATGATGTTAGCAGACTACGGAGGCTGGCAGCTTGCACTGCAGTGAGGTCGGGAGCAATCATCTTGTTAATGTCATCTGCAGGCAGAGTGTAAATGCGGCCAAGACAGGGGGATGTAGTATCGGTGTCCAAACCAGTAACGTTTCAGCTGTCAAGTGGAGATAGGGTGGCCAAAGACAAGTCTTGCGGAATAACTTGAGTCAAGAGACTCACGTTGAGTAGTGGTATAACCACTGTATTATTAGCGACGGCGACAACAGTGTGAGCAAGGGCGACGTCTCGGGCCATCAGTACGTCGACTATAGGAGTTACGAGGTAGTCACCATCGGGCACATGACGTGAGCTTGACAAAGTGACATATGTAGCAGCTTGCGGAGGCAAGCGAACGTGGTGACGAGAGCATAAACGGGGAGAATAGTCCGCTGGAAAATCGGCAAACTGCGGCAGTTCAAGCTGAAGAGCACCAGTGGCACAATCGATGAGCGCAGAATGACGTGACAGGAAGTCCAAACCAAGTATTAGGTCATGAGGACACATTTCAATGACGGCAAACTGAACTAATGTAGGATGACCGGCAATGGACACACGGGCCGAGCACATCCCTTGAACATCAGGGGTCCTCCCATCAGCGACACGAAGTTTGTGGGAAGCGGCAGGCGTGAGCACTTTATGTAGGCGTCGGCGAAGGTTCGCGCTCATTACAGAAATGTGCGATCCAGTATCTATAAGGGCAGAAATAGCCACACCGTCAACGGCAACGTCTAACAAATTTCGTCTCGTCGGAAGCGTCAAGAGAGGATTTGTGGAGGGAGTCGAAAATGCAGCGTCACCTATGGGCGCTGCACCGTTTAGTTTTCCGGGTAGGCAGGAGTGGGGTTGAATGGGGACGACGGCCTGTGAGTCTGCGGTGAGCGAGACGACTGGCGACGTCCTGGAGGCGAACGCGACTGACGACCATGCGGTGACGGAGATCGGCTGTTGAACCATCTGTAGTTGTTTTGCGGAGAAGGCTGCGCGGCAGACGCGAAGCGGGTGCTGTCCTGTCGGTAGTGAGGTTGAGATGAAGTCCTAGGTGGCGAGGACCAGCGGTAATTGCAGTAACGGACGACATGACCGATACGGTGGCAATGAAAACAAATGGGTCGATTGTCGACGGTTCTCCACGCAGCAGGGTCGCGAGATCGGGCCGTAAACTGCTGCTCGTGATAGAACGAGGGTGGACGCCATGAAGCTTGCTGCGGGCTGGGCAAAGCGCACACCGAGGGAATACCTATGCTGGCGAGTTCTTGGCGGACGATGGCTTGAACCATGTTAGCAGTGAGTGGGGTCGTGTCACTTGCAGCGGTGTGAGCCGGAGCAGAGGCAATGGCTTCAAGTTCGCACCGTACAATTCGGGTCACCTGATCCGATGAATCTAGAGGTGGTGGCTGTGTTCTTGCACGGTCTTCGCAAGAAGATGTTGCAGCCGTATTCGGAAGGTGGGTAAACACGCTGTTAATCCGCCGGCTCTTCGCTTGCTCAAAGCGCCGACATTCTTTTATAATGGCGTCCACTGTAGAAAAATTTTTGCAGATGAGGAGGTTGAATGCGTCATCCGCAATCCCCTTAAGAATATGCCCGACCTTGTCAGCCTCCGGCATCTCGGCATTGGCTTTGCGACACAACGACAACACATCTTCTATATAGGAGACGTAAGACTCGGTCGAGGTTTGCGCCCGAGACGCGAGCATTTTGTTCGCGGCCATTTTTCTTCCAATCGGCTTTCCGAACAGGTCCAACATTTTCTCTCTGCACACTGCCCAACTCCCAAGTTCTGTGTAGTAACACAGGCGCGCGCAGCGAAGCAGCAAGGACGATGGTCGGGCACTCAACAACGGCGTTTATTGTCCGCAGCGTGGTTATATACATTGGCATTAGGAGAGGGTGAAGGGAGGGGGGAAAGAGGGAGAATGAAAGCGCGCAGGGCCCAAACGAAATGGTGCGCGCGCAGCTGGTTTTGCTGGCGTTACAAACGAAACAAATACAACATTTCTTTCCTCTTAAAAGTGGAACCGTTGTACCGGGTTCCTAACTCTTGTCGATCGCCTCAGCGTTGGCTGATGCGGGACCACCTTAGGCGAGTGTTCGTCCGTAGCGACTGGAGGTTCCGTAGCAGCTGGTGGGGAACACTCACTCCGACCATCCGCTGCCGATAGCTCTGGGCTTCGCTCTTGCTCATTCCGCCTGGACGTGCGTTGCAACGCAGGAGACGGGACAGGAGTAGTCACGCTGGCAGGTTCAGCTTCAGCGTCCGCGCCTTCAGCCGTCCCCACAGTTGCAGACTCCGGCGTCTATTCGCTGCGGCGGCGGACTTGGTCGATATGACGCTGCACTAACCCTCTTGGTGTGTCCACTGCTATCATTCTCGCCCCCGACGCAGCTTTCACGCGTCCAGGCGTCCATCTTTTGCCGGCACCGTAGTTGCGCACGTAGACGCTGCTTCCTGGCGAGATGGTCCAATCGTCAGCACCCGGCGACCAGTTCTCATCTTTGGGCGGCAGGTAGGTGTCAAGACGGGACCGCAGCTGGTAACCGAGAAGCATCTCCGAGGGTGACTTTCCTTCTTTTTGCGGGGTCCTCCTGTAATGGAATAGCAGGCGCATGATGTTATCTTCTAGTGGGCCATCTTGCATTTTCCGCAAGCCATCCTTAAGGGTTCGCACTGCTCTTTCCGCAGCTCCATTCGACTGAGGATAGAAAGGCGCTGTACGCAAGTGCACAATACTGTTTCTTGCTACAAACGTGGCGAACTCCTGGCCCGTAAATTGTGTGCCATTATCGGACACGATTGTGCGTGGCACTCCGAACCGAGAAAACAGACTTCGTAAGCAGCGAATAGTACCCGCTGTGTTCGCATGCATCATAGGTATTGCTTCAATCCACTTCGTGTGAGCATCTACCACCACAAGTATCATCTTGCCGGCTAATGGGCCTGCAAAATCGATGTGGATCCGGGACCACCTCTCGGCCGTTTTCGGCCAACTCACCGGTGGTGCTGCCGCAGGCATGGGCAGGTTTTCTACACAGCTTACACACCGCGCCGACAATTCCTGAATCTCCCTGTCCATGCCTGGCCACCAAAACAGTGACCGTGCCACCGCTTTCATTGACGAGGAGCCTTGGTGTGTTTCATGTAGCAGCTGCAACATCCTTTCCTGCACCTTCCGTGGTATGACGACTCTGTTGCCCAATAGATCAGCCGGTGAGCCATCGACAGCTCCATTTTGCGATCAAAAAAGGGCAGCAAGTCGGGCACCATTCCAATTCTTGTTCGAGGCCAGCCATGCAAGATGTATTCCGCGACACGGGCTAACAACGAGTCCTTGGCAGTGAGCTCCTGCAACTCGTGCGTCGTCACTATACCTTCGTCCAGGGCCTCCAACGACAGGACGTACTCCGGAGGCTCCCCTTCGGCTACTGGTTCCGCTGCCGCCGGGGCTGGTAGTCTGCTGAGGGCATCTGCTGTCAGTAGTTGTTTCCCCGGAACGTACTGTAGCTTGTACTGGTAGCCTCCTAGGAACAGTGCCCACCGTTGAATGCGCGCGGCGCCCATCAACGGCGTTTGGCGGTCAGGCTTGAGCAGTCCCAGCAGTGGCTGATGGTCGGTTACCAGGGTGAATTGCCAACTTAGGAGGTAGTCACGAAAACGAGAAACGCCAAAAATCAGTGCCAAGGCTTCTCGCTCCAGCTGAGAGTAGTTTCGCTCCGCTTTTGTTAACGTTCTGGAGCGAAAACCGATTGGTCTGTGCTCATTTCCCACCGAGTGAAACAGAACAGCACCCACGCCATACGGGGAAGCATCACATTCTAGCTTCAGTTCCCTGTTGGGATCAAAATGAACGAGAAGCTGCGCATTCTTCAACATTTCTTTCACCTTCTCGAACGCTGACTGCTGCGGTTCCCGCCATTCCCAACGGGCTCGTTTTTCCATGAGCTGATACAAGGGGCTGAGCACAGTCGACATGTTGGGCAGGAAACGTGCGTAGAACGTGAGCATGCCAAGGAACGAGCGCAATTCGCTAACGTTACGCGGGCGCGGGGCTTGCATGACGGCGTCTACGTTCTTTTCAATGGGGTGGACGCCTTGCCGATCTATACGATGACCAAGGTAAGTCACAGAAGGTTGCCGAAGCTTGCATTTGTCAGTCCTAAGTTTAACGCCGTGCTCTCGGAACCGCTCCAACACTCTCTTGAGCTGCTCTCCGTTATCACTCTTGCCTTCTGACACTAGCACGTCGTCAAGGTAGGCTTGAACACCCGGCAGCCCGCCGAGTACTGCATCCATCTTTCTTTGAAAAATGGCCGGTGCGGAAGTTATTCCAAACGGAAGTCTGTTATACCGGAAAAGCCCTCGGTGCGTGTTAATGACACACAGCCCGCTGGACGCTTCGTCAAGGGGCACTTGATTGTATGCATCTTTTAAATCCAAGATGCTGAAATATTCGCCTCCGTTTAAGCTTGCGAACATGTCCTCTATCACCGGAAGAAGGTAATGCTCCACCTCACATGCCGGATTAAGGGTAACCTTAAGGTCACCGCATATCCTCACGCTCCCGTCCTTTTTCAAAACGACCACAATAGGTGTAGCCCATGCTGCATGTTGCACGGGCGATAGAACACCAAGTGAAACCAGCCGATCAATTTCACGAGAGACCTTATCGCGGAGGGCGTAAGGAAGAGATCTGGGCTTACAGAATTTCGGTGTCGCTGTCTCCTTGAGTTTTAGGCTGGCTGGTGGACCTTTGATTAGTCCAAGGTCTGTTGAGAAAACATCCTCGAACTCGCCGAGCAGTCGGTTCAGCAAAGGGTCGCTTGGCTCGGCGCTTGCTGTAGGGTCCGGCGCAGTCAGGTCTCCAATGGGAACGCCCGTCTTGCTAAGCAAAGCAATGAGATCGCGGCCACATAGACTGGGTCCTGCACAGTCAAGCACGATGAGCGGGCAAGGCACAGATACACTTTTATACTTCACTGGGAGTTCGATAACCCCCAACACCGGAAGCTGTCCTGCGTAACATGACAGCTTGATTCGTGGTGGTTGTAAGCGCGGCCACTGTGCGTGGTGTCGATCGTACACTTGGCGCGATACGACGCACACAGGGGAACTAGTATCCACTTCCATGGCAAGGTCTACGTTGCCCCATCGAAACGTGAGGCGTATGGGTGGTTCCAAACCGTTTTTTCTTCCCGAAATCAACGTCCAAACGTGTGCGCTATCCAGGTCGTCGTTGCTAGACGCGCTTTCAACTGTCAGTGCATTTACACTCGCTGCCCGCCTTCCCACCTTTGCATCAGTTGGAGCACTGTAGCATTTCTTTGCCAAATGACCGCGCCGCCCACAGTGATAGCAGCGTGCGTTAACCCAGCGGCAGGCGTTATCGTCGTGCTTCGTGCTTCCACATCGGCCGCAGTCATGCGACGCGCCTAGTGTACGATTACCTCGAGAGGGCGAGCGATGATGGGCTTGCATTTTTAGCACAGTCGGCAGCTCTGCACTCATATCTTTTGCATCGCTGTCGGTTGCCTCGGCTGCAATGGACATTGATTCACCCTCCTCGAGGGTTAAATCTTTATGTGCCAGTAACTGCTTGCGCAAGTTAGTTGAGCGTACGCCGCAAACAATCCTGTCCCTCAACATCCGGTTCAGCACACTTCCGAAGTTGCAATTGTCTGCTATGCACCGTATTTCGACTAGGAATGCGTGCACCGACTCCCCATGCCCCGCCGCGGTGGTCTAGTGGCTAAGGTACTCGGCTGCTGACCCGCAGGGCGCGGGTTCGAATCCCGGCTGCGGCGGCTGCATTTCCGATGGAGGCGGAAATGTTGTAGGCCCGTGTGCTCAGATTTGGGTGCACGTTAAAGAACCCCAGGTGGTCTAAATTTCCGGAGCCCTCCACTACGGCGTCTCTCATAATCATATAGTGGTTTTGGGACGTTAAACCCTACATATCAATCAATCAATCAACCGACTCCCCTTCTTGTTGGCAACGGGTAAAAAACTTGTAGCTTTCTGCAATCTCGTGACGCTTGGGATCGTAGTAGTCATTTAATGCTGCGACCGCTTCGGCGTAAGTAAGGGAATTCGGCGTCCGAGGTGCAATTAGCCCCGCTAGCACTTGCACAGTCTGCGTGCTGAGTGCTGCCACCAGAAGTGCTCTCTGCCTTTTGGAGTCAGTAATAGCATTTGCTTCAAAATACGCTTCAGCCCGAACAAGGTATGGTTTCCACTTATCTCTAGTGTCGTCGAAAACCGTGAGCTGGAGGCTGGTCATGGTCGCCGGTACTTGTTGCGGCAGGCCGTCGGCTTCAACTTTCACGGCAGCATGGGCGGTTTCCGGGCCCGTCGCCACTGTAGTAACACAGGCGCGCGCAGCGAAGCAGCAAGGACGATGGTCGGGCAGTCAACAACGGCGTTTATTGTCCGCAGCGTGGTTATATACATTGGCATTAGGAGAGGGTGAAGGGAGGGGGGAAAGAGGGAGAATGAAGGCGCACAGGGCCCAAACGAAATGGTGCGCGCGCAGCTGGTTTTGCTGGCGTTACAAACGGAACAAATACAACATTCTGTTTCATGGTTCTCATACCGCGATTTGGCGGTTCCCCTAAGATAGAATAACAGGTTTGCCAGCATAAGAGTCGGGCCCCATCGGTATCGAGTACACACGCGTTCGTACTCTGCTAGCCAATCTTCAACGTCAACTTCATCTGGATCGCCGGAACCGCTGAACGTGCCAGGATCCCGCGAGGGTTCGAGCACGAAGGTTGTGGTCGCAGAAGGAGATGTAGTTACCGCATCATCTCCGGCCGCAGGAACACCAGGAGCAGATGCAGACGCCATACTCTCCGTCATCGTTGTGGAATGACCCTTCAAACGTCGGCCGCTGCGAAGTTCCGTTGCGAAGCGGTTGCCTAGCACTTCCACCAAATGTGACGGGGCGAGGTCTTGGCTTACAGGATAGCGTCCACCGAGAATCGGCAGCCGAACAAGATGTCTGAGTTGCCTCTCGCCCAAGCGCCTAACGCACAGGCGTCTTCTTCATCTTCGCTAAGTGCCACGCTTGCTCCTGTCGATGATGCACCGTAACAATATTATGACCCGCATTTTGACCCTTTATACAGCCAAGTCAACTTTTTTATTGTTTATAGTGTGGCCAACGGCGAATGTCGTACCCTGCAGCTCCGTGGTGGACATTCCTCCATGCTTTGAACAGAACTCATCGATTTTGAAAAAGAGCCTTTTGTCGCTTGAGGTTTTACTTTGTACACTTTGTAAAACTGCACCTTATCTCATAACCACCCTGGAACATCTCCCTTGTGCACCTATATCTTTTTTCGGTTTTGTTTAGATAAAAAATTCTGTTATTTCAATTTATGAGAATTCAGCTCTGTGTTTTTTTTTCTTCTGCTAAAGCCTGGACTGTATCCCGAGAAAAATATGACGGTACGTGTTGCGCGTTCTGTAGTTATTTAACGTAAATTTTTAAAAGTTGCCAGCAGTAGACGGGTAGGTAGCACCTAGTGGCCAAAAAACTTGGTTCTGAACAGTGGACGTAAAAAGCATTGACTTTCGAATCCTGCCTACATCCCAAAATGGTTTGTCCACGTCATGAGTTTCTTCCGTCCCCTTTTATATCACCAGGCTATGTTCTATCTTTTATCTCTCGCAATCAAGTAAGTCCACGAGAAGCAAACTAGGGATCTAGCACTATTTTTGGACATCAGAAAAGAGTATACTATAAGGACACAAGGATTGTCTGCATTTTGCGCATGAGTTAAAACACGTGCCGTCAAATATAAATCATAAAGTATACGCTTTGAAAATTTCAGCCACCTACCACATATCTCATTCAATTAACACCAAAAAGTATGAGTAGCACAAGCTCGCAATACGAAGAATCCAATCTCATGAGCTGCCCCTATAGGCACTCATGGCGAGATAAAATTATGTCCATGGTTATCTTTCGTACACACACGTGGTGTCAATGGAACTCTTTGCAGCGTGAAAGACACAATGTAATGAAATGGAATCACTGAAACTAACCACACGCTGTGTCTATGACGAATACAATGATTACGAGAGAGAGAGAGAGAGAGAGAGAGAGATTTATTGTGGTGGAAAAAAAACCGAGAGGCCAGAGTGACTTAACGTTCTGACCTGCTACGCAGTGTTGTCGAAGAGGTGTAAAGAGAGAGAGAGAGAGAGAGAGAGAGAGAGAGAGAGAGAGAGAGAGAGGGTGATGCACCTATGGAGATAGCACTGCTAATCTGGCAACTGTGATAGTAGTCTAACATATTGTCACGGGGTCGTGACGTGGCCGAAGACAGGAGACTTCGTGTTGGGATTTAACTGTTTATTTGGGCGAACCTGTGCCCGGTAAACGGAAAGTCCAATTACAGCAGCAGTCTCGCACAGATAGCAGTCTCGGACTGATAGCGGCGAACGGAGCGTCGGCCTTCGATCAACAACTGACAAGCGGCGAAGCGCGTCGGCATTTATACTCTTGCCGTCGAATGTTCTAGCGTTATCGCTGGCGGTGGCGTAGGTTCCAGAACAATCTGTACCGTTCGCACAGTGGGCGTGATCTTATCGAAATGATCTACTACAGTCCGGAACCTTCTCGAAAACTGCAGGCGCGGTTTGCGCTGAGAATCGTGTGGTGTTTTGGGACGATAACAAAAACTTGGGAAATGGAACGTGGCATTGCCCCCCTCTGAAAAAAGGCATCGTCCCGATGCTTTAACTAAAGATGAAGGTACAATAATAATGCAAGAAAGTACAATGAATAAATTACGATACAACAATAATACAAAAAAACACTGTTTCCGTTTGTTAACGCGCATAAAACGGCTTGAGGCGCGCGACATGGACGACTTCAGGTCGCGATCGGCGTCGTTGAGAGTTCGTGATGCCGTCGGGGACAACCTCGTAATCAAGTGGGCCGAGACGTCGAACCACCTTGTACGGTCCGAAGTACCGTCGCAGAAGCTTTTCACTTAGTCCACGTCGGCGTATCGGCGTCCACACCCAAACACGTTCACCGGGCTGGTACTCCACGAAGCGTCGTCGAAGGTTGTAACGGTGGCTGTCGGTCGTCTGTTGATTCTTGATACGGAGACGCGCAAGTTGTCGGGCTTCTTCGGAGCGTTGAAGGTACTCGCTCACATCGAGATTTTCTTCGTCGGTGACGTTGAGTAACATGGCATCGAGCGTCGTTGCCGGGCTCCTTCCGTAGACCAATTTGTATGGAGATATTTGCGTCGTCTCCTGCACCGCCGTGTTGTATGCGAAGGTCAAATACGGAAGAATGGCGTCCCACGTCTTGTGTTCGACATCGACGTACATTGACAGCATGTCGGCGATCGTCTTGTTAAGCCGCTCGGTGAGGCCGTTGGTCTGTGGGTGGTACGCTGTCGTCCGGCGGTGGTTTGTTTGGCTGTATGCCAAGATCGCTTGAGTTAAGTCGGCAGTGAATGCCGTTCCTCTGTCGGTGATAAGGACCTCCGGGGCGCCGTGACGTAGGACGATATTTTCGACGAAGAACTTAGCTACCTCGGATGCACTGCCTTTTGGCAGGGCTTTTGTCTCGGCGTAGCGGGTGAGGTAGTCGGTAGCTACCACGATCCACTTGTTTCCGAAAGCCGACGTCGGGAACGGCCCCAGTAGGTCCATACCAATCTGCTGGAAAGGTCGGCAAGGTGGATCAATTGGCTGCAGAAGTCCCGCTGGCCTTGTCGGCGGTGTCTTGCGTCGCTGACAGTCCCGGCATGTCCTCACATAATGAGTGACGTCGGTGGTAATACGTGGCCAGTAGTACCTTTCTTGTATCCTCGCGAGCGTGCGAGAAACACCGAGGTGCCCTGCCGTCAGATCGTCGTGCAGGGTCTGCAGGAGTTCTGGTCGCAGAGCTGAAGGCACCGCAAGGAGGTACTTAGCTCGAAGCGGCGAAAAGTTTTTCTTTTGTAGAAGACCGTTTCGTAGAAAGAACGACGCAAGTGCGCGCTTGAATACCTTCGGGAATTCGGCGGTCCTGCCTTCGAAGTATTCTATTAGGGCCTTAAGTTCCGGGTCGGCCCGCTGTCGTTCAGCGAAGTCGTCGGTAGTTATCGTTCCCAAGAAGTAGTCGTCATCCGGGTCGTCGGGCAGCAGTTGGTCAACAGGCGCACGAAAGAGACAGTCGGCGTCGGAGTGTTTTTTGTCGGACTTGTAAATGACAGTAATTTCATATTCTTGAAGTCTCAGGCTACATCGTGTGAGGCGACCTGAAGGGTCCTTCAAGGTGGCTAGCCAACACAAGGCGTGGTGGTCGCTCACAACTTTGAAGGGCCTGCCGTAGAGGTAGGGGCGAAATTTCGACGTAGCCCAGATGATGGCGAGGCACTCCTTTTCTGTTGTGGAATAATTTGCTTCTGCTTTGGATAGCGATCGGCTGGCGTAACTAATAACCCTTTCAAGTCCGTCAGCCCTCTGCACAAGAACGGCGCCAAGACCTACGCTGCTTGCGTCAGTATGTATTTCTGTCTTGGCGAATTCGTCGAAATGGGCAAGTAACGGAGGCATCTGGAGGCGATGTTTAGGCTCCTGGAAAGCGTGTTCCTGTGGCGTTTCCCACTTGAACTCCACGTCGGCCTTGGTAAGGTTAGTGAGAGAATCGGCGATGCGGGCGAAGTTTCTCACGAACCACCTATAATAGGCGCACAGGCCCAGAAATCGGCGCACGGCTTTCTTGTCAGTGGGCGGCGGGAAGTCGGCGATGGTGGCTGTTTTCCGTGGATCGGGACGAACTCCAGACTTTCTGAGAACGTGCTCCAGAAACAAGAGCTCCTCATACGCAAATCTGCACTTTTCTGGCTTCAGTGTGAGTCCAGAAGTCTTGGTGGCTTGAAGTACAGCTTCAAGGCGCCGAAGATGCTCGTCGAAACTCGAGGAAAACACGACGACGTCGTCCAAGTACACAAGGCAAGTCTGCCACTTCAATCCTGCCAGTACTGTATCCATAACGCGTTGAAAAGTTGCAGGCGCTGAGCAAAGGCCGAAGGGCATCACCTTAAACTCGAAGAGGCCGCCCGGTGTTATAAACGCCGTCTTCTCTCGGTCTCTTTCGTCGACTTCGATTTGCCAATAGCCAGTCTTGAGGTCCATTGACGAAAAGTACTTGACGTTATGGAGCCGATCAAGTGCGTCGTCTATTCGTGGGAGAGGATACACGTCCTTTCTTGTGATTTTGTTCAGGCGGCGATAATCGACGCAGAAACGTAGGGTCCCATCCTTTTTCTTCACTAACACCACGGGGGATGCCCATGGACTCTTGGACGGCTGGATAATGTCATCCCGCAGCATTTCATCAACTTGTCTCTTCATGGCCTCACGTTCTCGCGTCGAAACCCTGTACAGTCTCTGACGGAGTGGTCTGGCATTTTCTTCGGTTATGATGCGATGTTTCGTGATTGGGGTCTGCCGAATTTTCGATGACGACGAAAAGCAATCTTCGTATTGCAGGAGCAGGGCCTTGAGCTGTTCTTGCTTATCGTTCGGAAGTCTGGGATTGACGTCGAAAGCTATGGGAGGGGCTTGGTTCCTCTGAGCAGGTTCCGCAGAATCGGTGAGGGCGAAAGCACTGGTGGCTTCGACAATTTCTTCGATGTATGCGACTGTTGTTCCTTTGTTCACATGTTTGTACTCATTGCTGAAATTCGTGAGCATAACCGTTGCTTTGCCTCCCCGCAGCTCTGCAATTCCTCTTGCGACGCAAATATCTCGGGTGACCAACAGATGCTGACTGCCTTCAACGACGCCTTCCAAGTCAGGTGATTTAGGAGCGCCGACTGAAATAATGACGCTTGAGCGAGGCGGAAGGGTGACTTGTTCTTCCAGCACATTCAAGGCATGGTGTCCTGACGGCGTGCGCGGCGGTAGCGCTTCTTCTGTGGATAACGTTATCGACTTTGTTTTTAGGTTGATGACAGCACCATGGAGGCATAAGAAGGCCATGCCAAGGATGACATCTCTCAACGCTGTAGGACTACGAAGTCTGTAGGGTAAATACGGCCGTTAATGGTGACTCTCGTTGTGCAGATTCCTGCAGGCGTTACGAGATGACCTCCGGCTGTGCGGATTTCAGGGCCTTTCCAAGCTGTCCTAACTTTCTTTAACTTCGCGGCGAACGACCCACTGATGACAGAATAGTCGGCTCCATTATCGACGAGAGCGGTCACCGTGTGGCCGTCGATAAGAACGTCGAGGTCGCTAGTTCGCCGTCTCGCATTACAGTTAGGGCGTGGCGTCGGGTCACGGCTGCGTCGGCTCGTTCCGCTGCTTCCATGTTGCATCGTCAGGCCACCTTCGGTAAGTGAGCTTTCGCCGTCAGGGCTTTGCCTGGTTGGCGTTGTGTTCGGAAAGCTCCGTCGTGGCGTCGTCGTCAGAGGAGGATCTTCGGTAGTTCGTCGCACAGCAACCGCACCTCCACCGGTTGCTGCCCTTAGTTTCCCGGATACGGGCTAGGAGACCGGCCCCGCGTTGGGCCGGAGTACTGCCGGGGGTGCGGTGACATGCGGCGGCTGCGCGACGGCGAACGGGAAGGTCTTCGGGGTGTCCATTGAGTTCCTGTCAGGTAGTCGGAGATGTCACGTGGCTGTTCCTCTGGCTGCGGACGTGGTGCATCGACGGCGAAGCCACGCAGTCCCATCTGTTGGTACTGGCAACGGCGGTAAGTGTGCCCGGCCTCGCCGCAGTGGTAGCACAGTGGGCTTGTGATCAGGGGTGCGCCAAACGTCGGTTTTCCTCGGCGCACTGCGCTGGCCCGCTGGCGAACGGTAGGTCGTCGGTGGGGGTGGTGGCAGCGGTGGCGCCTGTCGACGGAAGTGCGATGGGGCGGCGTTTTGGCGTGGACGAGGAGGAGCGTTGTGGCGCAGTGCAGCGGCGTAGCTCATAGCTTCCGGCTCGGGCAGCGGTGCGTGGGGAATTTGAAGCGATTGCCGAACTTCTTCTCGCACAATGTCGGCGATTGAATCCACTTGAGGCTGCGCCGAAGGCAACAGCTTGCGCAGCTCTTCCCGCACGATCGCTCGGATCGTTTCACGCAGGTCTCCGGAGTTACTGGCTTGAGCAGCAGCGCAGTCTGCAGTCAGGCGACGATTATACTGTCTGGTGCGCATGTCCAGGGTCTTTTCGATAGTGGTCGCTTCGGCTACAAATTCTTGGACGGTTTTCGGTGGGTTTCTCATCAGTCCCACGAAGAGCTCCTGTTTGACTCCTCGCATGAGGAAACGAACTTTTTTCTCCTCAGGCATGTCTGGGTCAGCGTGACGGAAAAGTCGGGTCATTTCTTCTGTGAAAATGGCGACATTTTCATTTGGTAGCTGAACCCGGGTCTCTAATAAAGCAGCGGCCCTCTCTTTGCGAGCGACGCTCGCGAACGTTTGCAGGAATGCGCCGCAGAAAACATCCCACGTTCGCAGCGTGGACTCCCGATTTTCGAGCCAGGTCCTTGCGGTGTCTTCCGAATAGAAGAACACACGACGCAGCTTTTCGTCATGGTCCCAGTGGTTGAGGGCGGCCACACGGTCGTATGTTTCTAGCCAGGACTCCGGGTCTTCGAACGATGACCCGTGGAAAATTGGTGGTTCCCTGGGTTGATGCATGACCATCGTGGGCTGGGACGCTGCGGTTGTCATTGTCGCTGCAGTCGCGGTCATGGCCTTGGTCTTCGGCGCCTTGTCTTGTAGAAGCCCGTACTCCGGTGGTAGCCCTTGCTGTCGGCGGCTTGTTCGCTTCTCCTGGTTGGCGTCGGTGTCTTCTCCGCGACGTGGGCTGGGTTCACGGCTTGTCGGGGGCGTCCGGTACATGAACGAAGCAGCACCTCCACCAGATGTCACGGGGTCGTGACGTGGCTGAAGACAGGAGACTTCGTGTTGGGATTTAACTGTTTATTTGAGCGAACCTGTGCCCGGTAAACGGAAAGTCCAATTACAGCAGCAGTCTCGCACAGATAGCAGTCTCGGACTGATAGCGGCGAACAGAGCGTCGGCCTTCGATCAACAACTGACAAGCGGCGAAGCGCGTCGGCATTTATACTCTTGCCGTCGAATGTTCTAGCGTTATCGCTGGCGGTGGCGTAGGTTCCAGAACAATCTGTACCGTTCGCACAGTGGGCGTGATCTTATCGAAATGATCTACTACAGTCCGGAACCTTCTCGAAAACTGCAGGCGCGGTTTGCGCTGAGAATCGTGTGGTGGTTTGGAACGATAACAAAAACTTGGGAAATGGAACCTGGCAATATATACATAGCCTCTAGCTACAGTACTAGAAAGCACTGTTGTAGAACGTTAATGTTAGAGGAAAATCGGTGGAATGCGCTGTCGGTTCAGTATGTTTGTGCAGTACTGAAGGCTATAGCATGCATTCTAGTAAACGGTGGCTGTCCGAACATTACGCCTTGCCGATCGAGTACTATAACTACAGCGGTATGCCTCAACCTATACGTTGAGGCATGCCACGGCATGGGCGAGACTTCGTATGTATGGCCGTGCACGTGCAGTAAGCGAAAGAACCCCCACTCAACAAGTACTGGAGGGGGGGGGGGAGCTTGTATTTCATTAATTCAAATACATCCAGTTTTGGAATATCGGGTTAACTTGACGATTCTTTGCAATTGCGAGTTTTGCTAGTTTTTTTTTCTGCAGAGCACTTTATCATTTCCTCATTTTTTTCCTCCTGACTTTAAGATCTTTCTGAATGAATAAAATAGAAATTCATCCGTCAGCACCAGCTTCACCGCATACCTCGCTTTCGATTTCACAGCGAAAGAAGTTTGCTTTGGTGGATTAAAGTTTCAGTACGAATTCCTCGTCTACACATTCTCCGATGAGCGGCTGCTACATTGACGCTGCAGCGTTCTTTCATTTAAGAATATGTCGTCTGCCAGCCGCGCTTCAAAACTCTGTGTTAATACTCAGTATGAAGCATATGGCGTATAATCAAGCAAAAAATATGACGAATTTCATGCAGAGGCAGCTACAGCATCCTTTTCAACATCAATAATTGTACTCGCTTTTCACATTGTCTTGTGTGTCATATGTCTAAGTGGACCTCTTGTCGGTGGGTTCCATTGAAATGACCAAAACACAAGCGTTGTGCATCTGTGCGTCTTTGGCATTCTTGCGAAAATAAACTTGGGGGCCAATGGCTGCGGAATCCTGCTTGTATACTGTCTTCCCTGCTCATTTATTTTTTTTAACCACCAACGACTACGATAGAGTAAAATGATTTAGGATGTTTTAAGCATGCCATCCCTGTTTATGCTGCTGCTACTGTTGCTAAGGACAATGTGTGTTGCCCCGCCGCGGTGGTCTAGTGGCTAAGGTACTCGGCTGCTGACCCGCAGGTCGCGGGTTCAAATCCCGGCTGCGGCGGCTGCATTTCCGATGGAGGCGGAAATGTTGTAGGCCCGTGTACTCAGATTTGGGTGCACGTTAAAAAACCCCAGGTGGTCAAAATTTCCGGAGCCCTCCACTACGGCGTCTCTCATAATCATATGGTGGTTTTGGGACGTTAAACCCCACAAATCAAACAATGTGTGAACGTGACCCGCCACGGTGGGCAAGTGGCTAAAGCCCTCGGCTTCTGGCCAGAACGCCCCGCCGCGGTGGTCTAGGGGCTAAGGTACTCGGCTGCTGACCCGCAGGTCGCGGGATCAAATCCCGGCTGCGACGGCTGCATTTCCAATGGAGGCAGAAATGTTGTAGGCCCGTGTGCTCAGATTTGGGCGCACGTTAAAGAACCCCAAGTGGTCGAAATTTCCGGAGCCCTCCACTGCGGCGTCTCTCATAATCAAAAGGTGGTTTTGGGACGTTACACCCCACAAATCAGAAGCAATCATTCTGACCCGAAGGTCGCTGGATCGAATCCCGGCCGTGGCGGCTGCATTTCGGCACAAGTTGCAAGTACTGTGGCGCCATCTCGTAGTTTCGTACAACACTGCTTTTCCTTTTATGCTTTCGCCATCCTTTCCGCACTGCGCGTTCACTTTCATCCTTCACTAAGTTCGTTACGGCCAATGAAACGCGTTGGCACTCAACGCAGGAAGGATCTGCACTCTACAAAATGCATGCACAGTCGACAAAGTTGAGGTTTTGAACAAATTGGTGGATGAATGGCTGCTATGAGCGATCCTTTATAACGGGGCGTTGACAATTTCCGGGTGTTACTGGGTGTTACGTTCAAGTAACGCCCGGTAACACTCGGTATTGTGAACCGGTCTTCAGGAGCATGTGCTGCCGAATGTGTATTTTAATTGACTACAGCACATCGCTCAAAACAAGTGTGACGTTGACTTGAGGAGAAAAGGGCTTTATAAACTCTTCTGCTCTTTGGACGCAAAGTCGCCAGATTGGGTCATTAATAGCCCATTTGAGCTGCTATGTGTTCAAGTTGGCATCGAAATTGTTCTCGTTGGATATGTGGCTATTTTTGGTCTTCAATGCTGCCGACTTGTGAAGAAACTTAAATCGGTTACAGGAAAGGGACGGAGAGCACGAAAAAAAAAACAGTTTGCGCATCGGCGCAGTTTACCCTAAATTTGTAGGAACTATACCATACCAGTGCCTCCCCTGCAGCCATTATTCAAAGCCCGAACGCGCGTCTCCGAAACAGTGTCAGGGCGGAAAACTGCATGTGTCATGAAAACTCTATGATAATTAGTCTTCGTCTAATGTTTACCTAGTTCACCGGACGCAATGCAGAGGTTGTTTTGCTTTCCTCTGCTTGACTCTCCTTTGAAAGCTCTTCGTGGTGTCGTTACAAATCCTGTGCTGTTTGACCATTCAACTCAAGGGAGTATGTATTTGCGTATCTTGGCGAGCACTGGTAGTGTGTTTTGGGTCTGCCCTTCAGTCACACTCCCTGTTTGAGTTGTCACCCCGGTGTATAGTCACGCAAGACAAAAGGTCACCATGCTGGGCTGCGAACGGTAGTACACAGCCTCGGCAATGCATTTTTCGAGTGCCAGTTGAGCGGGGTTCGGAGAGGATTATGGCGGCGCCCAGGATGCCGTGTATGAAAAGGTCTGTAGCCAAGCTCTGTTGCACAGAGTCTTTCTGCTCGCCACGGGTTAAACAATTCAAGCTCGATTTCGGGTTCTTCGTCGTCGCAACAGCGCAAACTGTTCTCTAGTCAGGTCACCTTGAAAAACGGACCGTACTTGTAGGCCCACCTGATGCACCTTCCTTCACGACGGTCGCAAACATAACTTTCTCGTCAAACATTCTGCTCCATAATGGGAAAACGAGTTAAGTGCACTCGAAACTGCAAGAAGTAATGGGAGGAGCAGGACATAAACGTTCCTCCCACTTCTTTTCTATCCTTGGCACAGATTGTTTCATACGCGCTCATAGTGTTATTTGGTGTACGTCGAATGTTCTACAAAGATGCGAAGATGTCCATGGAATTCTGTCCTCAAAGGCGCACGCACACGAGCATACATAAACGCTTGTGTCTCTTCTTTATTATTTATTATTATTTATTATTTATTACATACTGCTGACCTGTTTACCAGGTCTTAAGAAATGGGCATACAGAAATGTTTACTACAATAAACATAATGGACATCACACAGCATACTGACAGTGGTTACAATTCAACACTTTTGTATTAATTTACAGAAAACTAAAGAAAAACATTACAACAATGGCATAGCTTTGCTGACTGTGTCTTTCGTGCCTCGTGTGAAAGTTGTGCGCTTCCAACCAAGATTGATCCATACCAGCTGACCCGATATAATTGTTTATTGTTTACTCAATACCCCAATGAACTCACACTCGTGACTGGCGTCATAACTCCGTCTACGGAGTCTACCGAGAGCACGGCCGAGTGCATGAGCGGGACTATTTCTTTAGTCGTAAAGGCACGCATGGTCGGCTTTCATCGCTTCAGTCGTCTGGGGGAGGGGGGGGGGGCTTTCCGGATTTCTTAAGTTAATTGTATCTGACTGTGGATGCCGCTATGAAAGGAATGAAAGCTTCATTCGTGCGTAAAATGGAATTGCGAAGCGGCATAAGCGTAGACTACTGCGTCACGGTTTTTTTTTTTTTTTGCTATGCAGACCGGCTGTCGTCATCCGCTTATCGGGCGATATGACTGATTACTTAGCTTGCAATGTGGAATCACCACTTCACGATCAGGACACAAAACTCGTCTGAAGAAGAGTCGCACGTAACCTGTTCCGCAGGTCCCTGGTGTCTATAGCATAATTTGTGCAGACAACACCAAGTGGACCATGTTCCACATCCTCAGATGAGCTCAAGATTGCAGACTTTATCCTGACTGCCCACCTCGTCGCCCAGAGGAGCTTCCTGACTGAAGACTACCTGGCGCATGTGATATGTTCAGTGATTTGGAGGTGCATCCAAATCAGCTCATTATGCCCAAGTTTTTTCTCTCGACTACTATAATAACTGCGGTACGAAGTTTTACGCCTGCACGTAATTATAGACGTTTTGTGGGCTGAACTTCTCACAATGTTTACTCGCAAATAAGCTTTCACCTTTGTGCCGTTTCACCGGCGGAAATTTTTTGATAGTGCTGTCAAGTGAGAACAAACTTTTTTTGCATACTACAGTGATCGCACCATCACTTTGGATTACAACGATACAATTTACATTTGCGTGGTATCACTGATTCAGTTGTACCTACTCCCAGGCAGCAAAAGAAAAAAGACGCAAAAGCACCACTTGGTCTTTATAGACTTATTTTTAGAGCTGTCAGCTACTGAGCTCTCTACATTGCGGGAAAAAACTACTATGCAGATATTTCTGCGAAAAAGTAATTGCATAAGCGCAAAAAAGCACTTAAAGAATGACTATAGTTTCGTCTATTTCTGAAGCATACTTCAAATTCGCGTATTTGGCTACGTTTGGGCTGATGCGGAGTCCAATTTGCCCGTTTGAGGTTCACGGCATCTGATAACCCTGTCTGTGTTGCCTCGCAGTACCCCCTTAATAAGGGTCCTAATGCGCTAAATGTAGAGATTTCTTACTTTTAAAGCAAAATAAGCCTTCACTTTTAATATTCAACTCAATGTTTAATTTTTTTTCTAAAATATTCACAATCAGTGTGTTTTCTTGTTTACGAATTTTTCTTCAATACGATTTGAAATGTTCGCTATACGAGTGTCCTTAGCTTACACGAACCAGCTATGTACAAATATTTATTCAAACGTTACATGCAAGATCACACACACGAAACAGCGCCCGCAACGTATGGTGTGGTGCGTCATCTCCAGGATCGCTATATACCCAGCGTATCTGTACTAAAAGTATAAACATTGGAACACTAAAGTTGCTATTTACGAGATTAATTGAAAATGCCTTCAATCATCATAACTTGAGCTAGAAATTATGTGGGTTCAGAGACCAGCAGCAAACATTGTGTACCACGCCAGCGTCACACAGATCGTCCGCAAACAGAAGCATGCGTTAATCATTCCAGTTTCAGAATTTTCACTTTTAACCTCGGCCCGTTGCGCGTTCTTCCTTTTCCTACCAAATATACTTGGTCCGCTTTATCCTTTGGGATAATAAGCGTTGTGCTCGATCAGCTATAACCATAGCACGCAGTACCACGCCTGATCAAAAGATTTCGAAATAGGAACGGAGTGGGAAAAAAAACGAAAAAGCAATTAGCGCTGGCCGCGACCAACAGTTACAGACACGAGGCGTTCGCAGTTCTCGAGTCACGTTTCAGCTTGCACAGACGCCTATCGCTCATTAGAGAAAATAACAGTCGAGTGCCTTAGGCGGAAATTTCGGGCTGCTGTTGTAACGGCGGCCGCAACGCACGATATCTCGTATCGCCTGCAGGAGCCGCTCGGTAATGATTAGGCGGCTCGATGACGCACGCTCTCTCCAAAAAGTGTCGCGAAGCCTTTCGTGACATTCAATCACAATGATTCCATAGATGCAGAGGTGCGTGGACTGCCAATAATAATAATAATAATAATAATAATAATAATAATAATAATAATAATAATAATAATAATAATAATAATAATAATAATAATAATAGTAAAGTAAATTGGGCCAGCATGTAATATACCATTAAAAACTCCCGAAAAGTTTTTTTATTCATCGAGAATGATGCGTCCCACGGACTGCAAAATATCTCTGCGTCTGCTCGACGGTGAAGGTCAGTAAGACCTTTCTTAGCTTACGCAACAATTTACGTGAATGATATTTTTATTTCTATGCTGTGCATACAGCACTATTGTAATTAAAATACCAACAAATAAATTGGCAATTTGTAAGAAGATTAAATTTGTATATTGATAGTAACAAGCACTGTTTACTTATTTTTTTTTTTCATCCGACCAACACGGCCCACATGTTCTTGTCATTATACATCTATATACAAGTTCTATTATTTAAAGCGCCAAAACTGCGATCTCATCATTAGGTACGCTGTATGTAGTGTAAGAAGTTTAACCCTGGGGCGCCATCAGAATCTCAGCTAAATTTAAGAAAACGAGGCTTTTTCGGTATCAGTTTTCTTTCCCACCATAATGCTGCCGCTGCTGCCGCCTCTGTCTGCATCGCACCCGTGACCTCGAACTGGGTCACTATAGCCAGCTTTCGTTATTATTAACACCTGTCAATAATTCCGTGCAGGTATGCTTGGAATTGCCCTACAAACTGTGTTCGTTATTTTCATTTGATCGGTTTATAACCTCGATTTTGGTTATTGGTGCATGTTTATTTTGGTTCATTTATCTGTTCTCAGCAATTATTGCGATAGCAATCATATGTACACTCTGTGAACTTTTGTCGTTGCCATCGTGATATATATATATATATATATATATATATATATATATATATATATATATATATATATATATATATATATATATATATATCAGGCGAGTGTCTTCGGTAGATCCAGTGGTAAAAAATTACAGCTTTTCCACAAAGGCGAAGTAATGAATGCGATAGCAACAAATTAAATCTCGCGCGAAGAATGGCAAGCAGATCGAAACGTATCCCTCCTTGCTCACACGAATAAGTGTCTCAGTTGTTACTTCGCTGCGTTTGAAAAGCGCGCCCTTTTCTCAAATGGAAACTGTGCAGCCAGTGCAGTGGCATTTGGCCCCGGTAACTACAACAGAATCGTTCCAGTGAAAGCCCAAGGCGCTGTTATGAGATCACAACACAAGTCGAGTGCGGCGCCGTAGTTGTTCTCCCCACCGCGAGATAAGCGCGTGCGCGTGAGCGTCTACCCCTCCCCTCTCCACTGGGCAAAGTACGCATGGGAGATGAGAGTGCACGCCACAGCGTCGTGACGATATGGCAACGCGCACTCATTGTGCCATCTTACTGGTAATGCTCCTGCATCAAAGCCACTGCTTCCTCCTTGGAGCTTGAGCCGGCCGCGAGTTCTCTTAATGATTCCAGGAATGAGGAGAAAATCGGACTTACCGACACATGCCCTGAAACAACTGAGTCTATTCCTACTGGAAGAAAACTACAGTAACCACGTGCACATTTACACGGGTGGCTCTACTACGCCGTCTAGTTCAGGTGGAGCAGTGGTTATACCATCACAAGGGATAACTCGGTGTTTTAAGACTTCACATTTGACAAGTTCAACGACGGCAGAACTCGAGGCTCTGCGCAATGCACTGGAACACATCAATTCAGAAGAAAGACTAGGTAAATGGGCTGTGTTTTCGACTCAAAACCAGCGTTACAGTGCCTGATATCAGTTCTCCGACGCGGATGCCACGACCAGTTGACTTACCAAACCGTGAAACTTCACCACCTGTTAATACAAAAAGGCCATGACATCGTCTTTCAGTGGTTACCTGGGCATAGTGGTATAGGCGGCAATGATTCTGCAGATCATGCTGCTCGCACGTCACATAAAGAAGCGAACAGCGTTCCGATACCGCTTTCAAGAGCGGATGCGGCGAGGCAGATTCGTCAACTGGCCCGCAGTCTCACACTGACTGAGTGGAACACACCAAGCATACGACATACTCGACTGCACGAGCTCGACCCTTCACTACAACTCCGGCCTCCACCCGGCCTACATCGACGTGAAGCTTCGCTTCTCTATCGCCTTTGGCTGGGAGTTGCTTTCACGAAAGCTTATACCACGTTAATCAGAATTACTGACAGTGCGGCGTGCGATGTTTGCGGCACCGACGAAAATATCGAACACCTGCTGTGTCATTGTCCTCGATTTGCCTCAGAGAGACAAGTACTTGCCAACGCAATGCGGCGACTGGATGATCGGCCTCTTTCTGTGCAGGTGCTATTACAGCAACGTACACATGCCTCGACAGCCCACAAGGCAGTGAAAGCCCTGCTGCGTTTCCTGAGAAAGACAGGCTTGTGTGAACGCCTCTGACATGTGGTAGAGTTCTACACGCTGCAGTGAAATTACTGTCAGTCTCTCCGCCACCCCCTTTTTTCCCTCTCTTCCCTCTTTTTCGTCTTTCTTGTCCCCTTCCTTTATCCCCCAGTGTAGGGTAGCCAACCGGATGTCTTTCTGGTTAACCTCCCTGCCTTCTCCCTTTTTGTTGCTTCCTCCTCCTGCTGGTAATGCTGAAAACAGGATAGTTGCCCGAGATGCGAGTGGCAAGCGGTAAGTGGTAGATATAAATAGCTTGCCGTTTTAGCGTTGAATGAGGTTCTCGTTCGTGGCTCGGTGGCTAGTCCCTCGCACTCACAAGAAAGAGGTCACACATTTGATTCCGTGCGCTGGAGTCTTTTTCATGGTTAGTTTTCTTTTTTGCGTTTTCATATATATAGATACGTACACATATACGGTAAACGACGTCGATACTGATGCCGGTGGCAAAATCCAGCCGAGAGTGTCCATATAATTGCTTTCGCAATAATAAAAACTGGCTTGAGTGGATGAACGTACGAAAAACGTTTCGGCCGGGGTACGGCATTCGTCACGAAATACGAAGGCTGGAATTAATAAACGTGGGAATTAATAAACGTTTTCGTACGTTCGTCCTCTAGAGCCTATTAAGTATATATAAAGCATAATTGGAATTAAATCAGAATAAAAAATTCCGAGGCGCCCGACCAGAGATTCGAGCCACCAAGTCCTCGCTTAGCAGAGCGCTGTGCTAGACAACTCACCTACAAGTCATGCTGCATGCGCCGGCTTATAACAGCGAGCTATTTATATACACCATTCACCGCTGACGGTCAACAGATGTCGGAAGAACTCGAGCGTGTTTTCTATCACACAAAACTCCTACATTTTGAAAACTTCGCTTGGAACACATACGAAAAAGCGGCCCCTCTCTGTACTCACTTATGATCTACGACATCAAAAGATAGTTTCACCGCAAGTACGCAGCACTAAATGTGATGACAACAAATTGGAATGTGATGCGAAGAATGGCAAGCAGATCGAAACATGCAGTGCTCTGCTAACACACAAGTAACGCACAAAAACAACACACATAGAATGAGGGTGAACTAATAATGTTCACAACTTGACACTTTGCGTGCTGTTCAAAGAAAAACGACAGACGAAACGTACTTAAAGTACAAATAGGACGAGCGTGAAATAACAAGCGTCACAGTTGTTACTTCGTTGTGTTTGAAAGGCGCGCTCATATCGGAAACGGGGACTGCAGCGAGTGAAGTAACTACAACGCAATCCTTCCTGTGAAAGCCCATCACGCCCCGCCGTGGTGGTCTAGCGGCTGAGGTACTCGGCTGCTGATCCGCAGGTCGCGGGATCGAATCCCGGCTGCGGCGGCTGCATTTCTGATGGAGGCGGAAATGTTGTAGGCCCGTGTGTTCAGATTTGGGCACACGTTAAAGAACCCCAGGTGGTCAAAATTTCCGGAGCCGTCCAGGAGTCTCTCATAATCATGTGGTGGTTTTGGGACGTTAATCCCCACGTATCAATCAATCAAATCGAAAGCCCATCACGTGCGATCCCCCCTCACCCGCGAATAAGCATACGCGTGCACGAACGTTTACCCCCCCCCCCCCGTGGGGCAAAGTATGCGTAGCATGAGCGCACGCATTGCGACGAGCAGGGCGCAGATCGCGCCCTTCTAAATCTGATCTAACTAGTAATGCTGATATTTTCCCCAAGTTTGCCGCTGCGCTCACTGGTCAACGCCGTGCACTGCAGAGCGAGAGGTCCCTCGTTCGATTCCGCGCGTCGGAAACATTTTAAGTGCCAAGCATTTCTTAGCGAACTTCGGCGACTTGGAGCGTATGTATCTACCTAGCCACCTACGACTTTAAGCTCTCCTGGCCGTGGTCGTCTCGATAATGGTATCAATACCAAAATTGGTACGGGATATCAAGATGGTAAGACGACCATAAGTGACTAATCATAACATGAAAATCATGACATGTATGTCATGAGTGTCATGATTTATATTTCATGGTCTTACTGCTGTTGCAGTGGTTCGTTCACTTGACATGTTAAAAAACTGGCGTAGTATGGCATGATTGCATGACGAACATGAGTGACAGACCCTAACGTGGAAAGCATGACATGCATGTCATTGATTTATTTATATGTGTGGTTTAACGTCCTAAAACCACCAAGATTATGATAGACGACGTAGTGGAGGGCTCCAGAAATTTCGACGACCTGTGGTTATTTTTTTTATTAATATGATATATAAGGAGATGTGAACGCACAAGTACGGTTCCGGCTACTCCTTATCCCTTGAGTGAAAGTTGAACACATATTAAAGGAAAACATAAAAAGCAGTGCATAAAAAATAGAATACTCGAGCACACATATGAAAAAACACACTATCCAACAATACCAACACAATGATAACGAAATGTTAAATAGTAAACGAATGTAGTCTGTGATAATGTCCCTCGTTAACATTCGATCCAACCGGCTCAAAATAGCAGAGCACACGTCTGGTCCTTAAAGAGATGTATTCGCTCATGTGTACATAACAGTCGACATGGCATGTACTTCAGCACACATACACATATAATAGTAGTCATATAATAATGTGCATAATAAGTACGATGTGTTACACAAATGAAAGTTTGTTATATTTTAGCACTTGCCTGGGATTCCGATGTCTTGTAAAAAAACGTTCTAACGCTTTTAAAGAATACGTCAGTAAAGCCCCAGTAGGCCACTGGCGCAGAAGTTTCTTGATGCTAAACGGTCTGTGGTCTAATATCAACAGTTACTATTTAAGACAGCGTCTCGCCGTGTCATGATGTGGACAGTCTATAAGAAGGTGACATACGTCTTCATCTATAAATGCATATTCGCATTCGCGAGTTTCACCTCAGAGAATTCTGCGGAAAAAACGTTTTGTATATGCGATGCCTAGCCTCAGCCCATGAATAAGTGTTTCCATACTTCTATCTAATGCTAGCGTAATTTCGAATTCAATGAATGGATCGATGTGATGTAAGTCCCAGCTCTTTGTACTTTCGTTGAACCAAGCATTTTCGCTCATTCTGAAAGTTGTAGCCTGATAATACTACGCAATTCATTTCTCAAGATTGGTAAAGAAACAGTGACATCTTTATGATGTGCTTGTCGGGCCGCTTCATCGGCAGCTGTGTTTTCAGGGATGTTGGAATGCCCAGGTATCCAATGGAATTTGATCTCGTGTTGTGACGTCGTGCGACGTCATTTAAATGATTCCTGGTAATTGAGCTGTAGAATAATAAATATTAAAAGACGTTCTAATACTTGAGCCATCTGCATAAATGTGTACGTATCCTGGATACCTGGAGATCTTTAACGTGCACCCAAATCTGAACACATGGGCCTACAGCATTTTCGCCTCCATTGAAAATGCAGCCGCCGAAGCCGGGATTCGATCCCACAACCTGCGGGTCAGCAGCCGAGTACCTTAGCCAGTAGACCACCGTGGCGGGGCGACATGCATGTCATGCAAGTCATGACTACACGCCACGCTCATGGTGCGCTCGTGGTCGTTTTGCTAGCTTCATATAACCAAATTTGTTATTATGGGACGTGAATGGATGACAAAAGGATATGTCTGGTGCAAACACGATAATCATAAGATGCGTGTCATGTAAGAACATGACTACATGCCACGCTCATGATGGGCTCGCGGCCGTTTCGCTAGCTTGAAATTTACCAAATTTGCCAATATATGACGTGAATTGATGACGAAGGTAAATTACACGTCCAAGCATGATAATATAATATGTGCGTCATGTAAAGCATGACTACATACCACGCTCATGATGCGCTCACGGTTGTTTCGCTAGGTCTACATATACCAAATTTCGTATCACGTGACGTCAATAGACGACGAAGGTAAATGACACGTTCAAGCTTGATAATCATGACATGGAAGTCATGTACGCCACAATTTACGTCCGCCTCGTAACGTTGTGCTGATTTTAAAGCGACATATCAACCTTCCTCATTTGCGCTTCGCATATCATCGATTCCTACTGTACGTGGGATCTGCCAATTTTTTTCTCAATTATTCTTCTTTGTGGTTTCTTAAACACACAGATGCATATACATATACGGAACGCAATGGTGACGGCAAAAACTAGCCTAGAGTGTCCAAATAGTTACTATCGCAATAAAAAATAAACACCAGCCACTTATCGCACAAGACACCACAGCGTGGCAGAAGACGCAGAGGGGTCACTCCACGCGCCGCGGCTAAAAGAAAGAAATATCCCAGAGCGTCAGATTCTGCGTTGTGAACACTTGCAGCGTGTTGCTCAAACACAATGGCATAACAACTGTGGCAGTTGTTAGTTCACGCTTGTCCTGTGTATACCTGTGCGTTCCTTCAAGCGTCCTTCTTTGTTCTTCTGTGGCACGCTGCAAGCATTGAGCTACTCGTTGTCCTTCGTGTGACCTTTCAATTTTTTGCTATCGCATTCATCGCTTCGTCCTTGCGGTGAATTTGTAACCTTTGTTTTCTTGTTTTTTTAGGGGGGAGGGAGTACCTTACGTTTTTCGTCTGAAGGACGTAAATATTTCATTTAGTTGCGCCCTTCATCGCATTCCGTCTACGTTGTCACCATGATTGGTCAGACCGATACAGTGCAGTGCACAAGCAGTCAGTCCGGTAAAGATCAAATAAAATGGCCGAAAAGAATCATTACATATTGTACTGATTGATTGATTTGTGGGGTTTAACGTCCCAAAACCACTATTTGATTATGAGAGACGCCGTAGTGGAGGGCTCCGGAAATTTTGACCACCTGGGGTTCTTTAACGTGCACCCAAATCTGAGTACACGGGCCTACAACATTTCCGCCTCCATCGGAAATGCAGCCGCCACAGCCGGGATTTGATCCCACGACCTGCGGGTCAGCAGCCGAGTACCTTAGCCACTAGACCACCGTGGCGGGGCCATTACATATTGTACTGTCCTTGTTTTGTTTTTGTTTTTGTTTTTCAATGAAGCCACAAATCTTTATCTCCTGCGACCATATACTTTGCACTGTACGCCGCTATTCAACGTCGGGCCAGCTCCACGTTTTACATCATTTTTCTTACCTCAACATTATAGACCGTTTTCATGGAAAGGAGGAATAGCCTCCAAGTCTCGCTCTCCACCGGCCGTTTGGCCACCGCCACTGGTGTGTGGGGATTGCTGCGTTTTGCATCTGCGGCGCGTGAGAAATCGCTGTTTCTTGTTTTTTTTTTTGCGCTAAAGCAGTTTTGCAGCCGAAAATCAAAATATCGGAAGAAAAGCAGGCTACCACGGCACTGTGTTTGACTGTGACAGCAACTATCAAAAGCACAAAAGGGTGGCTGAGACATGCGCGAGGTGCACCTTCCTTTGAAATGACTTTACTTAGGTCACAGGCTTTCTTCTCCGACAAATATTTGAATATATATGGTGCGTGTCATTGGGGAAGTTTCTTCATTACACGAGTTTGTTAATATGGTGCTGTGATGGTACAATTAATTATCTGCAGCAGAGAGAAGCAATGTCAAAACTGAAGGTTAATATAGAAAATGTATTGCCCAGAATTCTATTTGTGACATCAACTTTCCCATTTCTATGCAACAGCACATGCGTTAAATGCCTGCGGCTACCTAAATCTAAGCCCGTGCAATTTCAAGATTATTGAATGAGCACTTCTTAATCTGCATAACAGACAGACTCGTATGACATTAGTGATCTTTGACTCAGGAACGCGCCACTAGCGTTTTTTATGACACATCATTTCTCGTCTTGTCAGTTTTGCGACAATAACGGGGGCAGTTGTACGACAAGTGCCTTCTTTTTTTTCGGAGCACTCTTGAGTGTCGTGAATAATAAACACGCAATCATTAAAGCCTGGTCATTACCTGAACACGTGCGCTCTACGTGATGTTTCTTTTCTAAAAGAAAAATGTCACCAGAAATGGACGCACATACGGCGTATCGCCAGTGGTGGCTCATTGCACCGAAGACAACTAACGCCATGAACGTTCTTTCGAATGTGCAAGACGCTTATTTTCATTTTCTCTTTGTGTTGCTTTTATGCGGAAGTTCGAGCTCATCCGTCATACATCTGTTTGTTATCCTGCGCAACGACCAGGCACAAGCTTTTAACTACGATGACGATACGAATCACCACATGCATCTGTGTCTGTGCTTCCTTCATTCCATGCACTTTGTATTGCGATGTTCTGAGCCAAACCGTATAATCCGCTAGCGATTGTAGAGTCACGTTAAACTTGAGAGTCACGGAAAATAAACCCGAGAGTAATTCATTGATATGTGGGGTTGAACGTCCCAAAACCACCATATGATTATGACAGACGCCGTAGTGCAGGGCTCCGGAAGTTTGGACCACTTGGGGTTCTTTAACGTGCACCCAAATCTGAGCACATGGGCCAACAGCATTTCCGCCTCCATCGAAAATGCAGCTGCCGCAGCTGGGATTCAATCTCGCTACCTGCGGTTCAGCAGCCGAGTACCTTAGCCACTAGACCACTGTGGTGGGGCAAAACCCGAGAGTCATTTTGAAGACTGACGCGCACACCTAAAGTTCAGCTGGACAAGGGCGTACGTATTCGCTCGTCCCCATTTACATTTCACCCAATTACTTCGATTATTGTCCGAAAATTTAACTCGCGAAACCCCACAAGGGCAGGTATAGCAAAACATACCAACCAATTACCGATTTTCAGCTTAAGGAATGCATTAACATTCTACTCACCTCTCGTCTTTCGTCGGGCTCTTGGGTCACCGCTGCTTTCTGTTTCAGGCATTTCGAAGCTGACCGCTCAGCGATTACCTACTATCTCTTTTACACTTGCGAAGCATCACTGTGTTTTGTCTGTGTATTACGAAGAAGAGCAATACTCTGTGTAGTGAGCGCGTATACACTGCATATACACCACCGCAGATCCCCACACAACGACACTGCGGCAAAACATCGCCGATGCTAGACAGCGCTGCGGCGGAAAAAATGGCAGCCTGCTTGAGAAAATGGTCTAGAGAGGAGAAAATATAATATTTTTATCTTCTACCAATGCCCTGCATGAGTATCGAAGTGACAACCTTCTGGTAACGTGCATTTGGTAGCCCAAAGCGCTAACCACAGCTCTCGCACCGCTATGGGCAGACTGCGAATTTCAGGCAGGGCGAAGACGACGATGTGTGCATCGCAGAGAAGTCTTCAAGAACTTGGATATGACAGAAAAATAGCTTCTGTTTTAAATTATAAGCTGGGGGCAAACACTCAAGTTTCCTTGGTTGTTGTTGTTGTTGTTGTTGTTGTTGTTGTTGTTGTTGTTGTTGTTGTTGTTGTTGTTGTTGTTGTTGTTTATTTTCCTCTTCTAATTTTCAATTGTTGCTGCTCTTGTAAGACATCTGGTACTCGCATGTGCCACCAGCTTATTTGTGCCTTTCTCTACACGTTTATTAACTTATGTGTTTTCATTTTTTTAGTTACTTCGTTGTTGCTTTCATTGCTTCCAATTACCGCATAAGTTCTATTCCAGTCACAGCGTGCTTTCAAGGTTCAGCATAAGTGGATTTCTTACCCTTTTGTGCTTGCTCATCACGTACGAAGCGTACATATTGTCTTCGGAAACTCAACTTATGTGTGCCGCAAGGCGAAGAACTCACACGCGTACAAATGCAGTGTGAAAATATTTAAAAGGAGAGAAAGAAAGCATAGCGCAAAACAAACGAGTCGTTGGTCAAGACAGTCAGTCGCTATTTTGCCCTTATTGATTTAATTTACCGCAAATGCACAAAGGTAGATTCAGCTTTTTGGTGTGCTCACAGCGGTATGCATTGGATATTGCTTCAGAATGGTTAACTCTTATCTCAAAGGATCTGCCATTGATTCTCCGCATTCCTATAATATGTCACGACAGAAGAAAATGTGGCTTAAAAATGAGAAACAAAAGATGAACGCACAAATTATTCGTACATTTCAGCTTATATACTTGTGTTGTCTACTACCATTTGATCCTAAAAAATGGGAGTCTACGACTCTGCATTGAATAGAAGCAGATTAATAAGTCAAGCGACCTTTCACCTTTCCTGTGTATGTCACGAATAGACCACATAACCGATGAGGCTGTTGAGTGGATGCATAGTGTTTTCACGCATTGATTTATGCTTTGGGATTTTGGCTAGTTCAACTTTCTGAATAATAGAACAAATATGCCTGTTCATACCTTCTAACGCCTATCGACACTTTCTAACTTCTTGTGCAATAAACGAATATAATCGACTCCAGTGTCGATGAAAAAACGCACCACTTCGGTACCCGAACACGATGATTGACATCTTGCGACAATTTCTTAAGTGCTGTAACGAGTACATCGACGATTGTCGTATATACTGTATATCGTTCATGTGTTTAGACGATATTCGTTAGCCTATGATAGTCGTTCCATATCCCGTGCACTTGCTTCTCTTGTAGTATATCTCCTCACCGAACGACTGTGAGCGGAACGCCCTGCATGTCCGTGCATGTGATTTTTTTCTAATTTATTTTATATCTCTCTATCTCTATCTTCTTTCCGACCCTTATTTCCCCACCCCTGTACAGGGTAGCAAACCAGTTCTTCTAGGTTAAACTCCCTGTCTTTTCCATTTATTTATTTCTCTCTTTCTCTCCTCAGCCGCACCCCTTTTGTGTTCTGAGCTGTATTAGGGTTCCTCAAGCTGTTCTCACAGCTATAAATTGTTCTCTTGTTGCTGAATATAATTTCAATATCAATAATAATTTACCCCTACGCTGAGAAACAGGAGCGCTTCAAGCATGTTGTCATGGACGCAATAGAGTTAAAGAGCTCGTATCGCAGAAATTTTAGTAACGGTTTCGGCAATGTTGCTTGTGAGCGAAAGATTATGATCTTCTTTATGACCTAAATATTAAAAAAGATGCAAGTAAAATAATAAACATTTCCGGGTCCGAATGAGGATTGAACCCCGGCCGTTCGCCTGTCCAGCAGGTTTTCTACCACTAAGTCACCCGTCTGCGTGAAAATGCAGTGAAAATAACTTCCTCTGCTTGCAAATTTAGGAAAAGTAACTTTCATGCCCTACCAAACACACACACACGTCCTGTATACATGCTTCACAATACAACATGTAATATCGCAGTAACAATGCATCGCCAGATGGCAATGTACAAGCGTACATTGCCATCTGGCGTCAGAACATGCGATTGTCATAATGACTGCCTGGTTCAAAGCTGACCACCCACTACAAAGGCACACACGTCACTGTGCCTAATCCCTTAAGGCCACGCAAGGGGTGCAGAGCAATTTTGAAGAGATTTCATGCGCATAATTGCCCATGGTTTAAAGCATGTTACTCCTTACACGTACAGGATGCAGCCATATGCGAAAGCTTCACTGACACAAGCCACTCTAGAGATTACATTAGAGTAATCCACAAATTAAGCTTCTAGAGTAACATACAATAAAAAACATCAGTGGTTGAAGTACGCACTATGGTAACAAGATATCGCTGTAGTGTTGAACTCTTAAAGGCGAAGCTTAAGGATCCCCCAATATTTCTACTTCAAGCACTGCTTGATGCAGAACTCAATGTTAATGTATCAAGAAGACTGAAACATTTTTTTTTTTATTATGGGCCATCTCTCTGAAGAGAACCATGATGGGATGCAAAGCAGCAACGGCACGCACGCCGTTGCCCCGGCTGAAACGGGCGTTGATGCGGGTGCTGGAAAAACTGTTTGAAGCGAAATTCGGTGTAGCATTTCCTTGAAATGCGAAGACACGGAAGGCGGGTTGGGTTTCATGTAAGTTTCATCGCACATAAACGAGCCGAAAGAGTGTTTCCACTCGACGTATGGTCGAGCGTCGCGGGCGGTGGAGGTTGATGCGAGAGGGAAGTGTGTTGCGAGCGGGTGGAGGAGCGACACCGCCTAGGTGTGTTGGGAGGAGCCCGCAGCTGCTACGGGTGAGAGAGAGAGGGGCGTCAACGCGCTACTGCGACTAGGCCTACTTGGCATTTTTACAACTGCGGCAGGAGAAACGCGGTGCAGTGCGTTGGCACAGAGACACGGATGGACGGCGCTACACAGGCTAGTCAAAAAGCTGCGTCGCATCTAAGAATTGTGCTCTTTTAGGCACTGTATCTGATGGGCAAACGAGGACATCGAACTAGGAATCCGTCGAATATCCGAAGTACAGGAGGCCCTTCATCTGTAGCATTGGTGGTTATTCCCAGCTTCACTTGGCATTTTCGGTCAGTCGGTAGCGATTTCATGACAAGTACAATGCGTCTCACAGAAATGACTAAAGAAAATGTACAGTTTCGGTGAACAGAATAAAGTGATGTCATTCATCGATGCATTGCGAACAGAACTACATCTGATCCAACTATGACTCTTAAGGTAGCCCTTCAAAATGAACACTGACGCCTCTAAATATGACATTCATGTAGGCTCTACCAAAAGGATACACCAGCTCTATGGTGAAAGCAATAGGAGGTCATGGGATATTCTTCGTATGCATTTTTTAAACCCTATCTAATACACACCACAACAGAGAAAGAAGCTGTGGAAATTATGAAATGGCTGTGCGACATGTTTTATCTGATATGGGATGGCGGAAGCTTCACGCTTTTCATTGACCGTCACGTGTTACCTTGTATCCTCCACCTCATAGAGACTTTAGTGAAAATCGTGATGTGGGTGCATGAGCTCCGGCAGCTTGTGCGCATAGTTCATTTCAGGACTCGGGAGCACCTCAAGGATGCAGATGCACTTCCGAGACATGTAGATTCTTCTGTGTTTCTAGTGTTAACACACCAGAGATGACGTCCAAGTTTACGTGAAATCATGCCATTATGGTTAATTCCCCACATACAAGTGCATTCGGGGAACCAAAAAGTTAGTCTTACTTCAGCACTCCCACACACTATTCAAATCATCCCGGCGTGTTTCCCGAAGCTCGATAGAAAAAACACTACAGTAATTTGAAAAGCGCAGTCACTCATATTGCCTGCGCTATCGGGAAGATAACGCAGCAATAAGGTACTTTATGTGACAATTTAAACAGCATCGTTTATTTAAGTTCGGGCATGCAAACCACCGTCACTGGAGATAACCTGGTACACGGAAATTAATAGTTTTCTTTGAAGTAATCAAATTTGTGCGCGGCAACTATTAAACAAGACACTGGAGCATATGTACCGATAGCACATCCGCTGTTCAAACCATCAGAAATGTGAGGTCACCTTCAAAAACTTCGAAAAAGTTCAGTGTACTGCAGAAAGTCACCAACATATCATGCGCAGAAAACAACGCTAAAAGATAGAAAGAAACAAAAGAGCACAGACCACTGTATATATACTAACTAACCACCAAGTGTCGACAAATAAAACAACAAAGTGACTTAAAAAATCTCAATCGCAGTAGATCTTTCATAACGTAGAGGCATTGCTTACAGGCTTCGATTGACACTATAGCGAATATGGAGAGGCCGAGAGAAATATAGAGAACTTTGTTTCCTCAGTTGTCCATGAGGCCATTCACGTTAAAAATATCCCAGATGATCAAAATTTTCCGCCCCTCCACTATAGCGCCTCTCATAATCATCATATTTTGGGAGGTAAAACTAAAAACTGTTAAGAATCCTTAAGAGTAGATATAAGTAAGTTTTGAAGGCCACAGTTGCTCATCACAATCACTCACGCACAGCAAGTATCGGCTGCAGATAATATTACACTGCGTATATTTCAAGACACGGCTGCTTCCCGCTTATCAACAGCTTAATATTCCCGACGCCCAGCATTTGCGCAAGATGCGCTGAAAACTTTCAAGCAATTCCACGGAGATACAAGGAGAAGAGGTTTTGATTTTCGGCACAACGCACATTTACCGTATATATAGTCGAGCGATTTAGTACTTGTCGGTAGAGGTCGTCCTGCTGAGAAGCATCTCTACATCGGACTAAATCGCGTGTTCAAAAGTGCAGTACAGGAGGCTGTCTTGGAATAAAAATTAGAAGACGCTTGATCATCGTCTTCAAGAGCAGATCGCGATAGCTTAATTGGGCTTCATTGATTGATTTGTGTGGTTTAACGTCCCAAAACCACCATATGATTATGAGAGACGCCGTATTGGAGGGCTCCGGAAATTTTGACCCCCTGGGGTTCTTTAACGTGCACCCAAATCTGAGCACACGGGCCTACATTAATCGGGCCTTATGCGCATGCTTTTTGATCTGCTAACCTGCTTCGGTTCTCGGTTAATGCCTCAACCATAACGTAGGGAACCGAACGATGGTGCGCGTAATACTGGTCGTTTCAAATTATCATCCAATGCCTATTGCAAGCACAGTTGCGAAGTGCCCAAAACGCCATAATTATTTACAAGTGCTTTATAATGAGTAGGCCTTTAAACCCACTCGTTGCTTAATTCCCATCCTTTGACGCCTGGAGCAATTCTACGCTTCAGCCACGCAGTATATGATGCGTTTAAGAAACCTCCTTTTACTACATGTCATTCATATCTCTCGTGTGTGTGTGCGCGCGTGTCTCTCTCTCTCTCTCTCTCTCTCTCTCTCTCTGTGTGTGTGTGTGTGTGTGTGTGTGTGTGTGTGTGTGTGTGCGTGTGTGTCTCTGTCTGTTGTCTCTCTCTCTCTCTCTCTCTCTCTGTGCGTGTGTGTGTGCGTGGCTCTCTCTCTCTGTGCGTGTGTGTGTGTGCGTGTGTGTGTGTGTGTGGGTGTCTGTGCGTGCGTGTGCGTGTGTGTGTGTGTGTGTGTGTGTGTGTGTGTGTGTGTGTGTGTGTGTGTGCGTGTGCGTGCGCGCGCACGCGCGCGTGGTGGAGCACCTGCCTTTGCCACGCAGGCGGTGTAGGTTCTATCTTCACTCTGTCATGACAATCTTCATTATTTATTTTATTGGCATCTGTCTCGATTTTTCAGTCACGGACAAGATTGTTTTTCGCTCACAACCAACCATGCCCAAGCCGACGCCGACACCAACGCCGGAATTCCTGCGAAACGATCTCTTTAACGTTATAGCGTTAAAAAAGGCGGGTAATGGCTGCGTGCTAGAGTTTGTAACCACTATGAGCGTTTTTTGTAGCATCCTAATAGTGATTAATCTTGTTATAGAAGTAGTGTACGGGACTACTGAGAAGATGAAGCAGAAATGAACTTAAGCAAGAGGATGATGGAAAGAGAGGACGAAACATAGCGAAGCAACAAAACTGACAGATGGGTGATCCCACAGCTTAGAACCATTGCGTATTTTTATTCTGAAACATCGACTGAAAACTAGCCATTCGATGTAGCAGTCACAAATCCGGGTTTGATGCTGTACATGCCGACTTCCTCTCTGCCCCTCAACACGATGCTTTTTTTTATTTACATATAATTTCCTGCCTATGTAAGACACGCAGCAAAAGAAGAGTTAATCCATGGCACTTGGCAATGTCTCTCCGCGCTGTGCAAACGGCGCGCACGGTTCTGCAAAGGCTCGCAGTGCGTTTGGCTCCGGGCCAACTTAGTTTGCCTAGTTTACCATGGGCCTCCACAGGGCGGCACGAAGAACCGCCAGAAACGTGCGCTGTACGCAACCTGTACACAGGCGTCCTAACCCGGACTGCCCGTCAGTCAGAATAGCGAATAGACCTCCTTTGCGGTCGCGGAGGGCGCACATTGGATAGCGTTCACCCAAGCGAGACCTAAAAGCAAGCGACGGCGCCAGAAGCCGTTGGTATCGTTCGAGAGAGAGAGAGGAGTGCATGGATCGGACGGGGAAGTGGAGGAAGGCCCTTTGGGAGCCGGCGCCACCGGGGCTCGGACCTCAGATGAGGGGCTTCCGGTGAGCAAGCCGGCGGCTGGTGGCGGGCTCTCCCTCCGTTTTGTGATTAATCGTCTCGACCCTCGTGCCAGGTGTCGGCGCTGCAGTTGTTGCCAGAACGACGCGCTGGCTGGTTGCCACAGGAGCCCGCATGCTTTGTTTTAATAAGCGCCACTACACTCCGTGTACGTTCTTGCTTGATCGTTGCCGCTGCCGAAAAATGTGTGGGACACGAGCGACGAGCCAAAGAGGCGCACAGAGGCGAGGAAGCACTCGATGGAAGAAGGGGAGTGTCAATCCTCTCGGCAAAGGGGTCGAAGCATGCGGGCGCGCCACTAGCGCATTCCTGTTCGTACGTTTGTTTGCTTCTTTCTGTTCGCCAACTTATAATAGAAGGACGTTGTCGTCGTTCAAAGATGTGGCGGCGGCCTTTTGTTCGATTCCGGCAAGACGAGAAACTGTCAGAAAAGTTTTTCCACGCGAGCTGACTCGATAGCGATCTCATTACAGTAGCTTTGCACTGAGTCGTGCTCGGTCTTCTGCGTTTTCGGTTTGTTCGCCAACGTTGTCTTCGACGTTCCCGACGTCTCAATCCCTTGGACGCCGCGGTGATTGATTCCCATTTTTAGGGACCAAAATTAACCTTTCTGCCTCAGCCAGCGGTTTCGCTGCGGAACCAGCCCGAAAACTGCGTGCATTAGATTTACCCGTACATCAATCTGCACGAAGAAATTGCTTCTTAGTGTGTATCTATATTCGCTCATTTTTTTTAATGTAAACCTCAAGATGATTGCTGGCTGTATGAATAAACGATCTGAATAACAAACCTCTATATGCAAAAAAAATCATGTGCGTTCTGTCTTACAGCACAACTGTTAAGGTTTGCCATGTCCAGAGCATAGAAAATTATCATCATTATTAAACGGCACTCACTCTCATCGTTCTCTTCTCCATCGCTTTGCACTTCTTCCTTTTCTGCTCCGTTCCCAGAACAGGTGCGCCTATTTGTACGGCTTGAGATGTGAGACCAGCAAAACAGAGAGTACAGAGAAAGAGCGAAAGAAAGATAGAGAAACACCACCCCTACACACACAAACTTACACATAATCGCAGCAAAGTAGAACACCACGTACACAAACCACTCGCAATACACAGCCATACGACTATTCAGTGCCGATGGGAGTATCCCTATCGGAAAGATTGAGCAACCGTTCCCAGAATACGTGTAAATATAGGATAGACTTCTTTATAGCGCTAAAATACAGATCTGCTAACCTAGATAAGAAATATGATCATCATCTCTTTAATTAGTGATCGATCATCAAAATGGTGTGTGTGTGTGGGGGGGGGGGGGGGTGCTGATCAGAACTTACTGTAGAAAAAGGCATCGCTCCGAAGTTGAGAACACGAAAAACAGAGACGACGTGGACACTGCCCATCTAACAATTGATTTAGTGAAACACCCTACGCGGTGGTCTAGTAATTGAGGTACTCAGCTGCTGACCCGCAGTACGTGGGATCAAATCCCAGCTGTGGCTGCATTTTCGATGGAGGCAAAAATGCTGTACGCCCGTGTGCTCAGATTTGGGTGCACGTGGAAGAACCCCACGTGGTCGAAATTTCCGGAGCCCTCCACCACGGCGTCTGTCATAATCATATGGTAGTTTTGGGACTTTAAACGCCAAGTATCAATCAATCATTGATTTAATTAAACGAAAATAACAAAAAGAGGAGGAGGTAACATACAAAGGGGGAACTGTGGGCAAACTATGATTGAGCCATCAGGGGTGTTATCTATGCAGTAAAACATGTGCATTTATCCACTTCAATCGTTACATTTCTTCATTTCATATCTGTATAAAATATGGCACTTTTGCTCCGACTAAACTTAGATATGTATTACTAAACGTGCCACTCGTCTAATTGTATGTGCTATACAGGGCGAGTTTATGGATACAACAAACTTTCCCGACATCAATTATACTGTGAGCTTCTACGATAGTTCCGATTTTGTCCTTGCCGTGTGCCAAACCCTGAAATTAGTGTCCCTGAAGTTTGGATTACATTTACAAGCAGAGTAGTGCTGAGCGAGTTTCGCCTCGACTGCTACTCTACTACACAAATCCTTGTATTGCTGACGCCTGTTGTTTGGACACCTGCCCGTCTGACTAATGCAAGATGCCCCGCAGGTCATAGAAACCCTGCATACTCCTTCTACCTTGCACTCATTTTTTTTTTTTTTTTTTTTTTTTTGCTGTCCAACACCACATGCTCAACTTCCAGAGTTGTGAAGGTGATCACCCAGTCTTGGGCGTCATCTTCCCAACTCTGTAAGTTGACCTTTTTATACAAGCCTACCAGTTTTTTGAGCGCCGAGAATACCACTTGCCACTTCGTCTGCATCGTCTCTGTTTTTCGTGTTCTCAACTTCACAGCGCTGCCTTTTTCTATATCAATTGTTAGCTTGCACTCCGTCGCATGGGTCACAGGCGTCGACAACTCGTAACATTCCTGGCTTCCGAAGGGTGTTTTGGGTAAAACATGAATCCTTACGTAAACCAAAAGGCTCTTTGTAGAAGCAAAATTGGTACCTCTGGACATGCCGAAAATGCTTGAACATGTTCGAAGTGGGCACTCCTATTTTAACGAGAATCGGTATCGACACTAGAATAACATCAAATTTCTCCTTATGGAACCCTTTTTTAGTCGCTGCCAGCATGATTTGTTACTATATGGCATTCAGGATGCGAGTGAGTGTGGCGGCATGTATGCCCTGTGGACAGCCCTCATGGATTACAATGCCACAATTTAGGGCTGATTATGCGCGTACTTTCTTTTCCACCGCTTTATAATTGTGCAATATTGGCCTCATTTCGAATGAAATATTTACATCATAGCGAACCTAATTTTTAACGGCCATATTTTTACCAACATGACGCGATGATATACAGCGATTGCGCCTGCCAGTCGTTATGCTGAAAGTTTTGATGTCACGTTTAAATCTGTGGGGACAGTATTTATATACAGGCTCATAATGCGAAGTCTGTGTACTGGAGCGGAAACTATGTAGTGGCTATAAAAACTGCTATAAAGTTGCGACCAGTAGTTTAATGCAGTTTATATAGCCACGACATACTTTGAATTAGTATCCATTGCCTTAGGTTCATATTCCGAGTGTGCAGTAATCGGTGGCAGTTTTCATTCTGGCAAAACCATAATGACAATGATAAAATGTGTAATGGTCAGCGTGACACACACGCACATGCTATGCTAGTAAATTACACCGAAGAATATACCAGCCGTCTGCACGACATATGAATACAATCTACAAGTCAGAGAGCAAGCTCCGAACCAGTAGATATTCGAACGGCATTTTCGAAGAGTGACGGACAGTATCAGTACTTTACAGTTTGCAGGTTACATGTGCCCTTCAGCAATCGTCGTAGATAACTGCAAAATATGACTGAAACCCTGTGCGGAGAATGTTTCGAAGTACGGTTAAAAATTAACATGATAAGGACAAAGATTCTATAGCTTCTATAGCTTCGCAAAATTTCTATAGCTTCGCAAAACAGAAAGTGCTTAAAATTAGCAAGTAGTCTTTGGAATCTGTGAAAGCATATGCACGTATAGGTCAAATTACTAAGAGGAAAGACATACCTATCATAAGGAGGGGGGAGATGCACAACAAGAGAGAAGGCAGGGAGGTTAACTAGGCACATGCCCGGTTTGCTACCCTACGCTGGGGGAATGGGAAGGGGGCATAAAGATGAGAGAGACGGAAAAGAGAAGAGTTCATTAAAAGATAAGGATGTTCTGGAGCGCGTACCGAGAATATTCTTCAATCACGACAGGTGATTTGCCACAGTCATTAAACTGTACAGCCACTGCATATAGCCAGTGCCAGTTTGCGAGGCTGAATATTACAGGATTCCAAAAACATCAAGAGAAGACCGTGCAGGTGCGATGGAAACTTCATACTTACATGTGTTGGGTTTAACACCTCAAAAGCACCATATAGTTACGGGAGACGCCGTATAGTGGAAGGCTTCGAAAACTTCGACCACCTGGAGTACTTTAACGCGCACCCGAATCTTGGCACACAGGCCTACAGAATTTCAGCCTCCACTGAAACTTCAGCCGCGGCAGCCGGGATTCGATCCAGCAACCTGCGGGTCGGCAGCCGAGTACCTTAGCCACTTTATCACCGTGGCGAGGCAATGCAATGAAAACTTATAGCTGTAACATTAACAGATCTGAACACTGCATTATGGATCAAAGAAGAAATGGGGGTAGCCAGAATTCTAGCAAACATTAGGCGAAAGACAACTTACAGACTATGACGGTAATCCCTAATAAAATGGGTGAGAGCAACTCATGTCTTGTCACGAAGTGCGTTTTTATTTTATTTTTTTAGTTTTAATTTCATTCGTTTTATATTATTCTCATTATTACTAGTTTATTTTCTTTCGGTGGTGTGAATAGCAGTCACAGACAAATGCATTTTTATTTATTTATTTATTGGAAGTGTGAAAATTCCAGAGTAATTGAACTGGAATCGGTAAAAGAAAAGCGTCGCTTAGCTCGAGTACCAGGAGATATTTCGCGCGGTTCGTACACTCGGTAGCGGCGAGGACCAAACGCTCAAACCAAGAAACTGACGGATAGGAGCTGCGCACTGAAATAGGCGTGGGCTTACACCAACAAGTAATACAAATTTGAGACCCGGCCGTCGGTGAGAGCAACTTAATGGGCGTACATGGGATGACAAAGCAGCCGTGTCCAGCATAAAGTGAAGGTAGCGCGATGAAACAAAGAAGTTCGTAAAGACAAGATGGAATCATCTCGCACGCAATACAGTATATCGAGATCTTTGGAAAAAGCCTTCGTCGTTTAGTGCGCATGAAATAAGACATGGATAATGATGATGCTGCCAAGCAACGGTATGAGATTACTTAAAGTTTGCACAGTGCAAATGAACGAAAATGACCCACATACATACTTAGAGACATCCAATGAAATAAAAACAGTTTGTGTACTAAAAATAGTTGAGTATACATGTACAAACACATCTCAAAAGATGAAATCATACGTGGAAAAGACACTCATGAGGTTACAATTTCTAGTCATTTTTTTTTTCGTAAACATGTCAGCGTTCGCTGTGATAGTCAGAATGAGAGCTGTTGTCATGAAATGCCTCTCGCAACTTACTAATAATGTTGCCAACACTTAGTACGTTAACTAGTTTTTTCTGTCGAACATATGACTTCGTTGAACAGCGAGTAACTTGAGCTATCAAAGCCCCAGATACATTACTTTCACACTTTGCTCTCTTTCTGCAGATTGCATGCTTGTACTTGCGAGTTCTATCTCTGAAGGAAGTGATCTAAACCACTCCCTGAAACGCTTGTGATAATGCCAAACCCTACTCCCCCGAGACCATTTTCATAACTCCAGCACGAGTCACTTGTGGTATGACGATCGAGAGGCCTGCATTTATCAAATTGTTCAAATTGAGTAACTCAGTTCGCAACAGTGGTCGATGGCGGCGTACATTGGCCAATTCGGCGCAGTACTATTCAATACGTTACGATGTAACAGTCATAATCTTCCTCTGAGCGGAAGTTGTAGAAGATCATTTCGAAGCTTTTCATACAGAGGGGACATACGTCACTCAGTTTGGCCCACTGAACAAGGCAGGAGAAGCAGAAAATGTGAGAGCAACAATCCGGGATTGATTTGTTTTCTACTGGTTCAAAGCAAATGACGCATTTGATTTCCGGTGAGCTGGCGCTGTCATTCGCCGATGGCTCGGGCTCCGTTTCATCGGTTGGCTGCTGTGTAGGTACAGAAGGATCAGTCATGTTGCCATCATTTCTTGAATCACCGCGTGAAGCAGGGGTAGCCATTTGGATCTACGAGAAAAAAAGTAATGAATGAATGAATGAATGAAATGTTGTAGTAGCTCACGGACACTAAAGTGATGAATTGTCGATTGCTAAATCATGAGTTGCTGAGGGTAAATACAGCATGACCGTAAAGCGGCCCGACATAGCCTCCACTAAAATGAGGTAAACTACATAAACATTAAAGTCGTGACAATGGCCATCATAAATATTGTTCAGAAAAAAAAGAACTACGAAAGGTTGATATGCTACATTATGAATACGGGTAACACTGCTGTCATGCAGAGTGCCCCGAATATGAGGTGTGAAGAAAATGCTCGAGTTATTCACATCAATTTATTCTTGTTTTAAAATGTGCATAGACGCAAGATTTCTGCTCAGCCCAAGCACATAGCGAGTGTTCGCTGACACGGCAGTTGTCTAATTATCCTCTACAGCGATATACATAACAGTTTACCAAGAAACTTGTGAAAATAGAGGAAACAGCAAGAAGAAATAAAATATACTCATTCCTATTACTAGTTAATTTGAGAAAATTGATATTTCCTCAAAATCTCATTATTATTACGTTACGTTTTATTGGCGCAAGGGCATCTAAGGCCAAAGAGCGCCAGTACAAGTGTTGTTTCATTTCGGTTATTAGTTTGAAAATTAAAAGAAATGATGTGTAGCAAATATCTACGAACCATTTAAAACACGGTGCATTTAAAAAGAATGTCACTTTGTTAAAAAAACCTTCATTTCGTTGGCTGAAGTCTGTGATGACAAATTAGTCCGCAAGGCCCAAGACCCTCGCAGCTGAAGTCCTTGCCTGAGCAAGAACTGCGAAGGCTCAGACATACTTTTTATGCACCAGGCGGTACCTCACACTTGAGGCGCAGCCTGGTGGCTAGGGTGGAATTATATCATTGTTAAAAATTTGACTTTCCCAAGATAATGAAGAAGTCTCTTAAGGTCAACCACTGCATCAAGTGATAAAAACAGCGCTGGATGAAGTGGGATATCGATAGAGCTCCCTGAAAGGGGTCAGTCGTGCTTGGTGAAGCACAGGACATTGTATGAGGACATGCAAAACGGTTAGACTCTCTCCACAGTGTATACATGTAGGTGGATCAGTGAGAGAGTTTTAATGAATGAGAGAGTTTTACATTATAACATACTACACAATACCAACGTAAAATAAGTAGGTAAGTACGAGCAGTTGTAAGATACTAGCGAAGACAACAACAAAAAAGGCGCAAACATTAAACAAAGTGACAAATGATCCATCGTTCATCTACACCACTTTTAATTTTGATCATGCGGTGATTCGTTAAAAAAATTGGAATATGACAGCATCAACTTTTCAAACAATGCTACGCTGGGTAACTAATGCACTGGTAACTTGCAGTGTCCCTACTTTCCTTGAAATTCTAAAAGTTTTTTTTTTTCTTATCTTGCAATGGTATTTAGCCAGGAAACATTCGAGGGTAAAAAGGAATGGGTTGTCCGCAAGCCACATACTGGGGAATGGTACTTTCTTTAGCCTCTGTTATATTGGGCTTCTGTCAGTGTTATGTGCGCTCGTTTTCAGTGTGTGTGTATTAAAAGTTTTGCACTAACAGCCTCGTCGTTTCGTGGGTATCTGTGGCCACGTTACTTTGTTATGATGTTCTTACAACGTGCAGTTTCTTTATATTCAATGGGTGTCCGAGACGTGGCCACAGACGCCTACGAAAGAACGATATCGTTTCCACACAACATTTAATACACACACTGAAAACGAGCCCACATAACACTGCATTATATTGCCGGCTACGTACTGCTAGCTGTCTGTCAACGGCTATGGTCAGTGAACGCTTTCAAGCCCATTTTAGAGGCTTTTTTTTCTACTGCCCACCACATCATTGTGCACTGTATCTTGATGTTGAAAATAAACTGAAATAGAAATTGAAAGGAGAGAAGAGCCTGTTACAGCCGCCGTAACAGTTCCGCGTTTCACCTCACAGACGATAAGTCTGGAGTCAAGAAATCACAGCAGGACTGTCCTTGTCTTTCAGAACTGTGGTGGGCGGTGCCGTGCCTGAATATATTTTCGATGGTGAAATCATTTCGATCCAGGCGACAGAGCAGCACGGCTGCGAAGCCTCTCGTTTGCTTAAGGTGCACGGAACACAAGAGGTGCTCAAGTTTGTTTCGAGAACACAATCGTTGTACTGGACCCTGTCAGCCATCTCAAATGGCAACGCTTTGGTGAATGCCTCACTCAGGCGTAGACGGCACAACACTGAATTTCAGTAAATACCAGGTTGCAGCCATAGAGATGGTTCTGGAGAACACAATCGGTTGTATGTGAACTCTGATGCTTACCACTTTTGCATTGTCCTGCTGTGCACTACTTGCTTAAGTTGGCGCTTATGTGAGGAAAAGTGTTAAGTCGCATCAATCTTTCACAAAAGCATTAAAACAAGGTTTGTTTTTCTGTGTGCTTTTCTGTCAGCTTCACCAGCGAGATCGTAGTCGGAAATACCGTTTGACAACCTCTCGACGTTGTGTCCTTCTCCAATGGCATACCGCGGGGTTTCTCGTATCTCCGAGGCAAGTTGTTCGTTGCGCGACGAAGTGCTGTCGAAAGACACTGTTGCGTCTAGTGCGTTTGAGACGCAGAATACTTCCCATAAATGAGCTGGTTGTTGGTTGATGTATTCAACGGCAACAAGTATATCACTAAGCTCCAATCTAGTGAATGTGCTCACGTGACAAATTTTGTGTGGTTCATGAGTCACGACGGGATGACGGCTGCTCCAGTGGAGCTGGTTTGGGCGGTTTAGCCATCAGTGTAGGCGTGAATTCTGTCTCCATATAAAGAGTGTAACCAGTCCAGAATGACTTGCTTCGAGAACAATGTCAAAAGGTCTATTTTCTTCTTATTGCTGGGACACAAAGGTGCTCTTCAAGTTGATGTAAACACCACAAGGCTGATGGCGAATGTGTCGAGGTTGTGAAAACCGATGTTGGGAATCAGCACAGTGAGAGATTACGTTGGAGAACGACGCCTGTGGTCGTTGTTCTGGCAGGTACGGAAGGTAGCTAGCTTAAAACCATCCGTGAAATACGTCAAGTATGCGCCCTCGGCTCGTCGGTTGTGACGTAGGTCGGGAGCGGATGTTCGAGACAATATCACTGTTTCGGCTGGTGGGGTGTGCTACGAGACGCCGGAGTCAGCGACCGGCGTCACTAGACGCACCGAGTGGCGTAAGCGGGAGGGTGCAAGAGGGTCAAATATCGAGCGAGCTTCTACGAGGGACTGCTTCCAGCTATCGACAGCTACGCCCCACTTCGGCGTCTTCTTGTTACTTCAATCAATGCTACGCAGTTTTGTAAACGCGTCTCGTTCATTGTGACCCGCGAACATCACAAGGTGCTGCGCAGTAGGCCGAGCACAACGAGTAGTGCCTGCGAAGGTGAAACTGCGACGAGTGGGCATTTTCAGGTGAGTGTGACAATGTCCAAATGATGTGGTCTTTTTCACTAATGTCGCCTGGACTGTGTAACTGCTCCGCATAAGAGCTTCAACAAAATAAGTATTCCCGAAAAAAAAAACTATGAACCATCTCACCGAAAGGAACCCTGATGCGATGACAAGCAGCAGTGGTGTGTACGGTGTTGACCCAGTTGAAATGGGCGTCGACGCGGGTGCTGGAAGAATGGTTTGAAGCGAAACTCGGTATAGCGTATACTCAAGTAAATGTTTGTTTAAGACGCAAAGATAAGGGAAGCGGGACGCGTTGGAGACACTTGCGCTCGGTTTCCTAGGCTCGCGTCTCGTTGGTGTTACCCGCGCGCCGTCTGTATTCTCGAACGCGATCGGTGTTTTTGACTCGCACCTCATCGATGTCGCTGGTCGTCCACTGCCGACGCTTGCATTTGGTTTCCCTGGCTCGCGCCTCTTCGGTGTTGACGTCGCCACTCGCGAACGCGATCGACTTCGCTAACCCTCGCAACGCTGGTGACAGCCGGGAAAGGTACGCACACACTAGCGGGAAGCACGCCGCGACGGCGTCCCGCCTGTCAGCGCGATCGCGCGGCAAGCAGCGGTGAGCTGGCCACATTGATGATAAAGATGCTCCGTGGAACGTTGGCACCTAGCCATTCAGGGGATCGGCCAAGAGTCAGGCGGATCATGATTTATAATTATATTTAGTGAGATAAAATAATTTTGAGATTAATTTTTATGTGACATTAATTATGAATAATTGTAACTTTAAGTTTCGCTATTTTGTGTAACCTCCCAGTGACTGAAGATATTTTGACTAGGAAGGCTGAATAAAGAATTATTAGTAGTCGATACACCTACCAAATCTGCACAAATCGCATATAAACTTTTCGACAGCTTTGCAAATATTCCTGTCCGAGTGACCCAGCGCAGAGGTCCAAAATGATAACAGAAAGGCCGATGCAACTGGTAGACCACATTGACGCAATATTATTTCGATACTTCGTTTTCTGTGCAAGGAAAAACGTCGGCAGCTCAACAAGAAGTGTTCGATAGTTTCGAGTTCGTTGGAATAGGAACAAAAAGGGGAGATTGCCAAACCCGCTCTGTAAAAAATTGGGATTTAGAAGTCTACAACGCATTCTGGGCATTACAACTTCAGCCCGTCTTGCTGCACACCATTTTCTGCTCCAAAGGAAGTGTAGGTGCAGAAAGTCATGGCAGCACGGTGCGGACGGAGGGACAGCGTTACACAGGCTAGTCAAAGAGCCGATAAAAGTCTAAAAAATATTTTAGGACGCTTCGTCTCTTCGGAGCAGAATAGGTTAGCCTAATCAGGCCCAGCGCGCATCACCTCAGCTGCTAGCCTAGCTCTAGTTCACAGTGCATGCCTCGACCATGCCGCATGAAAACAGACGGCTGTGAACGTAACATTGGTCATTTTAAACTATCCTAGACTGTCTATTGCAAGGACAGAAGTGTACATTTAAAGGCTCACTTTCTTTGTTAGACACCATTTAATGATATCTAACAGAAAAGTACAGGGGATGTTGGAATGAAATTGTCTTGTAAATGTAAAGAAAGTGGACGAAAAGATAACTTGCCATAGGGAGAGACGGTACCTGCGACCTTTAAATAATGGGCCTGATGCTCTACCAACTCATCTACCACGGCAGCTATTCCCCCGTCCACTTTATGGGGTATATATGTGCATTAAACATAGAAGCGTCCGTAAGTGCCACCAGTAACCTTGACGGCAAGCGTGGAACACTTTTTTTGCGCGTTTGGCGTCACACAGTACGTAATCTTAATACAAAGTGGCAGCTGACCAATTATCCCTCGTATGCTAATTGAAGGCACCAGGTCTGCCTGAACGAGACCCTCGCTATGAATGAAGGAAAGAATTGACATGTGCTGCAATAAATTACCCTTGCGTTTAGCGTATACGTATAGTAATGAGAGTACTTCATAGGGGCCCTGCAACACTTTATTTAGGTAGCCATGGAATGGATTGAATGAAGTAGCTTATTGACTCACAAATTCACCACCGCAATTTTTTTAGAATTCGTCCAGTACGAACAGAGTTACAAAGACTTGTCGCACACTGCAATTGCATTCTCTATTCTCGCATCCCGGCAAAAGCAACGGAAGGAAAGCAAGGAGGGATGGCACGAGGGAAAAAAATACGTCACTCGTGCCTCGTGACCTTGAGCATTTTTTTACTCTTTTTTCTTCGAATACGCGGCTTTTTAGAGCGATCACACACGTCAACTAGTCGCGGCCTCCCGCGACGGCCCATGTAACTACCAAGTGTGCCATGCTTAAATCAACCGATGGCTAATACCATGGCTGTGACGAGTGATTTTCGAGCTAGTATTGTCATTTGTCGAGAGAAGAGAAAACAGTATTTAGCTGACTGAGAATTTATTGAGAATGCCAGGCCGCGTCCGGCGCTAGAATATTTTACGGTAGCTTTTAGCGCGAAATTATCACGAGAGACGGACAACCGCAATCCATCTCTCGTATTTATTTCGCGCTAAAAGCTACCGTAAGAATTAACCAACTCGCCCAACAAGTCACTCTACTGAAGCTATAATATTGGGCTCGCGTTTTCTCAGGAGCCTCGACTACCGATCGGCAGCGTTTTGTGAACATGCTCAGAGAAGTCTTGCAGGGTTCTTTTCTATTTAAACTAAAGAAGCCGATTTTTCTTGTATTAATAAAATAGTGTTTCACAATACCAAAAATCACCTCGCTTACCGCGACAAGACGCTTCCTAAACGAAAAAAAAAACGTGCGAAAAGGAAAATGTGCGTGATGACGCCATCTTAAACTTTGCGTACCAATCCTTGTGAAGTCGTATGTATGCCTTTATGGTGTCCACCAAGGCCTACGTAGTCCCTATTGAGTAAAAATAAAGTACATTGTCGTCTGAGAAGGCTGGAGACTCAGCATACCAAGTTTCGAAAAATTTCGTTGAGCCAGTGTTGTCGAATTACGAATGACTTGAACATTTTGAATGTTGTGACGTCGCGTGCAGACACTTTGGCGATAAATTTAGGATGAAAATTTTAACCTATATTTTCTCTGCCGTTAATAGCCTAACGAAATTAACAACAGAGTTTTGAAATTTTTATTTCTCAGTCTAAATTGATTCATTTATTCACTTTAGTGTCCTTTAAATATCAGCACCAACCAACTACATCTCATTCCTAGGCTGCTGCCCCCCCCCCCCCACCTTGTGACATTAACCACCGCCGCGGGACGGTAGGTAGCGCACTAAACAGCCACCGGCAAAGTACCAATACTCTCGCAAATTCGCCAGTCGTCGTGCGTATACAACCGGTGAACTCCTTGGTTTGTAAAACATTGTTATTGTTCAAATGAAATCGTGTTTTCAATGGAATCTTTTGCGCTACTAAGAGTGTCGGAATCTTCATTTATGAGCAACATTTCTTCACCTACCGCCGTAAAGCGCTAGTTCATGCAACGGACATCTAGAGGTACAGTTTTTCTTAGTAAACTTTCGTGCACTCTAGCGGATCGCAGAGGCAGTCGTGTTGAGCAAGCTCAGCAGCACAGAAAGCTCACGTGCAGCTGGGCTTAGAGACACTGACAGCCGGCCAGAGCGTGCCGGAAGACCTTAAAGAGCAAGTATTGAAATATATTCAGAGAATCTCATTAATTCGCATGGTTCTCCTGCTTAAACAACGGTAGAGAGCGCTGCAATGTGGTATAGCGTATGAGCGCAGTGGCGTGATCTCATATTTATCACGCCTTCTTGAAAAGCCGGCAAAAAAACCGTACAGAATTGGCGGGCTAATTTGGATAAGTCATCTTGAAGTTTAAGAACGTAACGAAACGCACTTGGCACTAAAGTAAATGTTGCCGCGCACATTTGTTTTTCAATTTTACTATACTTGGTTTATGCCCACAAGGCCTGTTAGCAATGCTCGGCCCAAACCGCGTCTCAGTATCGAGAGGCTTCATGATCGAAGCAGATCATTTAGTTAATATTGCGTGCAAGACGCAAACACTCAAGCTTATTGCAGAACTTGCGAGACCACCGTAGTGTTGAAAAGTTCAGTGCGTGATGTATACAATGCAGCGCGTCCCAACGATGATCAGTTTATCGACGACCGACGCTCTGCGAGCCGATATCAGCGTGCATCGTGCATTGCTTGCTGTAATCAGAGTTTACGCTTCGTGGCCATAAGTTTGGCCAAATAAAGAGTTTCATCATGCATACGTCAACTGCTGCCTTCGTCAGCGTCATGGCCCCGTGACAATATTAAAAATTTAGCATAATTGGTGTTAGTTAACTAATAAAGCGCACTAAAATACCATAACGAGTGCTACACGACGACCATTCATATCTTGTTTTCACTCAGTTGTGGTTAAGAAATTTTCAAGATCTTATAGGGACAATGTTGTTAAATCAGATATAATGATGTAAGAATAATTTGCCGCCGCAGAGCTCATTTGATAGTATGCGAACGAAAAAAATGATGAAGCCGGGAGAATAGAACAAAGCAGAACCAACAAAGTTAGAAAATTGCCAGACTATAATTTACCCCCAAAGTGCAACTATATAGTAAGCCAATGCTCAGGACGTTTCAGTGAGCACAAGAAAACAAAAACATGGCTAATCCCTCTGCCATGGAATTCGGTATCACACGAAAGTGAAACGTGTCTTCCCAGAGGTAGTTGAGCATTTATTCTGCATTATTTCACCTCAAGGGCGAAGTAATGCACGTTACAGCACCAAATTGTAATGTAAGGCGAAGAACTACAGACAGCTCGAAACTTGCAGTGTGCTCCACAAGCATACAGGGCGCACAGAAAGAACGTACACGGGGCGAGTGCGGACTTACCACAGCTCAACACTTGAAAGTGTTTCGCTCAAGCACAAAGAAGGACGCATGAAAAGAACGTAAAAGTACACAAAGAACGAGCGCAAACTGACAACTGCCACGAATAATTGTTACTTCTTTGTGTGTGAGCGGCACGACTTTTTTTTTCTTTGCTGCCTGTTATTGCATATTTTACGTCATACCCGCAACCAAAATAAGTCAGTGGAGCCGCGGTGGAACCCACCATAAAACACTGTTGTGTTCAGAAAAAAAAAACGGCCACCTCGATTGAACTAGTCGCAACATCCTCTAACTTCCAACTTCCCAAATCTGATAGGAGAAAAAATGAGGCACCGCTTTGCGATCATAACTCGACTAAAATGTGGTTCGCCAACAGTACTGCGATCGCTTTACTTAAGGGTATACGTTTGGCAGCAGCACTTGGAAGCTCTGCTGCCAAGCGTATACCACGTCGAAGAAGACCGACTTGTTTTTGTTTAGTTTTTTTTTTCACTTCATAGTAACGTTGTCTGGTGGCTCTAGGGTAGCCTTTATGCGGCCGAGCAAAATAAGCATTCGGTCACCTTTTAACTGACTTTTTTATTATAAATGTTGAGGTTCAACGTCCTAAAATCCCCATATAATCATGAAATATGCCGTAGTGGAGGGCTCCGGAAATTTCTACCATGCGGGGTTTTTTAACATGCACCTATATCTAAGCAGAGCGGTTCAAGCATTTTGATTATTATGTGGAATTTAACGTCTCAAAACCACGATATGATTATCAGAGCGGCCGTAGTGGAGGGCTCCGGAAATTTCGACCACCTGGGGTTCTTCAACATGCGCCCAAATCTGAGCACACGGGCCTACAGCATTCCCGCCTCCATCGGAAAGGCAGCCGCCGCAGCCGGGATTCAATCCCGTGACCTACGGGTCAGCAGCCGAGTACCTAGCCACTAGACCACCACCTCGGGTCTTCTTAACTGGCTTTCGGACGTCGACAGAAATCACCGACTCGACCAATGAGCCATATCGACAGAAATATCAATAATAGTTATGGCCGGTGCTGCTCGAAATATTTCACTTGTCCTTTTTATTGTCGGGGTGTAGCGTGCCTAAAACACGATACGATGATGATCCCTGGGATACTTTAGTGCAGTGCTCCGGAAATTCGGATCACGTGGGGTTTCTTCACGGGCTCCTAAATCTAAGTACATGGGCCTCAGGTATTCTCATCTCCGTCGAAAATGCATCCGCGCGTCCGAGAAAAACTTTCACTTGCCATCGCATGTAAAAATACTAGAGAAAAAAAATATTTCAGAAACCCCAAGAACGAACGATAAAATAATGAAGAACTTACGCCAAGTTTTTTTGTAGGGCTGCTCCTTTAACCTTCGGTGTGCAGTGGTTGTATTCCGCGTGCGTGTATACTTGAAAGCAGCCTGAAAGCCGCCGTCCCCGTTCGAACGTTGACAGATGCTAGGCAAAAACGGCAATCTGCATTGACGGTCGAAATGCTGGGACGGCCCCCTGCTATCATGTCTGCCCTCTCTTGAGCGCCATCATGCATCCAAACAGAATGACGCGACCATCGTGATAACACCACTTTGAAACGAAAACTAAATCACGTAAAGGAAGAAAATCAAAATGTTCTTTCAATCCCGGCTGTGGCGGCTGCATTTCCGATGGAGGCGGAAATGTTGTAGGCCCGTGTACTCAGATTTGGGTGCACGTTAAAGGACCCCAGGTGGTCAAAATTTCCGGAGCCCTCCACTACGGCGTCTCAATCAAATAGTGGTTTTGGGACGTTAAACCCCACAAATCAATCAAAATGTTCTTTCAATACCTGTGAAAATGGAAGTAACAGAGAATGGAATACCAATGTCTAACGTTCCCTGTTGTGCAGCACTTTTAGGCCATGAATTTACTTTGCAGGTGTTTTACAACCAATGACAAGGTATAACTGTGATTTCATTGATTGATTGATTCTGCTTTGTGGGGTGTAAAGTCCCAAAACCACCATATGATTTTGAGAGACGCTGTAGTGGAGCGCTCCAGAAATTTCGACCATCTGGTGTTCTTTAACGTGCACCCAAATCTGAGTACACGGGCCTACAACATTCCCGCCTCCATCGAAATGCAGCCGCCACAGCCGGGATTTGATCCCGCGATAACTGCGATTTCATGAACGCAAGCAGTGCTTGACCAGTTTTCGACATGTGCCGAACTTCGAGTCCCAACGATGTCATTTTCCCAGTGAAAAAGAAGGTCACGAACCAAGTATTCCTACTGATAATAGCCAGTCTGATATTCCAAAGATAATGACATAACGGGATCCGAGGCATGTATTACGAGAGTACTATATCAAGAATATAAGTTCTAGAAGCGTCAGTATGACGATGTCGAAATTTCCTTGAAAGCAATATTTTAAAACGAGTTCAAAGCGGGTGCGAAACGTACTTTGATATATAATTCCGAGATGACTTGATCTTAGCTCAAGAGTTTTACCACTTAAAAACCTTGTTTCCATCTGAATTCCTGCTAATCATTATAATCTGAAATGAAGCTGCCCACAGATAACAACATGTGTGCATAAAACAGGACATTTTCGTAATGATTGATAGCGGCGCGTCATTGTGAAATGTTGTTTCTTCACAGCTAAGGATATAGGTTTAAATGCAAAGCATTTCTTGGCGAAATTCAGCGACCTTGAGCGTATCTATCTATCTATCTATCTATCTATCTATCTATCTATCTATCTATCTATCTATCTATCTAACCACCTACGACTTTTAGCTTTCCTGGCCGTTTTGATTATGGCATCGATACCGTAATTGGCATGAAATAACATGATGGTATGACAGCATAAGTGACTAGTCATAACATGAAAATCACGATATGTATGTAGTGAATGTCATGATATACATTTCATAGTCTTGTTGCTTTTGCGGTGGTTTCATTCACATGACATATTGCAAAACCGGTATGGTACGACATGACTGCATGGCGAACTAATGGACAGACCCTAACGTGCAAATCATGACATGCATGTCATGTAAGTTATGACTACATGCCACGTTCATGGTGCGCTCACGGTCATTTCGCAAGCATCACATATACGGAATTTGGTAGCAAACCGGATGTGCGTCTGGCTAACCTCCCTGCCTTTTCTTGTATCTTTATCTCTCTCTCTCTCTCTGGTATCACGGGACGTGAATGGATGACGAAGCTAGGTGGCACCTCCAAACATGACAATTATATGTGTGTCATGTAAAACATGACTACATGCTACGCTGATAGCGTTCTCGTGGCCGTTTCGCTCGCTCCACATATACCAAACGTGGTATTACGTGACGTGAATGAACGACAAAGGTAAATGGCGCGTCCAAACATAATCATGACATGCGTGTCATGCAAAACATCACTACATTCTACGCTCATAGTGAGTGCACTCACGATTGTGTTTCGAGCTTCACATATACCAAATTTGGTGTTACGTGACATTAATGGATGACGAAGGTATTTAAGTGGTGCAAAGATGATAATCATGACATGCTTGTGATGTAAGAACATGACAACATTCCACGCTCATCAAGCGCTCGCGGCCATTTCGCTAGCTTCACATATACCAAATTTGTTATTACGTGACGTGAATAAACAAAGTCCAATCTGATTGTATGATATGACTGCATGGCGAACACAGATGACGGACCCTAACGTAGAAATCATGACTAGTCGCCACACTCATGATGCGCTCGTGGGCGTTTCGCAAGCTTCACATATACCAAATTTGGTATTTTTGACGTGGATAGATGACGAAGGTATGTGACAGATGAAAACATTATAATCATGAGATGCATGTCATGTAACAACATGACTACATTCCACGCTCATAATGCCCTCACGGCCGTTCCGCAAGCTATTACGGGACGTGAATGGATGACGAAGGTACGTGATTGGTGCAAACATGGTAATCATGAGACGCGTGTCATCTAACATGACTACATGCCACACATGATACGATCGTGGCTGTTTCGCTAGTTTCACATATACCGAATTCGGTGTTACGTGACGTGAACGAACAACTAACGTATGCGACCAGTGCAAATATGATAATCATGACATGCGTGTCATGTAAAACATGACAAGCTACGCTCATAGCACACTCGCGGCCGTTTTGCTAGCTGCACATATACCAAACTTGGTATCAAGTGGCTTGAATAGACAACGAAGGCAAATTACATCTCCAAACATGATAATCATAATATGCTTGTCATGTAAAGCATGACTACATGCTACGCTCATGGCGTGCTCACGGCCGTTCCGCTAGCTCTATATATACCGAATTCGGTATCACGTGACGTGAATAGACAACAGAGGTAAATGACACGTCAAGAAATGATAACATAACATGGAACACATGTACGGCATAATTTACTTCCCTCTCGTAACGTTATGCTGATTTTAAAGTGACATTTTAAAGTGATGTTAAAGGGCGGCGTTTTCTGACTCAAAACCAGCGTTACAGTGCCTGATATCAGTTCTCCGACGCAGATGCCATGACCAGTTCACCTACCAAACCGTGAAACTTCACCACCTTTTAATACAAAAAGGCCATGACATCGTCTTTCAGTGGTTACCTGGGCATTGTGGTATAGGCGGCAATGATTCTGCAGATCATGCTGCTCGCACGTCACATAAAGAAGCGAACAGCGTTCCGATTCCGCTTTCAAGAGCGGATTCGGCGAGGCAGATTCGTCAACTGGCCCGCAGTCTCACACTGACTGAGTGGAACACACCAAGCGTACGACGTACTAGACTGTACGAGCTCGACCCTTCACTACAACTCCGGCCTCCACCCAGCCTACATCGACGTGCAGCTTCGCTTCTCTATCGCCTTTGGCTGGGAGTTGCTTTCACGAAAGCTTATACCACGTTAATCGGAATTACTGACAGTGCGGCGTGCGATGTTTGCGGCACCGACGAAAATATCGAACACCTGCTGTGCCATTGTCCTCGATTTGCCTCAGATAGACAAGTACTTGCCAACGCCATGCGGTGACTGGATGATCGGCCTCTTTCTGTGCAGGTGCTATTACAGCAACGTACACATGCCTCGACAGCCCACAAGGCAGTGAAAGTCCTCCTGTGTTTCCTGAGAAAGACAGGCTTGTGTGAACGCCTCTGACATGCGGTAGAGTTCTACACGCTGCAGTGAAATTACTGTCAGTCTCTCCCTCACCCTTTTTTTTTCTTTTTCCTCTCTTCCCTCTTTCTCGTCTTTCTTGTCCCCTTCCATAATCCCCCAGTGTAGGGTAGCCAACCGGATGTCTTTCTGGTTAACCTCCCTGCCTTCTCCCTTTTGTTGCTCCCATCTCTTAAAGTGACATATTAACCTTACTCATTTGTGCTTCGCATATCATCGATTCCCACTGCACGTGGTATCTGCACCTTTGTTTTAATTATCGGCTTATGGGGTTTAACGTCCCAAACAAGGTTCAGGCTGTGAGGTGAGGGCTCCGTGTAAGGACGATCCTGTGTTTCTCCTGTACGCCTGAGAGAACACAGGTGAACTATTTGGCTGAAGCTGACCGTCGGCTCCTCCTGTTAAGTCGAAACACGCCGATACTGTCGGTGACGCGAGACTCGGCCCAAATACTGTGCTTGTGTTGGAATGCCGTCGTCAACTAAACGAAAAACTTCTGCGACAATACTTCGAACCGCACAAGTTACTACGACATCTTGGCACATTAAACTGCGAGGCTGGGCATGATGGCACTGCTCGAACGCAGCGACACGACACACGACCTGAAGTTCTCCCCGTAGTGCGTCTAAAGCTACTTTACGAGCACTAACACACTGTTATTTCTGTATTGCTTTAGCATTCATAGCTTATGTGCTGTGATACTACCCTCTGTGACGTGTATTGTGCTACCAAACCCGGTGTAGCCGACATCGTATGATGCTAAATTTATAAACACTCGTGTGTTTTAGTATATGTTAAAGAAACCCACGTGCTCAAATTTCGCACGTAAAACCCACGAATTCATTTCTGGATAATTAGCCCGCCGCGGTGGTCTAGCGGCTAAGGTATTCCGCTGTTGACCCTCAAGACGCGGGATCGAATCCCGGCTGCGGCGGCTGCATTTCCGATGGAGGCGGCAATGCTGTAGGCCCGTGTGCTCAGATTTAGGTGCACGTTAAAGAACCCCAGGTGGTAAAAATTTCCGGAGCCTTCCACTACGGCGTCTCTCATAACTTATGGTGGTTTTGGGACGTTAAACCCCACATATCTATCAACCAATTTCTGGATAATTGAGCTTTCATGATACATTTCTGTTATTTTGCAACATCATGACGGGCACTAACACACATGTACGTTTTGTTTCTTGGTAGAGTAAAACGTTACAAAGCTAATGTTACGAGGCTATATATGGCTAGGGGTAAGACACGCCTTTATGAATCAAAAGCTTCTGCAATGTTATCGTCCATTCAGTCCAGAGTGCTTGGGCGAAGCGAAAAGCCATGTGCAATGCTATTTTCACTGCCGAAAGGCTTTTCCGGGTTTACGTCTCCCTTTGTAACCTAATGTTGATGATTAAATCCAGGAACCATGTTGGTGTGTTATTAGATCCTGCCGATTTTCTGTTTTGTTATCCGCCTACTAGCTTATTGGCCGATTTCTGTGATGGACCAATACGGACAATGCTCCCTTGACCCAAGCAAGGCTTACAGTGCGCTCTTCCGTAGGTACGGCAGCTTTGCAGAAAAGCACGCTTTACAGAAGCAAAGAGCAAGCATGTAACAACCATATAACCACATAGTTTCTGTAACCAGCTCTAGCCGAGGGTTGTTGTAGTTATAAATTACTATCGTTTTCCATTGCGACTCTGCACCACTGGTAAAACTTGTCGTTGGGCTACAAGAAGAGACAGCCGAAAGGAAAGAGCGGCGCTCTAAACATCTGACTTTCAAACTCGGCATATCCTTTTGGCGCGTCCAACAGACGGTTTGACACGTATGAACGAGGCTCGCACTTCAAGCGGGGCAAATTTTTCTGGTACAATAGGTATTTTGCGTGGCGAGTAGCATGGGCAAGAGACGCGACTGGTAAGCAAGGCTCAGAATCGGGAGGATATGAGCACAAGGTAGCGCTTGCGATAGAAGAAAAATGCTTCAGTAAAACTAATTTAGCTAATTAGTGCAAGCCTCAAAAAATTACAATGCTTCGTGACTCCATACGGCATTAAACTTCAATTACGCCTAGGTGCCGCTTGTGCGTGTACTGTGTCTTTTCCGTGTTAAGCGTCTCGTATGTTTGCACTATAACGTAAATAAAATGGTTTCTTTACATTACGTCCGGGGGACCCGCTTTCTAACAGAATTACCTATGAGGTCCCACGGCCAAACCGTAAATAAATTATAGCGAAATCTGGTGACAATCTAATGCAGATGCGGTCAGTTTTCGGAAAGCAAGATATACTATGAATATTGGTCCTGTTGCACAGTTACTTTATGAATGTGGTCACGGTGTGTCTTCACTTCATCCAGATGTGAATGTGCGCAAGACCAACTTCAATCCATTCAAAATAAAGCTGCCCGATTTATAACCAGAAACTATTTGCGTCAGTTGAGCACCACTAATATCAAGGCATCACTGAACCTCCCATTCCTAGAGAAAAGAAGCTTGCTAGGCTTGCAATCCCATTTTCATAATCTTTATCACAATCATTCGTCATTTGCTACCTCTTACATATTGCCTGCCCATCACTATTTTCGGCGCCTAGATCACCTCTTTAAAGTTTTAGTTCTATATGCACGTACTAACACCTACTATAACTCGTCTCTGCTGTTAGCACTCCGTCGATAGAACCATTTGCTACACGATGTTGTGTCTGTAAACAACCACGACGCGTTTGTAGAAATAAGTGTTAAAAAGTTCGCTAAGTATTATATGAAAAAAAAATTTAATCTGTATGTCTAATCCTTGTAAATTATTTTGTGTACGTACATTGTTTTGTGTATGTTCATTGTTATTTGCTCTGCTTGTGCTGGTGTGACCAACCGTATATTTGTTTCAATGTAACCTCACCCCAACCCCGTTTACTGCAACCCCCCCCCCCTTTATGTAATGCCCCGCAAGGGCCTTTAATTATGTGAATAAAAAAAGAGTGAAGGGAGGACCCAAACTTTCGCCGAGCAAGACCGCCATGTTGCAGCGACGCATTTTATAATGCTACTCGAACAGAGAGCATCGATAGCTGCAAAGTCGTATACTCAGTGTACTGTAGCATAGCAGTGCCTTCCGCTCTACTATATATATGCCAGTTTTTATCACCCACCGAACACGATTAGGTGATGCCATTGACAATGCAAGCGAAGCGTTGCTCTGACCAACAGTTCAGTCATGAAAAGGAATAATTTTGGAAAATTCATTTTTCCTAACACTGTAGCGTACAAATGTTCCTTCAAAAAATTAATATGCTAAATGCGAAGGACTGGAAGTTGACTCTGACTGCACTAAATCACAGGTTCTGCGGGAGAAGAAAAAGAAAGTAACTAATACAAAATCATATTTTGTTGTCATACTTGAGTAACCTGGAGCGGAAGACCTGCTTTTGTCACGGTGACAGCACCGCGATGTATATGGAAGAACGAGAACGAACAAAACATCCTTGTCACAGGCGCCCATAAAAGACAGTGGTGCGCTGGAAGCTATTATGCACTGCGAGGAATACATAAAACAAAGCACACAGAACTAGCGTGTGTGTGCGCGCGCTCTCTCGCTCGCGCAGTAGATGGAATTGGCGCCAAAAGCGCCAGTCATGCGCTGTTCGTAGACAGGGACTTGTGTTTCCCTGTCTCTCGGCTGAGTGCCCAGAGCGTGCAGCGACAGCAGCGAGAATTACTCGAGTCAGGACGGCTCGCTTTGCTTCCCGCAAGTATCGGGAGAGCGTTCAACCGAGCCGGCACTGAGGCAGGCTTCCCAGCGCCGCGCGAAAAGGCGTCAGCAGCCGAGCCTTTTGTCGGGGCGCGCTGGTGCCCAAAAGATAGACGCTTGGCTAGCTTGGCTGCGGCGCGTTTTGTCCCGCGCCGCTAGGCCTGCCGGTCTTGTTTGCTAGCCGTCCTCTGTGTGTGACGTCAGCAGTGGCCGTGCGCAAGCCTGCACCTGCTGCTGCATCCTGCTGAGTCACCACTCGCATAACGTCTTCCGCTGCGCCGGGCTCCAACTCGGCCGTCTACTCCAGGAGGGTGCAAAAATGCACGGCCTTGAGCCGGGAGGCACTATGGAAATCGGGGCGCCCGCATTTCTAGGACTGACCCAACGAGTGGGTCGGTATTACGGCTTAGTCTCACTCAGCAGTTCAAAATTGGACGCATGAGATGTTTTGACGAAAAACCTAAGCACAATTTCTTTGTCAACCGTGTAGTTGGTATTTGCCGACGAACGTGTTTATCCCTCAGGCGACAACCACAAAAACATATTAAACGTGAAACTAAGCGCGAAGGATAACCTAGTGAAGTCTTGAAAAGGAGCCAGCATAATTCTTACCACACGAAGACGCCAAGTACTTTACAAAATAATTATCAAGAATTTTGTTTTGGTTCCTGAAAGAGCACCCTGCACTGCTCAAAAACCTAGCGATATGTGCGGGTAAGATACTGACAACATATTGCACCACTTCAGTATTACCGTAAGCGAGGCGATTGTCAGTCTACACATCCTTGTCATTCATATGTTCACTCACACTTATAATTTTCTGGCTTCGCATTCACTCACGTTCACACATCTAATACCCCTCACAAAAAAATCATCCATGTTCATATTCACGTCCACTAACGTTCACCAGCACTCATTGAAGTAACATCACACCATCTAGGTATGCACTCGCAATAATCACTCACGTCCATGCTGACCTCTATTCAAACACACTGCATGGTGCTCAGTTATTTGCAACTCTCACAACGTCAACTCTCATTCACAGACATAGTTGCACGTAACGCTCTTGCAATAATCAGTTACATTTTTTCATAATTTTGTAGTATAATTGATTAATTTTTCGATGTTGTAACGTTCTTGGTATTTAAACTGCATTTTATTGAAACTTATTACTGGTAATTAACTACATTTTTACGAATTAAATGTAGACAATCTTCTACGACAACCCTCGTACCAAAAAGTATGGGACCGCTCTGTGAGGACGCCCCATTTGGCATAACGGGGGGACCCCATACTGAGCTTATTTTTTTCCCACCTTTTACTTGGCCTCATATGTGACACCTTACCCCGAGCGCCAGCAAAAGCGAAGCGCAACGCTTCATGGGGGACGTGGACACCATCACTGAAGCACTGCGGCACTACAACCTGGTGCGCAAGGTGTCCCTACCTTATAACACCACCGTTTCCGGCAAGCAAACGTGGAAGAATCAGCAAGAATTTCGAAAAAGAACTCCTGCTGAAAGTTAACAACGTTTAACACTGTATAACAAAAGTGACAGTAAGTCTCACAGCCTTCACGCTAACCTCCAGCCCTCTCTCTACCAAGCAAGCCGCAGTGCATTTTGACTAAACTTGTGTTATCATGTTACGGCAATTAAATTTTTAAGAGAAGTAATGCAAAAGTAATCGATTACATTTCTGTAATTGCTCAGCTACTTTTCTGAGGCTGTAGTTGACCACGCTAATCAATTAGGTGTCCAATATGTGATTTTAATTGTGATTGGTTACTTTCGGTAACGAGTACAAGCCTGCTAACACGTCACCACTCACGTTTTGACTTCCCTCCACTCAAACACTAATCCTCATTCACTGCCATATTCATGTATAATCACATCAGTCTGTACTTATTCGCTCACACTCACTGACGCCTTTGAAATAGATGTATGTTAGTTTGCTTAGGAGAGGTGTGGCTACCTGTGTAAGCAGCTGCTGGGAAAAAGACGTCCGCTCGATGCTCCACTTCTGACAGCCGCGCTCTTCTTAAGACCTTGTTCGTGTCGTTCTTGATATACGGCAGTCACTTCAGCATCCGACTCGTCCACTTTAGGCGTGTCTGAAATGATTGCTCATGCTGTAAATGGTGATGAAGCTTTCAATTTTATTTTTCAATGTCATCAGCCTTGGTCCTTTTTGTATCACGCTTTGACATGCCTGCAGCTCTCATTACATGCTCTCTGGGCATATTATTCGTGTCTCAAAATGACAAAAAGTTTATACAGTTGGTAGGGATTCTTTATGAAGCAAGGTAAGGTAGGGCGTGCACAAGGACACAAAAGAGAGCCTGAGAACACAAATGTTTCGGAGGAGTTCTACAGAGATCTATACAGTAGCCGGGACAACCACGACCATAATGCACGAACTATCAGTAACCCGGATGACATCCAACCAGTATTGACAGAAGTCAAAAAAGCCTTGTAGGGAATGGAAAGAGGCAAAGCTACTGGTGAGGATCAGGTAACATCAGATCTGCTGAAAGACGGAGGATCGCATGTGTTGGAAAAACTAGCCACCTTGTATATATGGAGTGTCTCCTAACGGGGAGGGTACCAGAATCATGAAAGAGTGCTAACATCATCGTAATCCTTAAGACGGGGGACAACAAGGACTTGAGGAAAAACAGACCCATCATCTTGCTCTCCATCCTATACAAGCTATTTACAAAGGTTATTGCTAACACAATTAAGACAACATCAAAATTCAATCAACCAAAGGAACAAGCAGGATTTTGAACAGGCTACTCAATAATCTACAACATTCATGACACCAGTCAGGTGATAGAAAAATGCTCAGAATACACCCAACCACTATACATAGTCATCACAGATTACGAGAAGGCATTTGATTCAGTATAAATTTATTTATTCATTTATTTAATTGTTTATTTCCTACATTTCCAACTTTTTTTTTCGCAGTCATGCAGACGCTGCCGCATCCGGGCATCGACGAAACATGTATATATATAAAAATCCTGGAAAAAATCTACAAAGGATCAACTGATACTATAGTGATCCATAAAGATAGCAAGAGAATACAAATAAAGAAGGGTGTAAGACAAGGCGATACGATCTCCTCAATGAAATTTACCGCGTGCTTATAGGAGGTTTTCAGAGGCCTAGAGTGGGAAGAGTTAGAGATAAGAGTTAACGAAGAGTACCTTAGTAACTTGCGCTTTGCCGGTGACTTTGCATTGCTCAGTAACTCATAAGATGGATTGCAACTCATGATTACGGAGTTAGACAAGGAGAGCAGAAATGTACGTCTTAAAATTAATCTGCAGAAAACGAAAGCACTGTACAACAACCTCGGGAGAGAACAGAGCTTCGAGATAGGTAATAGTGCACTTGAAGTTGTAAAAGAGTACCTCTACTTAGGACAGGTAGTAACCGCAAAGTCGAACCACGAGATTGAAGTAGCTAGAAAAATAAGAATGGGGAGGAACACATTCGGCAAGCATTCTCAAATCATTATTCGGCTGCGGTGGCTGCATTTCCGATGGAGGCGGAAATCTTGTAGGCCCGTGTGCTCAGATTTGGGTGCACGTTAAAAAACCCCAGGTGGTCAAAATTTCCGGAGCCCTCCACTACGGCGTCTCTCATAATCATATGGTGGTTTTGGGACGTTAAACTCCACAAATCAATCAATGTTGTCGGCCCGTGTGCTCAGATTTGGGTGCACGTTAAAGAACCCCAGGTGGTCGAAATTTCCGGAGCCCTCCACTACGGCGTCTCTCATAATCATATGGTGGTTTTGGGACGTTAAACCCCACATATCAATCAATCAAATCATTATTGGTGGATTGAAAGGTATATAACAGCTGCATCTTGCCAGAACTTACCTACGGAGCAGAAATCTGGAGGCTTAAATAGAGGGTTCAACTTAAATTGAAGACGATGCACCAGGCGATGGAAAGAGAAATGATCGGTGTAACCTTAAGAGACAAGAGAGCAGAGTGGGTCAGGGAGCAAACCGGTGTAAAGATATCGTAGCTGAAACCAAGAAGAAGACGTGGACAGGGGCCGGGCACGTAGCGCGTAGGCAGGATAACCGCTGGTCATTCAGGGTAACTGACTGGCTTCCCAGAAAAGTCAAGCAGGTGAAGGGGGAGACAGAAAGCTAGGTGGGCAGGTGAGATTAGGATGTGTACGGGTATAAAGTGGCAGCAGCAAGCACATGACCGACTTGAGGCGGAACATAGCAGAGGCCTTTGTCCTGCAGTGGGCGTAGTCCGGCTAATGATGATGAAGTTAAAGGATAAGACAGCAAAGATTCGTGGCAGTTCACATATTCCGAAGTGTTTGGCACAAAATCAGCGCGAATTTGATAAAAAAGGAAATTTAAAAAGCGGCATCAAAGGCAACGATGTGAGAAAAAAAGTGCCGTCATATCCACGAAGTGAATGATGATGAGTGGGCGAAGCTCCGGAGGTAAACCTGGTAAACCATGAATTCTTTGTACATTTTGCCTACTCGATTTTATTACAACGCTCCCCCTAGCGTACGTTGCCGCACTAAATCGAAAAATTGCCTTCCACCAATGACACGCGCCATATGTGACATCATTCCTATTTTATAGCATCTCGCATCTTTCATCATAAACTACAAGTACCGCCGTCTGGTTTATAACATCTTGCATATTTTAAATCATCAGCTACAAGTACCGCCATCTAGTGAACACTGAAAGAACTAAACGAGAGGTGGCTACATACAGGGGACGCACAGCCCACGCCTTAAGGAGCTTCGCCCCTAAAAAAACTAAGCGAGAAGGCTTGGTGTGAAGCCGCTATGCAATTTGCTCCGGGGACGTTTTAGGGGCGAAGCTCCTTATGGCGTGGCTTGTGCGTCCCTCGTAGTACGTAACCGCCAGTGGCACATACCCGAAAAAGCGGTCCTTACAATGTCTGCTGGATGGGGGCACTTGTATATGATGAATACATGATGAAAAGATGTGACATGGCTGTGCTTGGAGTTTTCTCTAGACATATGGACGGACGAACGGACTGACATACGCACGGACGGACAGACAGAGGGGCGCACGGACGGATGGACAGACAGAGGGATGGCCGCAAAAAGAGATGGATGGACAGGCAGACGAATGAACAAACGGACGGATGCACCAAGGATCACACAGCTAGGCGGACGCAAGAACGAATGGACAGACAGACTGACGAACGCTGCGCCCCACCAATCATCATTCACTCCGTGGATATGCTGTGATTGTTTTTTTCGGGACCCCTATGCACTACAAGAAAAGCAACAACAAAGGTGAGTACAGATGCGAGGCTTTTAAAGCGTTTCTTTACGTCTTGCTGACACTTCGAGCATTTATATCCATATATATATATATATATATATATATATATATATATATATATATATATATATATATATATATATATATATATATATATATATATATATAGTTATAAACTTCGAGAATAGTGCAGTATAGGAAACAAAACAATAAAATATTTATTTAATCCTAACAGTTTCGGCTGGTGGACCAGCCTTCTTCGGAGGATGTAAGTGAAATGATACAAGTTCCCGTAGCAGAGGGTCACCCTCACAGTTTAAAGACCCCCCGCTTGTCTTTTTCTCTCTCTCTTTTTTTCTCTCTCTCTTTTTTTTGGAGGGTCTTTAAACTGTGAGGGTGACCCTCTGCTACGGGAACTTGTATCATTTCACTTACATCCTCCGAAGAAGGCTGGTCCACCAGCCGAAACTGTTAGGATTAAATAAATATTTTATTGTTTTGTTTCCTATACTGCACTATTCTCGAAGTTTATAACTTTTATTACGGTAGCCGGAAGAAACTCTGATCATCTATTTCATCTATATAATATATATATATATATATATATATATATATATATATATATATATATATATATATATATATATATATATATATATATATATATATATATATATTGTGTGTGTGTGTGTGTGTGTGTGTGTGTGTGTGTGTGTGTGTGTGTGTGTGTGTGTGTGTGTGTGTGTGTGTGTGTGTGTGTGTGTGTGTCACTAGACGTCACTGCCCGGAGCGAGTTGGACTTTTTTTTTTTTTTACGAACTGCGGTCAGGCCTTGTTCAGCCGCGTCTCGTTGGACCGGCCCACGAGTTTCTTCCTCCGCAATGGTTATATGCGCAATTGTAATCGTAGCGCGACAGTTGCGGAACAAAGAAGCAGCCTACTAGTACGAGCTTCTTTCGAATACCGACGAAGGTTATTGAAGACCAGTGCGAGCGTACGAAAATGTCCAGTGCGAACCGTCGGAGGACCCGGCTGGCACGCATAATGCGGACGCATTCCGGCGAACAAAATGACAACGTTACGGGGGTGCGGAGCTTACTTCGTAGAAGGTAAGCGACTGAGAGAAGAAGCATAAAGATAGTAATTAACGTGGATGCTTTTGTGCTCGTAGGATAGCCATCCGCATTGTTTGATGAGACGAACCCAGATTGGGCACGCCGTCTCTGCAACTCGGCTACGGCTCCAGGCATACCGGCGCTGCGAGGCATGAGTGCGAAGAAAAGCGGCGTCGCGATAAGCGAAGTTCGAACGGCGCCGACGACACGCCGACGCGGCGATCGTGGACGCAGACGTGCTACCGCCGATGCCCCATCACCTCATAACGAAAAAGCAAACAATGCTGCATTTTGAACCCTTCTGCTCCGAGCAAATCCTCCATGACCTACGCGAATGAGTACATTACACTTTCATCCTTCTGCCACTTTGAAATTTCATCGCGCTGCTGAACAAAATCTAGACATACGTTCGTGTAGATCAATCCGCATGCGATGCAGTTTCTAAATTTTCAGTATTACGTTCACGCACACGTACATGCGGCTATGTTTATGACAAAAGAAACAGCAACACGCAGACGGGGGGGGGGGGGGGGGGGCGCCATCGAAAAACGCACCGCCGCGTGAGCACCTCGCTGTGCTCGCGTGAGAACTGAACGCGAACATCACAGCATTTGTTGATTATGCAGCGTTCATCTATCGCTATTTGATAACTCGGGGCTGGTGTATGTATGGATTTGATAAACAATTGAACTTACCTCTGCAACGACGATCACTCTACGGTCCCGAAACTCTTTACAGACAGGCCTTTTTTTTTTCTTCAGCCGCTGGTCAAGTGTATAGCTGTGCGCTCCCGCTGATTTGAAAGCCTACCAAGTTTTGACAGCCTACTGAAAGCCTACTAAGATTTGAAAGCCTACTAAAATTGGCGCTAAAGACACGACCAGGCTAGACTGCACCTGCGTGCTCCCTTCTTACGGCGTTCGCAACGGGTCTCGTACATGCCTCTCGCCACTCCTTTGTTTGGGGCGCTGCTTGCCTGCTACCTTCCGCCACTCCGTACAGCGCGCGAACACACAAGTTCGGGCACGCTTCTCCACTCGCCGCGCGTTGAAAAACAAGTTGCCTATTTGTTGAAGGCACAAAAATGGTTTGTGTTGACTTCTTATTTGCGCTGGTGCATCGAGCTTCAGTTTATTGAAAAATTGTGTAAATGTAAGAGCCCGAAGTACAGCTCTCCGCCATCAAACGTGTAGACATTCTGAGGTCTGAAAATAAGCATTTATTGCTCATAAGCACTGGCAATAGTTGAACACTTTCAAGTGAAAAACTTTGCCGGACTTCACAAATGTCTTGTTCACCGCCAAAAATGCTTCTTAGTCGGTTTTTGTGTAGAATGCTTGTCGTTTGCGTCAGTCAGTTGGTTTGCGTGGTTAACGAGAATTCTTAGGGATTTTTCGGCTATGAGATCTGCGGATCGTCGGGAGTGGCTGTCGTCAACGCTTTTAGGACAGCTTAAGATGGGAGCGCGTTGTAAGTAAGGATGGACTGCTGTTTGCAAAACTTCTAGCACATTTCTGCGTGGCAGGTGTTCATAGGCCTTATCAAAAAAAGACCACTATCTTGTCCAAAAAAGCTAGAAACTCAGGCCTCGGGTAGGTAGTTCGCCCCTCCCTTGTGCTCGCAGCAGCTTGTATAGCTGATGCTGCTTGTTGTTGGTCGTCAGCAGCGCAGCGCAATGGTGGCATCCGAGGTCTGTAGTAAGGTTGGCGATGTAACTGCCGAGGTATGCTAAGCTGGAGAAGGTGACAGATGCAGACGGACAAGCCTTGTACTCCAACAAAGACCTCAGGTCCTTATCAAGTATATTCGATATCATCGCGGCCTCTTCCTCAACTCCCACATTTAATAACTTGATTTCTTTCGGCCTTTCTTGTGGTCCAGAGCCGCGGTGACGGCTATAACAACCAGCATGTCATTCCCGCCACACATTAACCGCACCCTTCCGAAGATTGCTTCGATGGGGTCACTGTTCAATTTCTTTGTCAGGACATAACTGACGCCTTGCTCCAGGAGGAATTCTGTTGTTTCCACCGTCGTCCTTGTTGTAAAAAGCAAGGCTTCGTACGTCTCGTTGATGAAGCCAGCACTAACTGATCCGATGGAACTCTTCTGTATTTTTTCCACATATGAGATAAACTCATCCTTCAGCCACAGTAGGCGATTGCCATCGCTCCTAAAAATGGCAACTTTGTGGCCGCTTCCATTAAATGAAGTGTCATGGATGTCAAACCATTTCTTCATGGCCTTCATGAAGAAAACGGTTGAACTTGCTCCCTTAAAATCTCTGGCAGCACCCATGGAATTTTGCTGAAGGTGCTCTACGGCTGCAGACACTTGAGGGGCGAAAACTTGAACTGCTCGCAGCATATTCGTTTTTTTCCAAATTGGAAGGGTAGACATGTTTCCTCGTCAAATTTTGGGCCAGCTTCACAGTCTGGTGTTTTTGATGCTCATATAATTTCTGCACAAACGCACCACTAATCCCTCCTGTGCCATCTGTAAGTTCACGTTTGATGAACTGATTTCTAACGTTTTTGAGCAGGTGGCACGGGTCAAAACTCGGAAAGATGACACGCTTGGCGTCGTGTGGATGACATACAACTGTGTTAAGGTTGCCGTTACCCATGTGCTTAAACATCGTCGCGTTTGCTGAATAATTGTCCGTGACAATGCGAATGATGATGAAGCCACACGATTGCACAGCAGCAACGACCTCCTTTGTCCATGCAAAGAGGTCTCTACCGCTCAGTTGCTTCGTGAAGTAGTACGAGCATGGAATCTTGTACCGACTAGTACGTGGTACCATGCAGCACAAAACAGAGGACTCTGTTCGCAAGGGCTTCTTTCGCTGTATTCGCCATGCTACTCTCTGGCTTGTCCTTGAGGCCAAAGACTGCATCCGCCTTCCTATCATAGATGCACTTTTGTTTTATGCTAGCATCATTTAATGCGGCCATGTTTGCTGCTGAGTTGCGAGGCCTCGTGAACCAGACGGTCCTTCATAGCATTGCTCATACCCGATGATGTTGGGCTTGGACCTATATGCCTCTGAAGAGTGCACTTTGCTGGCAGTGTCAGAATCCCCAAAGTGCGAGCGTGATCGCAGCCTTTTAGGGACAGAAAGCGCCATATCACACACTTCCTAACAACTTCTTCTGGGTATGCTGAATGCTTTTTTCCATAACATTCTATTTGATGCAAAGAAACACGACCTTTTTCTCTTTCTGTCCATCTGTTGCGATTTTCTAAACACACGCGTGGTGCTTGCTTTCGCGATAATATGCAGACGTTTTTTCCTCTTCTTTCAACAACTGCCGCACCTTCTCACATTTCGAACGATGGTACAACATTTGGGAGCATAATCTTCCTATCATAGCCAGGTATCGACCCGCGTGATGAGCACTGCTGTTCATTGTTTGCGTACTTACACTTACAGCTTCTTGTTCAGCGAAAGCATCTTGTGAAGTCGCAACATCCATGTCTGGTTCGTTGGTCTCCGCTTTTCGCTTTCTTCACGTTTGGCATAGGGGCGAAGCTTATGAAACAGGACCTTCGCGGGGCTTATTTGCACTTGGTCTCATGTAGGAAAGATATCCTCGAAGAGAGTGGGCGCAGAGTCGGGAAGTTTTCTGATGCGGCGCGCAGGCACATAGTCTACATCGCGGAAGTGTCCGCTGCATACGACAGTCGATGCAGACTTGTCATTGATGATAAGGTTCTCTCTCGCAATATTCTTTCGCACAGTTCAGCATTGCTTGAGAATTAGTGAAAAGAAACACCGAGTGTTTTCCCCGAACAGGACTTGCCATACGGAACACAGCAATACACCATCGCACTTCTAAAAACTAACTTGAGTTATTTTTACCCTCTTTTTTTTCTTCTCATTTACTTTACATTGGTTCCAATATCATCCCCTATACATTCCTTGGCATTATTACCTGTTAGATCTCATTAATATTGTGTTATTGTGTCAAAACATGGAAAAACGAGCCCTTGGGTATACACTTCTTTTCCTTACTCATTAACGAGGGTCTCGTACTGGCAGACTTGGTGTCGTTAGGTAGTATACAAGGGACTATTGGTCAGCTGCCCACTCGTGACAAGTTCACGTGCTATGTGACGCCAACCAGGCTCAAAACAGTGGGCCACACTTCCGCCATGGCTACTGGTGGCGCTGACTGACACACCCACGTTTAATTCACATATAAACCCTATAAAGTGGATGAGGGGATAGCTGTCGTGGTAGCTTAGTGCTAGAGCACCGAACGCGTCATTCGATGGTCGCAGGTTCGGATCCTGTCCCCGGCAAGTTATTTTTTCAATCACTTTTCTTCATATTTACATTACAATTTGGTCTAATATCTTCCCCTATACTTTCCTTGGCATTATTATCTGTTAGATCTGATTAATATTGTGTAAAAACACGGAAGAACGAGCCCTTAGGTATACACTTATTTCATTATATATATATATATATATATATATATATATACAGCAACCTACGTGTGGGTGCTCTCGTCATCCCCTCTATAACTTGTGTAGTAGACCAAAATTGGTAAGAGGGTTTGATGATCATGAATGTCTGTTTATGGCATGAATAATGCGAAAATCCCGTCGCATACGACGTCAAGTCCTCTTCTCCAGAAACGCGCTGCACATACTCGCCTTCCATTAATCTCATTAATATTGTGTAAAAACACGGTATACGGGTATGCGCCGCAGGTGTTTGACAGCTTAAATCTACTAAGAAACAGCGAAAAGAGGCATTAAAAATTTAAATGTGAGGGCGTTAAGACAAACTGACATTGGCAGTATTGACCTGACAAATGGAACGCACCAACGCCAGGGTCTCAGCAGGAATCGAACTCAAACATTCTGAGTGGCAATCGCATATTTTACAGCAAAGCCATTCTAGGTCTCTGAACTACTTTAGACAAAGATCCTCTGCCAGCGTAATATCGTGAAACCTCAACTGTGGTTGCAGTGCTGGCTATCTCATTTTATGAACATTACATATGTATTCGAATGACACACGCATCACGTCGAGCTATAATGAAGTGTAGTTAAGCGCCATCCACTGAAGTTGGTCCACCGAGCATCATCTAAGGCTGCCATCCTTGAAAGCAAAACGCTACATTTCAGCTTACCGCTTCTGGTGTTGGTAATACCCATGATGCTCCTGGATCATGCAACTGTAAACTGGTTATATAAAACATTTGCGACTCTTCAACATACATGTCTGTGCATATGCATATGACATTATTATATTAATGTCATTTCGTGAAGTTTCACAGAACTGAAAATTACAACACACTCGCCTTCCCTCAGCATGCTTCGCACGACATCAATTCCCATAGTACGTGGGATCTCCTGATTTTTATTCATAAGTACTGCCATGTTATACAATATATTGGGCGTGTGGTATAAGTCCAAGTAGCTAAAACAGATAAATAAAGAAACAACAGAAATGCGCTGAAAAGTTTCATTATTCATGCGCAGTGATAGGAAAAAAAATATTTCAAGCAGTTGGCAGCTGTAGCAAATGCAGTTACAGCAGCGTCTGGTAACGTTTAACCTGGTTGCATATAACCTTGTAGTGGTTGACGTGTGCTAGATGTATTGTAGATCTATCTGCTTTTTACCAGTAACATCGCTTGGAAGGTTGCACCATTTGTTGTGCCAAATCTGGATTCTGAGACAGATAAGATGAACAACCCTGCTCTTTTCTTTCACACAACAACGTACGAAAAAAAAAAACATTTAATGCAAAATATTTATTGTAAGACTTATACTTCCCAGCTTTCAGGCACTAGAAAGCCTTCATGCGCATGCCCCCGCAAGACGGAGGTGCACACATGAAGGCTATCTATCAGGCACAATTTAGGCACATTAAATAATGAAAAGCAATAGTGCCACGAAGAGGAATCATTTGGGTAGCTGGCTAGCGGCGCCGCTGTCCAAAAGCCAGACGACATCGCCTTCGGTAGGCTCAACCAGAGATGCTGGAAGGCGCGGCTCCCCTTCCATTGGGTGAAGCACTTTCTGAAAGTTCAAGAAATCCATAGTAAGTCACGGGAGTGGACACTCCTGATACGCTCAGAAATTATTTGTGGGTTTTAGAATATTACTCTTACACAATTAACAAAAATCACCACATCTACTTCTAAAAGGGCACTTGGTAAGGCGAGAAAAAGTGCAAGAACAGAAAACATGGGTTGTGACGCTCCCTGAAGCCTACACACAGCTCATTGCGACGTCTCTGATAGCCCCACCCACGTATTATGAGTAAAAATTAATTCCATGACATTTTAGGAGAGCGAGACCTAATGATGAGCTCCGTGAACCTTTTAGCAGTCAACATGGCAAAAATGCGAGACGTTGCACGAATGTGCTTGAGCTCAAAAATTCTCTATACATAACTTTTCAAGCGTCACTTAATGTATAATCACAAATTATCGACTATATATATATATATATTATGCTTGTGCAAATAGTGAAATTTAGGTTTGAAGTGAATTCAAAGCAAATAGTGATCTTGGTCGAATAATTTCGTATATATAACATATAAAGAAAAATAGGCACAATTATAATGATCTAACCTGCACAATAATTCTTAAAAGTTTAAATAAGGCATCTATGCAAATGCCTTTATATATGTGTGTGTGTGTGTGTGTGTGTGTGTGTGTGTGTGTGTGTGTGTGTGTGTGTGTGTGTGTGTGTGTGTGTGTGTGTGTGTGTGTGTGTGTGTGTGTGTGTGTGTGTGTGTGTGTGTGTGTGTGTGTGCGCGCGTGCGTGTGTGTGTGTGTGTGTGTGTAGAGAATACTCAAGGGCCCATTTTTCCGTGTTTCACACAATATTAATGAGATGTAACAGACAATAATGCCAAAGAAAGCACAGGAGAAGTTATTAATATTATATTAAGAGTTATTGGTGCAAGGTCATCTAAGGCCTAAGAGCACCAGTATAAGGGTTGTTTCATTTCAGGTTATTAGTCTAAAGATTAAAACAAATTATGTGTAAAAAATATCTATGAAATATTTAAAACAGTATATTTAAAAGGAACGTCACTTCGTTAAAGGCCTTCATTTCGTTGGCTGGAGTCTGATGATAAATGAGTCAGCAAGGTCCAAGACTCTCAAAGCTAAAGTCCTTGCCTTAGCAAGAACTGTAAAGGCTCAGACATACTTGTGTTTTTTGCACCAGGCTGTACCTCACACTTGAGGCCCAGCCTGGTGGCTAGGATGGAATGATATCGTTATTAAAAATTTGACTTTCCCAAGATAATGAAGAAGTCTCTTAAAGTCAAACACTGCATCGAGTGATAAAAACAGGGTGGGATGAAGTGGAATATGATACCAGTAGAGCTCCCTAAAATGAGTCAGTCGCACTTGGTGAAGCGCAGGGCATTGAATGAGAACATGCAAAATGGTTAGGCTCTCTCCACAGTGTATACATGTAGGTGGATCAAAACCTGTCAAAAGGTGCGTATGTGTGGCATAAGTATGACCTATTCTGAGCTGTGTTAGAGTGACTTCAGTGAATCTGTTGAGTTTTTGTGGGATAACTTTCCTTAGTTAGGGTTTCACTAGGTGGAGTTCGTTGTTGACCTGTTTGTCCCATTCATCTTGCCAGAGGTTGTGTAGCCCTCTACGTACAACAGGGTTTGGATCCACAGCCGGAACGGTGGTTATATCTATGGCTTGCCGATGAGCGGCTTCTCGTGCATTCTTGTCTACTATTTCACTGCCCACAATCCCAGAATGACCTGGCACCCAGCAAATAACAATAGAAAGTTTTAGGTTATAGGCTGCATGGATTTCATTTAGGAGCTTGTTAAAAGCGGGGTTCTTGCTGTGCTTGCCACAAGACAGGGCGCTGTGACAACACTGAAGGAATCGGAGTACGCTATAGACTTTGGTATCTTGTGTTGTATAATAAGCAGGATACCATAGACTTCCTCCGTGAAAGTGCTGGTATGTGTACGCATGGTTCTGATGTGTCGGAGAAGTTTTGTCTGTAGGCTGTACAGGATACTACATATGTTCGAGACTTTGAGCCAAGAATGCGGCTGAAATATATTTATGTTCAAGGGCCAAGAAATTTTGCTCAGTTAAAGCACTTGAACAATTTTTCTTTTTAAGGTCTTTGTAGGACCAGTCCCAAGTGACCAGACACTGCTTCCAGGGAGGAATGCGTTCAGCATGGTCGCTTTTCTGTGAATCATTGAAACAAATCCAAGTTTTTCTGCTGCAGGTCTTATTGCCAACAAAACCAGTGGGGCTAGAAGGACAGTTTGCATATAACTGAGTAGTGGACAGATCATTCATAAGTGCTTTGCATGGGTGCTGCTTCAGGGATATGATTTTAACTGCATAGGTGACTTCTAGATATGTGCACTGATAGTCCGGCAGCCACTGATCTGACTCTGCATGAAGGCTTTGGATAGGGCTGATACGGAATGCACCAAATGCCAGCCGTATACCAAAGTGGTATACAAGGTCCTATAGTTTGAGTGCTGTTCTTAAAGCTGACTGATATACTATGCATGACAAAACCAGGCTTCTAAACAGAGATATGAGAGAGCGCCCCATGACTAATGCGATAAAATCTTCAAAAGGTTCATGGTCTTAAGACATTTCAACTTCAGCTGTTTTATGTGCTGGATGAAGGTGAGTTTAGCATCAAAAATTATGCCGAGAAATTTTTGTTCTTTTGCGATGACTACGTTTTGTACATTCATTAGTATGCAGGGGTCAGGATGTACACCTCTTCGTCTGGAGAAAGGCACACTAGTAGTCTTGTCAGTGTTAAACTTAAAACCATTCTCATCAGCCTATTTCGCAAGGCGGTTAACACCTAACTGTATTTGGCGTTGGCACGCAGTCAAGTTACACGATTTGAAACTGATTTGGATGTCATCCACATAAACGGAGTACAATATTGCAGGTGGAGTAACAGAGTGAAGAGAGTTCATTTCAACTATAAAAAGCGTGCAGCTTAATACTCCGCCCTGTAGCACTCTATGTTCTTGAAGAAACGTGCACGATAGCACACTGCCTATTTTTACACAAAACTTCCTTTCAGACAGGTAATCTCTTAAGACAGTAATCAATTTGCCGCATATTCCAAAGGACGATAAGTCTTGCAGGATTCTGTATCGCCAGGCAGTATCATATGCCTTCTCAAGATAAAAAAAAAAACAGAAAGACAGTATTGGTTGTGTACAAATGCGTCACGTATATATGACTCGAGGAGGACAAGATTGTCAGTAGTGGATCTAGTTGTACGGAAGCCAGACTGGCACGGATCCTTTATACCTTTGATTGATTGATGATTGATATGTGGGGTTTAACGTCCCAAAACCACCATATGATTATGAGAGACGCCGTAGTGGAGGGCTCCGGAAATTTCGACCATCTGGGGTTCTTTAACGTGCACCCAAATCTGAGCACACGGGCCTACAACATTTCTGCCTCCATCAGAAATGCAGCCGCCCCAGCCGGGATCCGACAATGTACCTTTATATTCTAAGAAATAGACCAAACGGCGGTTAATCATTTTTTCAAACACTTTGAATAGGCAGCCTGTAAGTGCGACAGGCCTGTAACTATTTAACAAACAGGGATCTTTTCCCTGTTTAAGGATTGGTAGCACTATTGCCTTTTTCCAAGCAGAGGGTATTTCGCTAGTATTTAAAATCGTGTTTTAAAGTGCTAAAAGGCACTTAAGGATTTCATCAGGGAGATTTTTGATCATTTCATAGGTAATTGTATCAGAACCAGGGACAGAACTTCTACAGGAACCAAGGGCAAGTTCCAGTTAAGGTGATGTTAGGGGTTTATTGTATCCTTCTGATGCAGGCTTGTTCAGGTGCAGAGGTATACTTTCAGCTATGCTTTTGTGGCGTAAGAATGTAGCGCTATACTTTTCTGAGCTTGATATTTTCTCGGTGTGTTTGTCAAGAGCCTTTGCCGATTCTTGTATTGTACCACCGCAGTAATTCACCAAGGGGAAGAGATTTGGGCGTAGTCCTTTCAGTTTATGCACCCTATTATACACCTTGCTGCTGTCTGTGTAGGAGTTTATTGAGGATATAGTGTGTCCAGCTTTCCGGTTAGGCTATACCGCAAATATGCATGCCATTCACTTTGCAACTTCTGAAGTTTATCAAGTTTTCTATTGTTGGGTAGTGAAAAAAAGTACTTCATGCTTTGTTTTGCTGTTTTTTAGCAAGTACACACTCACAACTGCACCATGGCTTTACGTTGACCTTATTACTGCTAGACTACGAAATGTATTTTTTAGTATAAGTGAGGACATATTAGGAGATATAGTTGGCCACCATTTTTACGTCCAAATGATCCACCTCTTCGAGGCCTTATAGCTCTCTAAATTTCGCCCCGTTTGCACCATGAAAGTTCCCCTTTTTAGGGTAAAATGCTCGGTCATCCCGTTGTCTTGTTCCTAAAAGAGCCGGAAAATGGTCACTCTCATATGGATTGTTAATAACTTTCCAATTTAGGTAAAATAGGAGTGATGGTGACCCAATGGCTAAATCTATGCATGAATATGTATTACGTGTGGTACTCTAGTATGTTGCCTGCCTTATTGAACAGACAGGCTCCAGATGAGAGAAGAAAGTTTCCATGATAATAAGGGTTGCAGCGCAAGCACGAAGGTGCTAGATGAAACGAGAAATGAAAGGCGAGGCAAGGAAAGCAAAGAGGACAACACTTTTCCGTTGCACGACCTCTCGCATCACATCTGGTATCACCCCATAGCAAACTGTGAGCATTAAAATCTGCAATTAACACATACGGTTCGGGCACCTGATCAATCAGCTTTTTGAACTCTATTTTATTGGACAGTTCATCGGGGGGGGGGGGGGGGGGGGGTATGTAGATAGAGCAGATAGTTATCAAATGATTGAATAAATTAGGGCGAACAGCCACAACCTCAAGAAAGCTTTGTAGCACAATATGCTGGCATGCTACACTCCTTTGTGCAATTATTGCCACACCTCTTGACGAGGAATGGCCACCATTTTGATCTTTACGAAAAACCACATATTGATTTAAGAAATTCATGTGAGTTGACTTTAAGTGAGCTTCTTGAACACAGAACACTTTTGGCTGATAGTCTTTAGCAAGTTTTTTTATATAATCTAGGTTATTGAATAGGCCCCTGGCATTCCAATATAAAGCATTCCATATGGCATTCTATATGTGTTAAAGGAAGGTAACCCTTCAGGTTACCGACCCCTTTGGCAGCGCGGTTATGGGATGTTTCCCTTTCTTATTGCTCTCAAAAGAGCGCCGATCTTCGGGCGTCGACGACACTGGTGTTCGTCCATCGATTTCCATAGCTTCTCTTAGGCTCTGGAAGGTCGAGGACCGGGCACAAAGACTTGCGTCACTGCCCTTGGGATTCGATTCAGCTTCGGGGCCTCTTGAGCCGAAGCCTGCAGACTCGCCTTCGATGTTGGTGGCGTGGCTCTAGCAGCAGGCACCTTAGGGGTGAATGAAGTAACTGCTGGGCCACTGTTGGTGACCGCAGTAGACTGCCGAAGTATTTGTGGCACTACTCCCTTTTGCGCCACCTCGTCAAAACTGGTGTGATCAAGGTGTGACAGACGGTTTCTTGCTTCACGATATTGTCACAATGCAGAAACAGCAGCAGTTGAATACAGGACAGCTCACTTTAATTGTACCAGAACACTGCCAAACCGATCGGATGAGAACCTCGTCTTTCTCTCTCGCTGCTTGTGCTCTTTGTTGTTCTCTTGGTGCTGCATATTCAATGCGGCATTTGCCCCCCTCCAGAGAGCAGCGTTCCGATGCTCTTTTACATAATACGGTGCAGTAGATATATGGTGCAAATCAGTCCGAACAATAGGGCTTCATTCGCACAACGTGCACGATTTCTGGTTTTTGCTGGTGAGTTGTCGAGGGGCTGTCAGGAACGACCACGTAATTAACGTCACTCAGACGTTGTACAACTGTGTAGGGGCCAAAAAAACCTCTTCAGCAATTTTTCAGACAGTCCCCAGCGGCGGCGGAAAGAACTCCATACCCACACTAGGGTGGCTAGAATGGGGAGGTGTGATGAGCGCGGCGCTTTTCGCTTGCCGGAAAAGGCCCTTCGGCGCGCCGATGCCGCTAGAGGCACGGATGCCAGCGACGTGGATACTGAGCGGCGCATTTCGCAAGGTTTGCCTTGGGTGCGCTGCTTTTTTTTTTTTTTTTAGAGGCGGTAGCTGCTTTACAAGTACTTCATCAATCGGCAATTGCGCTGGGTTTCTCTGAAATGCCTGAAGGTGTCAACGACAAAAAAAAAAAATTAGATCTAGCGTTGCTGCGTTACGCTTGTCCACAAAACTTCATGCTTCAGCTCAGCCTCTTGAAGAGACCCAGGGGTGGCAACGCGGATCACTTAGTGGAGGAGTCTCTCTGTCTGTAGAAACAATGCTGAATGAGATAGAATAAAATGAGGAAGACTATGAAAGACTTCTATCTGATGCACTAGCAGTGTCTGTCGCCCATGAATTGTACACCGCTGAGCGGCGGATGGTCGCCCTGTATATTATGTGGCAAGCTATGCTGTGAGAAATTTGGTACTTCGTAATAATCGTGATGAGTGCAAGATTGCCCGCCTTCTTTCCAGTGTTGGTTGTTACGCGTTATAAGTAACACCGTTACTGGTATAGCAGGTTACTTCAGGAATTAGTATTTGATGCATTCGTTATACATGTAGAAGTAGAGCTGCTGCTTAAATTGTGCGAGTTGTAGTTGTCAGCAAGTCGTTCCTGCAGTACGGTAGCACTATTTATCAGTTCTGTTTCCAAAATAAAATTTGCTTCTGCTGATAGTACAGGTCACGGAGCATTAAGTTTGCAGTACCTAGAAAAGCAAGACTCACGTTCCCATAAACAGTTGCGATTCTAGCAGGCCCTGTGTAGGTTAAAGGAGCAAAAATTATTTACACTGCAAATATTTTACACTGCAAATACCTGCGATTATGGTCCGCAAGCAGATGCAAGCTGCCAGAATTACTGTAGTTTTTTTTTTTTAAGGTCAGTGATCATATCTCTTCGGAGAGGGTTGCTGGTGAAATAATATTTCGACTTTCTGTGGCAATGAGAAACGGATTTAACATGTGCCATGACGTTATAAGCCATCACGTGCAACTTTCCGGTGCACATTAGGCCACTGTGTTCTACGTCTGGCATCTTGTGCAAAATATGCTAGTTTAATTCACCTAAATTAGCTATAGTTCTTTTGGTCACAGACTTCATTTCTTTTCTTTCGATAAATCGAGGAGCACGAGACTAAAAGCTCGAGGGATTAACAAAGTACTGACCCAGTCACAAGTTGGCAAAGCAACAATACACGACAGACATTCATACACATAGAATAAAAAATAAGCATTACAAGTATAAAATGACACCAAGTACGAATACAAAAGTTATGAAACAGAGCTCCACAAATAAAGAGTGGGGGAATACATATGTATCATGACGTGGCATGAACATGAAAAGCAAAAATCAATAAGTAGAGTGACCGAAATTCCGGGAGATGTACTATTCGGGAAAGTGAATGAGCAGGGCGAAGCATCTGATGTGACTATTTTGATTACTTAAAATTACATACATCTACAATGCCCTAGTTGGGCATTATTTGTAAGGAAATAATTACACATAATATTATAATGAAGTGTCACAAATCATCAGGATCAAAGCTATAAAATGGTACATAGAGACATCACAGTAAAAGATACAATACAGTAATACAAATTATTAAAAAATGCACAAGACAGCCAATTGTAGCGACATTTCTTGCAATATTTAAATAGATTCATAGGAAGTTCTCAATGACAGAAGAAAGGACGAAGTATCAAATTCTTCGTGGTTTAAGGTGGTTAATAGGTAAGGTAGCCTGTAGGACAATGTTCATCTTAGATACTTCTAGGAGTAGGTAAAATCCACGTTTAATTCTTCGTGCCTAGTGAGACAAACACTTGGGTTTACGTTCATCTTAGCAAGATTAATTATGGTACTAGAACCATGTTTAATGAATGCTTTATGTCATGTCAAATATAAATACAAGGTTTATTAAAATGATATTCTGGCTCCTGCAGTGCAGACGCATTGATTCAAACTTCTGATCTTGGAGTATAATCAATAAAAAACCCCAGGTGGTCGCAATTTCCGGAGCCCTCCACGACGGCGTCTCTCATAATCATATGGTGGTTTTGGGACATTAAACCCCACATATTAATCATGGAGTATAATCGAAAAAGACGTACGTTATTTTTATTTCGGTGACAGTAATCAGTTGCCTTTCTGGTAGGGAACTTAGGATGGTAACGCGAATATTTATTGTTAGCGTAGCGAGTAAGCTGTCTGGTTACTTTTTTTTTGGTAAGGTATACAACACCACTTCTTTCTAAAGTAAATGCGCCAAGAAATCTCCTAGTCCAGGCAGAAGTGGTATCTCAGCGGAGCTTTGCAGATCGGTCGAATTCTCTTGGTGCAATGTTATTGACTCACTTGATCCCACTTCTTTTTTAAAAAGCGTAAACCAACCATAATAATAAAAAAGCAAATAGTAAAGCTATGAGTGTTTTAGTGCATGAACACCTGACATGCATAAAAATAAAGTGTTTTTGTAAAAACTGCTCGTAGGTCTGCTGATGAAAACATGGGTATTGCACTATTTGTGTGTAACTGTGTAACTGTGATTGATTGATTGATATTGCCACCTACTTCTAATAGTGGTTTGTATGCCAAGGCGAAGGCTCACACGACTAAAAAGAAAGAAGTGCGCGTGGGCCCCGCTCTGGCAAACAAGCCCAACCGACGCGCTTGGTTAAGGCCCTGTTGCTCAGACGTCAATAAACCTTGTCGACACCCCTGGAGCGACGTGACAATTGGTGGAGGTGCTTGGTAGCCCGTCACGGATGTTTCAGACCCCTCCTGGAAGCGGCACCACAAGCCCAGTGCGAGTCAACACTCCCGTTCATCGTACAAGCCGCAGGATCAGGGGATTGCCACCCGAAGCTGACCCTACAGTATGATTAGCACGTCCGTTCAAACCACTTTAACAGGTACGGAAAACCCCACGGTGACTCGGTACACCCTCGAAAGTCCACAGGTTCCGACACCGTTTCATGGCACCGAGCTCGAAGACGTCGAGGACTGGTTGGTCGACTTCGAGCGAGCGGAGCGAGCGAAGTCGACCTCGTTCGAGCGAAGTCGACCTCGTTCGAGCGAAGTCGACCTCGTTCGAGCGAAGTCGACCTCGTTCGAGCGAAGTCGAGGCTCGTTCGTCGAGCGAACGAGCGCTCGCTCCGCTCGACGAACGAGCGGAGCGAGCGATCTAGGCCCACATCCAGATGCCCAATGAAACTGTCATGACCAATGTGGAAGATATGACGCGCCTGTTCCGACATGCTGATCCGAATAAGACAGAGGAAAAGAAGTTGCATCACTTGATGCGGGAAGTTAAGGAGCAGCTTTTCACTAGCCTTGTACGGAGCCCTCCGAACATGGTCGCCAAGTTTTTGTCCGAAGCCGTCACGATGAAAAAGATGCTTCAGCATCGATCCACACTGTATGAGCGGCAAGTGAACACGTCCACTGCTCAAGTTCTCATGACTATTGGGAGCAACACCGAGTGTCTGCACGACCTTATCCGCTCTATAGTACGCGAGGAGCTGCAAAAGGCTGCCGCGCCACCACTACCTACGGTGAGTTCCATTGCAAGCACCGTCAAGGACGAGCTGCATCATGCCGTTCGTGACTCTGTGAGTCTGGATAACGCCACACCCGCCCCGGCTGACTACCACCGTGCGACCTATGCGGAAACCTTGAAGCGCCCAGCTTCCGCTTCCCCGCTATTTGTTCAGGCACCTCCTACGGTTTCACTTCAGTCGGCACAGCCTTTATGGTACTACGAGAACACACGCACGCCTCCACACCTCGTTTACGCCAGCCCTGTACATCTTGCAGAACAGCCAGCACACTACCTTGATGTAAGACGCGCTTCGCCTCTAAAATCTGATGTTTGGCGCACTCCTGATCGCCGACCTCTGTGCTTCCACTGCGGTGAGGCGGACCATTTGTACCGCCAGTGTCCATACCGGCGCCTCGGGCTGCGCGACTTTTCAGTATATTCAGCGCCTCCTCGGTATGGCCAGCGACCCCGGGACATTGAGGACTACCTAGCTCAACAGCGCATGCCACCACCTTCTGGACGGCAGTCGCGCTCACCGTCGCCGAGGCGCTTTTCGTCTTCACCCCAGCGACATGCTGGCGCACGGTCCCCCAGTCCCCGCCGGGTAAACTAACGCAAGCGACCCTTGGAGGCGAGGTCGCTGGCAGTCGACGTGCTGAAGACCTCCGATCGACGCTAACAGGAAAGGGTGTAGATTCGACTGAGCGATATGTGCGGCTTTTTCTGAATATACCGGTGCTGATGGGACGGCTATGCAGTAGGTGCTTTAGTTGATACCGGGGCTGACTATTCGATACTAAGCGGGAAATTAACCCGACTACTAAAGAAAATAACCACGCCCTGGCATGGCTCCGTGATTCGAACGGCTGGTGGCCACACTGTCTCTCCGCTTGGAACCTGCACAAGTAGAGTTTGGGTCTGCGGTTATACTTTTGTAGCAAGTTCCCTTGTGCTCCGTGAATGTTCACGCGACGTTATTCTTGGTGTTGACTTGCTGCAGGAGTATGGAGCTGTCATTGATCTTTAAGAGAATCGCATCACCTTCTCAGCCGACCGAGCAATCGACAAGCAGGACGACCAACAACAAGGCCGACGTTCTTCGTGTTTCTGCTGAAAGAACAACGCTTCCCCCAAGAGCCAGTGTTATAGTAGACGTCACATGCTGTGGATTGCAAAATGGTAAAGCGATTGCAGAAAGTAATTTTGAACACCTGCTGACTCAAGGTGTTTGTGTGGCTGGGAGTATCATACATCTACGCGATGGCCGATCTCAACTGCTTGTTACAAATTTCAGCAACGAACACAGACACCTTTTCCGTGGCACTTCGTTAGCGTTTGCAGATGAATTAGGAACCGTTCCCATCTGCTTCTCGTCGGACGCAGTGGAGGCCGCCGATACGTCTCTAAACAATATCGATATTAATTCTAACCTCCCACCAGAAAACCAGACAGCACTGCGAAAACTCTTGCTTTAATTCAAGTCATGCTTCGCCACTTCCTCTAAGGTGCACCAGACTTCGATCACTAGGCACAGAATCATCACTCACGACGACGCACGCCCAGTACACCAACAGCCTTACCGCGTGTCAGCGAAGGAAAGAGAAGCCATTCGTACGCAAGTTCGAGAAAACCTTGACGACGGCATCATCAAGCCTTCCAACAGTGCGTGGTCCTCTCCGGTCGTCTTAGTCAAGAAGAAAGACGGAATACTACGTTTTTGCGATGATTACCGGAAGCTGAACAGCGTGACTAAAAAGGACGTGTACCCACTGCCATGCATCGACGACTCGTTAGACAGATTATGCCGCGCCCACTATTTTTCCTCTTTGGATTTGAAAAGCGGGTACTGGCAGATTGAGGTTGACGAGCAAGACCGCGAGAAAATGGCCTTTATGACCCCTGATGGCCAGCAAGAATTTCGAGCCCTTCCTTTTGGTTTGTGCTCAGCGCCCGCAACTTTCCAGCGAATGATGGACACTGTGCTTACTGGTCTGAAGTGGCAAACTTGTCTCGTATACCTTGATGAAGTTGTCGTTTTTTCTGAAACCTTCCAGCAACATCTTCACCGCCTCAGGAGTGTGCTATAGGCTATTCAATCAGCAGATCTTACACTCAAACCGCAGAAGTGTCACTTTGGTTGTGAAGAGCTCAAATTCCTTGGCCATGTAGTCAACGCGAAAGGAGTCTGACCCGACCCCGACAAACTTGCCGCTGTAGCAGCGTTTCCGCATCCTACAGACAAAAAGGCTGTTCGGCGCTTTCTGGGCTTGTGTGCCTACTATCGCCTATTTATTGAAGGGTTTTCGAAGATAGCGGAACCCTTGACTCGCTTTACATGCGACCACACACCATTTGTATGGGCTACCGAGCAACAGGCTGCTTTTGCCGAGCTACGACAGCGGATGCAGTCAGCCCCTGTTCTTGCACATTTTGATGATGATGCTGACACAGAGGTGCACACTGACGCCAGTAACATTGGTCTCGGCGCAGTGCTCGTCTAGCATCAACACGGCGAAGAACGAGTCATAGCCTATGCCAGCCACTCACTGTCCTGTACCGAGGTGAATTACACGACCACAGAGAAAGAGTGTCTCGCAGTAGTGTGGGCGATCACCAAGTTTCGCCCGTACCTCTATGGTCGTCCATTTAAAGTGGTGATGGATCACCATGCCCTCTGCTGGTTGGTAAACATACGTGATCCCTCTGGACGACTGACCTGATGGAGCTTGCGTCTACAGGAATTTGATGTGACAATCGTATATAAGTCTGGACGGAAGCATGAAGACGCTGATACACTGTCGCGTGCACCCATACCTTGAGTCATTCAAGAAGAAGAAGACGATGACGGTTTTTTGGGCGCCCTTAGCTCATCTGACTTGAGCAGACGTCAGCGAGAGGATGAAGAGATTCGAACGCTCATCGACTATCTGGAGGGTCATAGCGCCGTTATACCTCGCCATCTATCTCGCGTCGTGACGTCTTTCTGCCTCCGAGATAATGTCCTACGAGCCGCGCTTGCCTCCTCGTCGTTCCGAAGGACATGCGGGACGAAGTCGTCTCCGCGTGTCATGACTAGCCCACATTTGGTCATCTAGGTTACTCGCGAACGCTCGCCAGAGTAAGTGAGGCGTACTACTGGCCCGGACTTTCGGCAAGCGTGAAGCAGTACGTCAAAAGCTGTCGTGAATGCCAGCGTCGAAAGTCGCCACCAAGCAAGCCGGCTGGATTACTTCAGCCAATTGATCCACCCCACAAGCCATTTGACCAAGTCGGCATGGACATTCTTGGCCCATTTCCTTTATCGTCCGACAGCAACAAATGGGTCATTGTTGCAACTGACTATTTAACCCGCTATGCTGAGACACAGGCGATACCACGAGCCACGTCTTCTGAGGTAGCACAGTTCTTCATGTGCCACATTGTTCTGCGCCACGGTGCTCCATCTACAGTGATAACCGACAAAGGAACATCGTTCACTGCACAGCTTATTGATGAAGTTTTTCGACTAAGTAACACTCGGCATCGAACGACGACTGCTTACCATCCGCAGAGAAACGGCTTAACCAAGCGACTAAATAAGACATTCACAAACATGATGTCCATGTACATCGACGTCCAACACAAAACATGGGATTTCATTTTGCCTTATATGACGTTCGCTTATAACACCGCCGTTCAGAAAACAACCCAATTTACACCGTTCCGCCTTCTCTACGGCCCCGAAGTTCAGACGATGCTGGATGCGATGCTTCCTTGTGAAGACACCGATCAATTAACAACTGACGCAGAAAAATTTACAGAGCGTGCCGAGGAAACTCGCCAGCTCGCCTGGCTACACATTGGTCAGCAGCAACAGGTTGATGCATGACGTTACAATGTGCGTCACAATGACGTATCTTACAGTACGGGAGACCAAGTTTGGGTTTGGACTGCTGTTCGTCGCCGTGGCCTCTCCGAAAAGTTGCTCAGCAGATACTTCGGTCCGTATAAAGTATTACACTGCGTGAGTGACGCAAACTACGAAGTTGTTTCGGACGCTAAGTCGTCACGATGGGTACAACGAAGACAACCGACCTCTGACATAGTTCACGTGGTGCGCATGAAGCCTTATTTTGTGCGTTCCTAAAAGACCGCTTTTCTTGTGTTTTTTTTATTTGTGCTCCGACAATTGCCTCAACATTGGTGAACTTATCGCGTGTAACATTTGATTATTGGTGCCCTTTTTCATTGTTTAAGCTACTTTGTTTTGTTTTGTTTGCAATAACTTTACAGCATCAAGACGATGCTCTTTTTTTTGTTGTTGTTGAGAAGGAATATTGCCACCTACTTCTAGTAGTGGGTCGTATGCCAAGGCGAAGGCTCACACCACTAAAAAGAAAGAAGTGTGAGTGCCCCCCCCCCCTCCCCCCGGCAAACAAAACCAACCGACGCGCTTGGTTAGAGCCCTGTTGCTCAGACGTCACTAAACTTTGTCGACACCCCTGCACCGACGTGACAATATGTAGGGTTTAACGTCCCTAAACGATCATATGGTTATGAGAGACGCCGTAGTGGACGACTCCAGAAATTTCAATCACTTGGGTTTCTTTAACATGCACCCAAATCTGAGAATGAGCAACTGTACGCCACTAAAACTGTTACATTCAGTGGCCAATAATGAACGCTAAGTGAGTATTCAAGTTGCGGCTTGTGCAAGATTATGCATTCAAAACAGCAAAACGGCGCTCTGATACTAAAGTTTCCACTCGTGGTTGAATGAATTTAGTGTGTTCAAATTAATACGAAACCTTACAGTGATTAACATCTCTCGGCGTATCTGCAGCTCCGTCACGAATAACCGCAATATCATTACACGCCAACTCCAACGATTTTTCGAGGTCAATGAATCTGAATGAAATTCGCCGGGTACGTTCCTTTCCACATTCCTATCATTTATACCAATTTACAGGCTTGAGAGATACGCTGATTGTTTGCAAATTAATGTCAAAGATTTCCTCGCAAAGCTCACATCGTTTGCCAGAATTATTGGCAACACTGTCTGGGTGAAGTCATGTTTGGCATGTCAACGGAAGTGACGCAGCTGATGCGAACGCCACTTTGGTCGCTACAGCGTTTATTGTGGTGGCCACAAGGCAACGGCGGAAGTGTTTGAAACGGGTATTGCAGAGAAAAGCTTCCTTCCGGAGTGGTGTTTGGCCGGTGCTTCACTCGTCTGGCTTTCACAGTTTTCACTCTACGGGCCGGTGGGACCAGTATACGGCCTACGGCTCTTACCAAACAGTACGTCATATGTAGAAAGGGCGCCCGGTCGGGTCTCATTTTTGCACCGTTTTGCTTATTAAAATCATTTGCGAATCTTCTGAGCATTTCAGCTATTGGTCTCGTGACAAGAGTGTCTCAGGAACATAAAAACACCATTACCTTGACATGGTCGAAAAATCGCCAGAGTTGACCTTTAAGTCCACGAAAGTTGGCTTCGAGTCTTGCTTGTGGGCCTTTTTAAGAATGGTTTTCAGAGATGAGACTATAAAGGGCTTAAGTGCCATCACAGTGGAGAAATATGAGAGGTGGCTCAACTGCGCCCGCCCAAGCATACCGGTTTTGCGTGCGCTTCGAGCAGTTTCCGATGGATGGCGCGCGTGCATGGGGGCCATCCGTCAGCACAACACATAGGGCCCAACGCTGTAAATACTCGCTCTGTTAAGCAATGTAAGCTCATAAAATTATCTTTACGTGCATTATTGCACGTCGTTTATAAATTTTAGCAACGTTTTTCTGTGCGCAAATGTTCTAAGTACTTATCTTCAGTGGCTTTGGCGACCTTGGGAGCTGACGCAACTGTTATAGCAGCCAGCCGGCGCGATTCTAATGACGTCTACCTCTTCTAGTTACTTTGCAATTTGATAGCGGGAACCCTGTGTGGCATAATGAAAGAGCCTGTGGCGTAATAAACGACACCTAGACACTAGTGGATGGCACCTCTCGCAAAAATAGCCCTTTTCTTCACTGATTGACTTCGGCCGAAAGCAAGTCAGGAGGCTAATTGCTAGTTAATTAAAGTTTTAATTGGTCGCGTCTGCATTCCACCACTCAGTAAAGCAATGTAGGCACGAAATTCGCAGAATGAGTTTCCTCATCGAGGAACAATTTTACGGTTTGTCACTTCTTGGGAATGCACCTTGGAATGCGCCTTGCCATATCTGGCGCTTTTTGGAATGCGCCAGATATGGAATGTGCCAGATTTAAATAGCTAATTGCACCGGCTTCGTATAGGAAGCCTACAGGCACTCTTTGAAAGCAAGCAAAACAAGTCTCTTGTTTTGCGAATGAGCTTCCTCTGGTCCTGACTGCGCTTTTGCAGATTCTATGTCGATGCCTGCCTGGACTGCAGGCATCTCATCGCAACTCATGTGACAGTTCGGCGGGTCGTCGTCGTTGTTGCTGACGCTAGAAGGGGCGCCTTTTCGCTTCGCTGGCACCAAAAGCTCTTTCAGCGGGCCGCTTCCGAGTCGTCGATCTCTTCGAGAAGTAGGGCGGGCAATCCGGAAATACCGTGGGAACAGCGTCACACGCCAGGGATGCTCGTCGTGGCACGCTCATCAGTACATTACCGTTGTAGTGGGCAGTCCACGTCTTAGTCACGAGATGCGACTCGAAATGTCTCTTGCAAACACAGTCTGTTGGTTGTAGAGGGAATATTTCCTCAGTATGGCACGTCGCCAGAGCTTGAGACGCTTGTCGTCTTTCGGGGCAGAAAACAGCGAGTACTTCTCCTGACACGACTTGTAGCCGGTCGTGCAACGCGGGACGAAGCACTTTTTTCCCATCAGAGGTTTACAAAACAATTCACACCGCAAGAAACCGTGCAAACGCTACACATGTCTACGTGTTCACCACATAAAACTGCGGGAACGATGGCCCCTGAACATACAGCGCCGTCTCTCGGAGAGAGGGCGAAACGCACGCAAATAGTCAGCGCGCGCTGAGTACGGCGATGCACCGCTGTTCACACACTTCTCCTATTCCTCCACCGTGAGTGCCATGTACTGCCCTACACTTGCTCAATCAAAACGGTTTTACCAAAAGACGGGTCACGACCACACAGCATGAGAGCAATTTTTGTGGAGAGCAGCGCGTGCCGTCTCGTTTGTCTCCTCCGCAAAGTTACCCGCGCCGGTGCGTGCAGCGCCCCAAGCGGCATCGGCGAACTTTGGGGACCGGTTTCAGCGGCCGCTTTTCACACGTCCCCATTCTAGCCACCCTACCCACACTTTCTTGCCGGGCCGATAGATGACACGTCGGTGTCGCAGATTATAACGTTGGGCATCGTAATTTTGCTGCTGGGCGATTTGGACGCGTGCAAGCTGCCTCGCTTGTTATGCTCATTGGGCAAAAGATGCAGTGTCCAAATCGATGTCATTGCAGTCATGCAGTAACATGGCGTCAAGCATCGTCATCAACTCACGGCCATGAAGGAGACAACGGCGTTCTTCGTGTAGTTTCTTGCTGCGCTGTATTATAGGCGAACATGATGTACGGTAGAATGTCGTCCCAGTTCTTCTGATCCACGTCAACGTACGTACTCAACATTTCGGCAATAGTCTTGTTAAGGCGCTCTGCTAAGACCTTCGTTTGTTGATAATAAGAAGTGGTTTTCCGATGGGCTGTTCCACTGAGCTGAAGCACTGTCTTCAGGAGCGCGGCCGTAAAAGCGGTACCTCGATCCGTTATTATGATTGTCGGAGCGCCGTGCTTCAGGACGGATTCATTTGGTTTCTGAATCCGTGACTCGAGGAGACACTGTGCGATTTCTCGTCTTTGGGTGCTCGTGAAAGTAACGAAGAACTTCTGCCGGAACTCGTCCCAAGATGACCATGTGCAATTCGTAAACCATGTTCCGGCTCCGTCTTGAAGCGGAAAATACACGTAGCCCAGTTTCTGTGTGGTGTTCTACCCGATAACGTTCGCTGTGTGCTCAAATTTGTCGAGCTAGTCATGTGTGTCCATATGTGTTTCCGTGGAAGTCAAGCGGCAGTCGAGGGTCCAAAACAGTCAGCTATTGTCATGCTTGGGCTGAACATATTGGGGCTAGTGCTTCCAGGCACCGTCATGCTTTCTGGTACGGTCACGCTTTCCAGCAATGAACTGAACTCCGAGCTGAGGCCTAACAGGCGGCAGCTGCTGCGGTGAACGGGGGTGTTGATGCGCAGAAGTATTTCTGGGCTAGATGCAGGGCTGTTGTCAGGTGTCCCGAACATGTACCCAGCATCTCCACCAGTGTCACAATGTAGAAACAGCAGCAGTTGAATACAGGACAATTCACTTTAATTGTACCAGAACACTGCCAAACTGATAGGATGAGAACATCTTTCTCTCTCGCTGCGCGTGCTCTTCGTTGTTCTCTTGGTGTTGCATATTCAATGCGGCAATATGTTGTTGTTTTTTTTTACTTTTAGTGAGATAATCTCTTTTTCGATCTTCCATTTAGGACATGTTTTAGAGTAGGCTGGATGACTTTCATCACAGTTCACACAATGTGGAAGCGAGTCGCAAGCGTCGTAAGCGTGTTCGCTGGAGCTGCATTCAGTACATGTCTGTTGTCCCCGACATGCCTGCGATCCATGCACGTACCACGGGCACATATAGCACCGCCGAGAATTCGGAATGCACGGCCTCACGTGAAGTTTGATGTAGTCTGCATCTAGTGTGGTAGGAAGCACACAGCTGTCAAAGGTTAGTATTATGTGCTTAATGCGGATCTGCTCATTGTTTCAGCGAATCAAGATTGTTTCAACGTTTATAACATTTTGATTTTGGAGACCATCAAGAAGTTTTTCATCACTAAGGTGCAAGAAGCCATCTTCCGATATTACACCACGGCTCATGTTCATTGTTCTATATGCAGACACTGTGACTAGTACGCCACCAATACATTTCACATTATTCATTTTCTCAAATTGGTCTTTGTCCTTAAGTTCAAGTAGCAAATCACCCCTAGTCATTTTCGTGGCCTTGTAGCCTGGTGCGATGGTGTTCCCAAGGCATTTTGTCACCAGGAAAGGAGACAATTTTCAAGCAGTTAGGTTGCCCTCACTATGAATCACGTGATATTTTGGAAAGATGTCATTGCTTTTCAGAAAAAAATGAAAGGCTTCGGTGCGCCCTCTTTTCTGAGGGCGATCAAGAAGAGAAGAAGCTTGTTAAGACATAAGAGTAGTGTGTGTGTTCGGTGACAGCGCCAACCGCCCCCCACAGAGCCCAACAAGGGGACGCGGCAAGACATGAAACCAGTCTGCACAATGCCAGCTGTACGCTATCACTATAACCAAATATAGCATACCCAAGGTTTGATACCTATGCGGCATCAACCCTTGCCGCCAGAAAAGAATGTAGTAAATGGAAAAGACAGAATAGATTTAAAGAGGAGAAAAGACAAAGATGTAGGGAGAGAGAGATAGGAAAAGGAGACTACCGATTTCCCCTGGGTGGGTCAGCCCAGGGGTGAAGTCTACGTGAAGCAGGGGCCGAAGGGGTGTGTTGCCTCTGCAGGGGGGCCTTAAAGGTCCAATCACCCGGCGTTGGCTCAACCCCAAGGATCCCCTTTTCCCCGGATACAGCTCAGCCACACACGGCTAGGCGTGGGTAGAGCTTCATTGATAGAGCTTTAGGCTGTCTGCAAACAACTTTGGCAGATTGTCAACTTACCGGAGAAGAGTGAGTGGTTAGGATTTTTTGGGCACCTGCTAATGTAGAGCTCGATCATGCATTGACGGAGGGTGGTGGAGCTTAGCCCTATTTACCTATTTTCAGTAAAACAGACTGCATTATGAATAACTTAAGCAGAGTCAGAAGAACAGCGCTAACAAAAAGGGTATCATTTAACTGCCTGTAAAAGATCCCTTCAAACAGTGCTATTTTGGTGTAAATTATTCGGTAATAGATCTTGACTGCAAACACAAATAGAAAAAGAAATGTTGCAGAGACCCTGGTTATACCTCCTGAGAGCAAGAAATGTTAGTTTCGAGTCTAGTATTATTGCCTAAAAGTAATGTTCTCTGTTTGCTACCATTTGTTGAAGCAATTATGCTGTGTGCTATGTCTATGAATTGACAAACTAGAATCAGTCACTACTCCACTGATCCCTGGGAAAAGAATGGCTCTTATCAGTATTTATCTGAACCTATTCACACTAGCCGATTTGGAGGCCTTATTTGTGCCTAGACAGAGGTGAACCTACAGTTCACAGATTGTGAGACTATAACCTTAAAGGCACACGAATGAGCAAATTAATTCCTCCTGTGTTCATAAATTATCCTTCCACAATACTAAATGCACAACTCTTTGAGCTAGGAGATGCTTGGAAAGCCGAAAAATGTGCAAAGATACAGGTGGCTATGGCTCCTTGAACATTTCATGTGGACTTTGCATATTGGCACAAATTTTGATGACACCTGCTAGCCTTGCTTGGCAAATGTGTGTGTGTCAACAGCTTTCCCTAATATAGAACTTGCCACAAGAAAGTGAAACGTTTTAAAGTATACCCCCTTGACAGTGGCGATGACTGAACGACCTCTGAAAAGAACAGGGGTTACCAAGAACAGCTCCAACAGCCATCTCGCAACTCACTGCTAAAGGTGCGAAAGAACTCCACAATATGAGCTGTGCACTGTCATATCAAGCAACCATAATCAATCCGCAGGACTCACAATAGCAGCCGAATTGACTTGGGGATGCTCATGATCCTGAGTTAGTACAGCTACATTGATATTACTCCAGAAGTGTAGCTCTGAGAAAGAGCTACACTTCTGGTGTGCCCAGAAAGCGAATCCTACAGAAAAATTATGTTCATATCCAATTCTGCTGTTACATATCTTGACAGTAAAGGCCCCGAAAAATATCCTAACTTGATTTCCAGTTGATAAATGAGCCCTTAAAGGGATTCAGAAAAGTTTTTGTAGTAAAGCTTGCTGGGCAAGTTGGTGAGTCATGATGGCAGGCACAGCACAAACGTAAAGCACGGGACGAAGGCAGGCATATGACGACACATGCACTGACTTCGTGCTCGTGTCATCACATGTGTTCCTTCTCCATCCCATGTTTATTTATTTATTTATTTAAAATACCTTACAGGCCCTTGTTGCAGGGCATTGTGTAAGGGGGGTTACAAAGGGTGAGTGTCGCGACAAAACCGTAAGGAAACATCAAACTTGGAAAGAACTCAACAAAAAATAACGCGTTATATGTCACTAAAGAGAAAATGTACAAAAAGTCATTTGAAGTTACACATCGGAACATTGCTGGTGGGAGGAGAACAAATATCCGCAATACACTTACTAAAAAACACCTAGCACACACGTAGCCAAAAATATTTTAGAGCAGCGCGCAGAAAGCAATTTGTTCTTGTTTAAGAAATACAGGATAATAAAGGGCGATAAGAGAGTTTTTCTCGTATGTATAAGAACATTATAAAGTAGGAAAATGCAGGCGGTCACAAAGTGAAAAAAAAAAAAAAAAACGCGTGCTCTTTACTGAACGAACACAAGGCCCTAAGCTGTAAGCGGGAGGAAATGGAAAAAAAACGAATGAATATAATTACACTGGAACGATACAGGAGGTGCAACAAATACTTGTAAAAAGGGACCAATCGAAGTGTCTATGACTGAAAGAAAGAGTGAAGAAGTTGTCTGAATTTTTCGGGGTCTGATTGATATACAATGTCATTCGAGAGATCATTCCACAAGCGGATGACGCGAGGAAGAGCCGATGAGTTAAAGGCGTCCGTTTACCCATATAATCGCGTGAAACTTAAGTTATTATGCAGCCTACGAGATGTAACGCAAGGTTTATCAAGTTGGAATGGGAATGGTTTGTTACTGTAAACATACTTATGGAAGAGGCATAGGAGAGAAATATCCCGCCGAGTACTCAACAGTTGAAGAGAAAGGCAAAGTTTAATTTTCGTTATGCTGCTATTGTAGTCGTAATTTCGTGAGATGAATCGGGCTGCCCTATTTTGAATAGCTTCAAGCATGATGATTAAGTAATTTTGGTATGGGGACCAGATCGATGCGGCGAATTCAAGTTGTGGTCGAACGAAGGTCTGATAAGCTAGCTGCCGAACATGGGATGGGCAGCTATGCAAGTTGCGGCGTAAGTAACCCAATGATTTTGAAGCTTTCGCACAAATGGTGGTGATATGGTGTGACAAAGAAAGATTTGGTGTGAAATGAATACCGAGGTACTTGTAGGATGATGCGTACGACAGAGGGTAGTCATCAATTATGTACGAATGGCTAGAAATATGTTGCTTGCGTGTAAAACACATAATTTTGCACTTCTGCTTGTTTAGCGACATAAGCCATTTTTTGCACCAATCATTAATCTTGTTGAGGTCATTTTGCAGTGTTAGGTGATCATCGGTACAGGTTATTGAGCGATATATAATGCAATCATCGGCGAAAATTCGCATGCGAGATGAGGTGCTGATTGGCAAATCGTTAATATAAATTAAGAACAGCAGGGGGCCGAGGACGCACCCCTGCGGTACACCTGAGGTTACGTGGGAAAGAGGGGATTGGATATTGTTTATTACCGTGAACTGCTGGCGGAGTGAAAGAAAGTTTCGAAGCCAAGATAAAGTGAGCGAATCTAATCGGAGTGAAGATAATTTAGAAATCAGACGACAGTGGGGTACGCGATCAAATGCTGTGTTTTATGTACTATCAGCTTCAAATGAAACCCGAACAGTGGCAAGCTTTTACGATAGTGTAGTGCGTGCCGTCTAGTTATCACAATTGAGAAGAGCGCGCATCCTGTTCGGCAGCTTTCCCCATATATGCGTGCCTGTTCGTAGTAATAAGTGGACGGCGCTAACTATAGCATCGCGAAGGCTTGCCGCTGTTGGGGTTTCATTTGAGGCTGATAGTACGTGCTGTGCCTACCATCATGTTTTTGTGGTGCATTTAGTTTTTGTCCTGGCAAAACCAAGTCTCCTAGTCAGAATTGCGACGTCACATTGATCAAGATGGTTCATCCCACTAACAATACCTGCGACATATAGATATTTGGTAAAGCAACACTACATCAACCCATATATAGCGTCAGCATTGCAACGTGTGTGGGCTCCAACTAAGTAACTCAAAATGCATTGAATATATATACAGTGGATATATATGTATATAAAAAAAGAAGAATGAAATGAGATTACAAGCTCCGGTCACTCTTTTAAATTCAAAAATAAGGACAACAGAATAACTCACAGCTACAGTGGCAGCCTTTTCAACACCAGCAATTGGAAATATAGCCAGCTTTGTAGAATTGATGACTGGGTAAGTGAGAGTCACTCTGCATGGAGGAGGCTTTGGAGAATCTGTTATGTCAGCCACCCACTTGGTTTTCTCCTAGAAAAATTCCATCCTTTATTAAAATAAAGGCTCGTCTGTGCATCACAATATGCAAAGAAAACGGTGTTTTAAATTTATTCATTTATTTAAAAATGCTGTAGGCCCTATTTGAGACCAAGCAGGAGTGGGTACATAAATGTCAGTGGCTGTACCAGAAATGGATTATAAAAATATACACACATATATAATACAAGGCACTAAAGATACAAAAATTCTCAATATCAATGAAACACATAATTACAATTCATTAACAATGATATGTTACAAGACACAAAGGTACAAAAAAAGAGCTCAGCATTTATAAGGAACCTAATTAATATATAGTGGCATTTAAAAATCAAGTGAAAGTTCGTTGGGGAGAGAAGGGACATTGTGTGTGTGTGTGTGTGCGTGTGTGCGTGTGTGTGTGTGTGTGTGTGTGTGTGTGTGTGTGTGTGTGTGTGTGTGTGTGTGTGTGTGTGTGTGTGTGTGTGTGTGTGTGTGTGTGTGTGTGTGTGTGTGTGTGTGTGTGTATATATATATATATATTGTAGTGACAAATACGGGCTCTAAGAACGACGAAGAAGACTTTTGTTGTGGCGGAGGCTCGTGCTGCTGCAGCTGCTGCTGAAACCGCTGGTTCATGTCTCGGTGCTGTTAGGCCCAATAAACGGTTGCTCAACCCCGGCGTGCGTCTAGCAGTATTCTTACATTTGGTGGAGGTGCTGGTTGTCTCAAACTGGAACTCCGTTCCCGGACTCTACCTCCACCCCTCGCCTCGTCAATGCTAGACAACATGACCCAGCCCCCTGCAGTGATAATCCCATCTGTCACCTATTCCGGAATGCCACGACAGCGAGATCCAGTGATTTTCAACGCGACCGACGACCAAGACACCGAAGACTGGCTGTCGCAGTATGAAGCGGTAAGCGCCCACCATAAGTGGGATGACACAGACAAGCTCGCTTACCTCAATTTCTATCTCGCGGGTGTTGCAGAACTGTGGTTTAACAACCACAAAGCGGAAATACCCTCTTGGCCTACCTTCAAGACGCGCTTCGCAGAAGTCTCTGGCCCACCCGCTGTTCGCAAGCTACGCGCCGAATAGCGCCTGCGCTGCCGCGCACAGCGCTCAGGCAAGACCTTTACCTTGTATATTGAGGATGTTTTGGACCTTTGCCGTCGTATCGATTCAGAAATGTCTGACACTGACAAAATACGGCACATCATGAAAGGTATCGAGGACGATGCCTTTCACATGCTCGTTGCGAAAAGCGCGCAAACCGTCGCCTAGCTTATTCAGCACTGTCAGAGTTTCGACGAGCTGCGGAGAGAGCGGATTTCTACTCGACGTCCAAACCTCGACACGACCTCTACATCTGGGTTAACCATTGGCGCCGTTTTCTCCGAACAAACCACGTTAATGCAGCAAATCCAGCAGTTTGTCCGAGAAGAAGTTTCGCGCCAATTGTCTCTTGTGCCGTACGTCCCGACCAGTGAGCACATGCTGACCCCAACGCTCAGCAAGGCAATCGAAGAGCAAGTTTCTGACGCCCTGTCTCCCACATACAATCCTCCGCCTATCTCCGCCCCTCTCACTTGCGCTGAGGCCGCCAGGCGATCGCCGCCGTCGCTACCAACTGTCACGGATCTTGCTAGACAGCCCCGTCCCCTCAACGCAGCAAGTCCTCCTACCCGTCGCCTCCCACCTCCCGCAGCCGAAGATGATATCGTGTGAACATGGGGAAAACACAACGAATTCGACTACATACAAAATATTTTGGATGACCAGTCGAGCTGTGCACGCCACAGAAGGTTGGATGTGATGCCCAGTGGCCGTGCGGAGAGAGACATCGGAAAGCGGCAGCGTAAGCTTCTTCAACTTGCGGCACAGTTCACCACTTAACATGGACACGGCAGCACCAGTATCAACGAGCGCTTTCGCAGGTACACCATCAATATGCACAGTTATTTCCTTGTATATATATATATATATATATATATATATATATATATATATATATATATATATATATATATATATATATATATATATAAATAGATGAAATAGATGATCAGAGTTTCTTCCGGCTACCGTAATAAAAGTTATAAACTTCAAGAATAGTGCAGTATAGGAAACAAAACAATAAAATATTTATTTAATCCTAACAGTTTCGGCTGGTGGACCAGCCTTCTTCGGAGGATGTAAGTGAAATTTCACTTACATCCTCCGAAGAAGGCTGGTCCACCAGCCGAAACTGTTAGAATTAAATAAATAATTTATTGTTTTGTTTCCTATACTGCACTATTCTCGAAGTTTATATATATATAACCAGCCGCTTCCTGCTCACGACTGGTTATTTTTCACCCACTTTTCTTTCTTTTTATTTACATTACATTTGTTCTAATAATTTTCCCTATACATTCCTTGGCATTATTCTCTGTTAGATCTCATATATATATATATATATATATATATATATATATATATATATATATAATGCCAAGGAATGTATAGGGGAAGTTATTAGAACCAATGTAATGTAACTAAGAAGAAAGAAAAGTGGGTGAATAAATAACTTGCCGTGAGCAGGAATTGAACCTACGACCTTCGAATAACGCGTTCGATGCTCTAACCTACGGCACGTTATTCGAAGGTCGTAGGTTCGATTCCTGCTCACTGCAAGTTTTTTCACCCACTTTTCTTTCTTCTTACTTACATTACATTGGTTCTAATAACTTCCCCTATACATTCCTTGGCATTATTGTCTGTTAGATCTCATTAATATTGTGTCAAAACACGGAAAAACGAGCACTTAGGTATACACCTCTCTCACTTATATATATATCTGTGTGTGTGTGTGTGTGGAGAGAGAAAGAGAGAGAGAGAGAGAGAACAAAAACGGGTTTAGCCTTTAAGCATCAAGCGTTTGTTTGCTTTTTGAAGTCCTGCAAAATGCTGCCAGGAATATGTAACCAATGCCCCGCCACGGTGGTCTAGTGGCTCGGCTGCTGACCCGCAGGTCGCGGGATCAAATCCCGGCTGTGGCGGCTGCATTTCAGATGGAGGCGGAAATGTTGTAGGCCCGTGTACTCAGATTTGGGTGCACGTTAAAGAACCCCAGGTGGTCTAAATTTCCGGAGCCCTCCACTACGGCGTCTCTCATAATCATATAGTGGTTTTGGGACGTTAAAACCCAGAAATCAATCAATCAATATGTAATAAAATATTATACATCCATCTACGTTAGCTCCCGGAACTTACAACAATAAAAGACGGCCCCGTATACCCCGAATTCGATAAAAGCCGGTGGCAGTGAAAAGTCTCATTTACGGCATCATAAAATGAGGCGGCTTACAATTTTCGAGAACAAGCCTACAGCAGTGAGCAACAAAAATTGTTCAGGGAGAGAATCTTGCCGCCCACCTCAAGCAGCTTGTGTCCAGGAAACAGGGAACAAGTATGTCCATCCGGGCCCATTCCCAACAGCAACAGGTCGAACTTGGGGACAGTCTTGAAGTATTCCTTCAGCTTTTCGGAGTACTTCTGAGCCGCTTCAGATGCTGACAAATAAATGGTAAATAACATTAGCAAAAAACCCCAAACTCAACGAAAGTTGCGCGGAATGAACTGATGGCCTTACGCGGCAGTGATGTGTTGACGAGCACAAATTGTTCCTCTGTCAAACACAGCTTCGGTGCAAGCAGTGCTTTGTAGCTGCCGTAAGTATTCTCAGCATCTTCAATCGGAACAAGCCTTTCGTCGCAGAAGAAAAACCGCCACTTCTTCCAAACCGTTTTGACACCTGGAAGTACTTGCGCGAGCATGCCAGGCATGCTACCACCTGAAGAGTACAAGTGGCACAGTAAGCGAACAGTTAACACGGCGTACGAGTTCAGCTTCTGAGCTTAGTGAAGCTGGACGACACTTACCAGAAACACCGACTTTAAGGAACTCATTTCCCGACGAAACGAAGGTATCGGCAACTTCTTGAATCAAATCTTTGAGACGGGAATGCAGATCTGCTTTGTCCGCCACTACAATAACTTTTCGCGTCATGAGGATAGGTGCCTGACGATTACGAGTGTCAGTGAGCGATGTTGGAAATAAAAAGACACGAAGTAAAGACCCTGGTAACTTCAACGACAACGAGGTCAACAAGGAAACTTTCAAGCACAAAGCGGCAAGGCAGACCGGCGGAAATAGAGACAAACCAAAAAAGGCGCTGCGGCGGAAATGTTGCCATAACAACAGTAAAAACAATTATATGGTTGTTGTTGCCAGACGACAAAATTTACGTCTTCGAACTCAGAATTTTTTTTTTTTAATTAACTATAGAGGAAGCTCTGGCGCAGCAATCGTTCAGAGCATAAGAATAAACAGGCACTGGTAGTTTCAGATAGGAAACCATACGTTAATTTGCACCGGCACAAATACAGGGCGCTATTAACTGAATTTTAAAAGAAAAAAAATGTGTAGAATAAAAAAAAAGGAAGGATGAGCGCTCATGCCTGTCAACAAAGGTTGATTGATTATTATGTGGAGTTTAACGTCCCAGAACCACCATATGATTATGAGAGACGCCATAGGGGAGGGCTCCGGAAATTTGACCGCCTGCGGTTTTTTTAACGTGCACCCAAATCTGAGCACAAGGGCCTACAACATTTCCACCTCCATCGTAAATGCAGCCGCCGCACGTCGACAAAGGTGATATAAACAAAGCGAAATCTTGAAAGTGCATGACGGGCATGAGGCTTTTATAGTTAGCTTTGATAGACCAGAGACTTCACCTACACAGACATTTTTTCTTGGATATATGGTACTGCTAGTTGGTGCTCGACCTTCATTTTTTACACGTAATAACACGCGAACTTTCTACACGGAACTCATTCACTATATGTTTTAGAATCTTAGACACCACACCGGCGTGCCCCGGGATGCAATGACTAGAGAGAGAGAGAGAGAAAGAGAGAAACTTTATTTGCAGGCTCCAGCGTGCAGGTAGTTTCCGGCCGCGCAGGGCTCGGGCTAGCCTTCTAGTGCTTTAGTTCCTAAGATTCCCAAGAGCACTGGGCCTAGATCTCGAGGGTTACGTCTGGTCTAGGATCAGATATACTTGGGTCTCTTCAGCCCAGTTTGACGGGCCGTTGGTTCTCGTTCTCTCCTGCCTGGCAAGTGCCTCCTCAAGCCCCTGGATCGCCCATTTTTGGGATTGGTAGTCCACAGAGTGAATCCATTGCTCCATATGTCCGGGTAGGGTCTGCTCGGAAACGAGGTCGGTATCTTCGTCTTCGTTCGTTGCGCCTCTACCATTGACGTGTTTTTCACTGGCATGTTCCGCTGGACGCGTTACTGCTCAGTTGCACTGCCCCATATGTTCGAGTGTCGCGAGTTCTTGTTCACAAACACTGCACATAGGGCTTGCTCCGGGCAGATGTGGCGTGTCAACACCGGGGTTAACGCGCACTTCACCTGTAAGTGTCTGGGTAAAACCGATTCTGCACGAAAGAGATCTCTATGCGGCGCTGGGTAGACTCTTCTGCCCTCCCTGAATCTTCTGAGAATGTCACCATAGTCGGTCAGGGGTTCGGGCGCGTGTTCGTCGTTGTCTTCCGTACGCTGCCATCCGGGCAACTGATGAGTTCATGGACGGCTGTGTCTGCTTCTTCGTTGCGGTTGACATCATTTGGCAGGTTCTCCACGTGGGCGGGGAACCAATTTACGGTGATGGACGAGGCGGCACCCCAGGGCCTCACGGTGCAATTTGAGGAATTGCGCATTTACTGCCCTTGACACCTAGTTTGGAAACTCAAGGCACTTGTGTTGTCACGGACGCTTCGCACTGATTATGACTAAGGAATGATAATTTTAAGGTAAGCATGAGTGCTCATCTGAGTTTTCAGCGCCTCGCAACATCACCACTAGTTTGGACATAAACAGAGGCCCGGGCCAACGTTACTAGATTAGATTACCTAGTCTAGTAACGTTAGCCCGGTCTATGTAAAGTTCCACCAAAAATATAATAATATGTGGGGTTTTACGTATCAAAACCACGATATGATGAGAGACGCCGTAGTGGATCCAGGGCACCCACACTGTTTCATTTACCACGCACGGGTCCCCTAGCTGGTTTCAAAGCTGCGCATACGTTCGCCTCCGAAGTTAGAGCGCACGTGGTCTTACGATTTAAGACGGGCGTTTTGAAAAGACACTAAAATGTCCGACCCTTCATGTGGAGACTCCTTCATGCACACAGAGGAAATCCACAACAGCCTTGGGATAGCCTCGAAATTTGGTGGCTCCACCACTTTAATCATGCGATGCGTTAGAACATTTATCATTCAATTCCTACATTACCACCGAAAAATACCGCGCGCGACGGCGGTCTTTATCGGACTGCCGACTGCTGCGGATATCTATCGACAGGATGACGCGAAAATGGAAACCCTGCCTCGAAGCACCTGGCGCTGCGCAGAAAATCTAAATTTATTAGGAAGTTCTAGAATAATGTTTACAGGCGTTGCGGGTATAGCGGGCGCCATATGAGTCATAGAATAGCGTTTGCCCTCCTGCAAACCGCAACGCACGATCGCAGCGACACTAGCCTCGAAACCAGCGTTTGCGGGCCGCACACGCTATTTCGGATTTCCTGCGGGCGGGCCGCGAACGGCGGCTCGCGTTACGACGCATGCACAGTGGCAGCGACTGTATACCGCAAAGGCATGCGGTGCGCTATTCTAAAACTCGCTATTAGAAAAAAAAAAAAAAAAAAAAAAACGCGACCATTACACGCCAGCACCTCACGTTGAAAACGCACGCCGCGTTTTCCGCTCTTGAGAAATGCGAGATGCGGTGGACGCCGGCGTCGCCATAAACGCGCCTTGCACGCATGCCGAGAAGTGCCACATGAAAAGCTTGTGATAAAAAGCAGGCGCTTTCAAAAACTATTTCAAGGAATCGTCGCGGACGAACGCTAGAAAACGAATGTGCGGCACTTGGAAGGACGAACGTCTAACGATATTGCAACAGAATCGAAAGTTTGACTGGTTGCAATAGATGCCAATTAGCAATAGATGTTATTACTTTTTTCTTTATTCAGGGGCTTTATCTGTGTCGTCATCGCTATTTCTTGTTTATGGCGCTGTCCCATAGATATGTGTGCAAATGGCGGTTAGGTGAATAGACACTAGGTGGAGATGGAGGGGCCGCTACTCTCCGATTAGCTGCTGTGCGGGCTGTGCCGGGGTGCCACACATATGGGCGCGCCGCTATCTCTCATCCTCTCATCGTTCTCCTGGATCGTAGCCGTTGACGTCAGATCGCGCTTGGTGGCTCGAGAGGCTGCCACCAAGCGAGCGTGGCGCCGGGCGGATCCTGAGACGGTGCGCGCCAAGGAAGCCACTGCGAAATAGGCTCAACGAGAAGCGGACCCTGGAATGCGGTAAACGGCAGCGAAACGCGCGTGGCACCGGGTGGACCCATATGCCGCTCCTCGAAGGATTCACGGTATCACCAAAAAAACCTCCGGAGCTTCGCCCACCTCACCATCACCTCTCCGTGAAAATGCTGTTTTTTTTTTTTTTTTTGCAGGCAATCAACGAACCTGGCGTGTCAACGACGGGAGATAATCAAACCCCTCCTTTAGGGGCGTTGACACGGGAGAACAATGACTGTACACAGCTGGATTTTACGCCGGAATTGCGCCGCCGAGAGAACCCTCTTGCTAAACCGGTTCGCTGCAGCGCTCAAGGATACGCGCTGACGAGCAGACATATAGCTTCTTGCCTCCTTGTATACCCCAAATATTAGATGTGATGTTTTCTCCGTGCACCTGATCGATAAACAAAGAACGCCTTCACAAAAAACTATTTTTGACTTAATTACTAATTCTTGATGTAATACACACATTGACTTAATCACGCGGGGCCAGGCCCATGTTTTCGGGTAGGTCCGAGCCCATGCAGTGCTCTAACGAGATTCCTACAATCCTGGAGGCGATAAAAAGCCATGCTACGTGCGGAAAGCTGTCGAAGGGTGGCGGGACGTTGTTAACACACTACGAACGTCGTGTAGCTTTCATCGCGATCACTGGTACGAAATGAGAGAAAGCGCTTGATGTGGCGTCAAACCCCTGTAGACGGATCCTAAAAACATTGCGCAGACTATTCAAGAGGCCGTAAACCTGGTGCCATTCGATGATTATTCATCAATATGTTGCAGGTACCCCCTTCGGTCAAAGGAATTCCTCTGAATTCCACGAGCACGAGAGGCAGGTTTGAGGGCACTACCAGCGCTCCCTCCTTCATCCCCCCTCCATGAGCACAGTAAAAGAGTAGGATGGGAATTCTATCCCGAGCACAAAGAGCGGCTTTGGAAAATGTTGGCTTGGCACTCTTCTTCCCAGGTTTTTCACCCTCTCCAGAACAGCTAAGCAGACAGCAGAGCAGCCATTTTTGTTCCCATCTTATTTCTCATGATGACTTCCGTGCTCATTAGTGTAGTCTCTCCTGCGATGATCCATTTCAGGGACAGGGTAGCTTTGCATGACTTAGAATCTTGCATTTCTAATAAGGTAAGGGAAGTGGTTACTTGCTTTCTATACTTAATTGGCCAGTCAGTGCTTACTCAAAAGCAGCATTTTCGCCAACATTATCTATGATAGTCTAATAATAGAAGCCCAGTTGTCAGTGCAATGCTCACAAACCCCGCTGGGCTTCATACTCTCAGATATCAAATCTCCAAATTCACTGTCACACGTTCAAGTGAACAAGGTGTCTAGCCATAATTGGGCTAATGTAAAAACAATGCAAAATTTTTGTGTCATTATTCTCTTTACAAGGTTTGGGCAGGGAAGCCTAATGGCTCGACTTGCCTGCAATATCTCAGACACACACTGATGTTGGTTTCTCCACAGGGCTATGGAAAAAAATTTCAACTAGGAATTGCTATGTAAAATTCTAAAGAACACACCAGTCCACAACATCATTCCAATTAATTTATTTAGTAACAGTACACTCAAACATATATATACAAGTACACCTACCCATTCTGTAATAAAACGGAAGACCAGTAATCAACACAGTCAAGAGCAACTTTGTCTTGACTAACACACATTGCAGTGTTCTTGAACCATCTGTACAACCAACCTTGGCTCATATAAAAAATTGCAAGGCTCCACACAATCAATAAGGGCAACAAGCTTTCTAAAAGCGCAGTAAAAACTAGCCAACCTGAATGCTGTTGATATTATGTAAAAACAGTTGGCACCCAGAAAATCCTTCTCTCAAGGTGTGCAATATCTCCTTTGCAAAATACAAAAAAAAAGTGGGAGGAAGCTCCACATACAAAACTGAGAGCAAAATTCACATGTTCTATGCATCTCCAAAACACCAGAAATCTGACTTGATTGAACAATGTGGGTAGCCATTCGGCTCTCTGCCACATGCTAGGCCTCTTAGCAATTAACAGAAATTGAATGTTAAACAGCAAAAAAAGTCCTGCACATGTGCACAAACAAGGAGTGAACCTCTCGTGAGGGTACAGCAGCTTGGTGCACTTCTTATTTATGTTATATTCTTTGGCGACAAACATGTGAAATCTGTGAAAGCTTTCTTCAACTGTATTGCAAAATGAATACAAAAGAGTATCAACAATATATGCAAAATGAAATACACATTTTCGTTCATTTTCCCGCTGAAGTAAGAGCTGTGTACAGCAGCAACAAAAGCAAAACTAATGCTCAGCCTCTGTCTTGTAAAATGTGTACTAATATGCATTTTGCATATTCATAAATATGATGTGCTTACAAAAATTTGACAATCTTTTCCCCTCACAGTAACATGGGCAACATAAAATACACTGAAGGCCTTTGCTGCTGCACCCTCTTTGAACAGACAGCTGTCTGAAATTTGGGCACTGTATGAACATCAAAAGTGTACTATGTTAAGGTCAAACACACCAAAATGAACTAGAAATAGTCATTACTAGACACAAAAAGGTTGACTTTACATTGAGAAAATCATAGTCAAATGAGCAAACTAAATCCAAACACAAACAAAAGGAAAAAAACTGATTAATGCTGTGGCAGCAGTCTGGTCATTGAATGGATAAGCCTTTCTTTTTTAAGTTCTCTCATGCTCAAAGAACTGGCATGACATTCACAATCCAAATGATAACAAACTCTGGTTTAAACAAGGAAACTGCAATACTAAAACACCATATCTGCACAACTATAACGTGGCAGTAGATATAGTAGACTTTGCTTTTGCTTTTCATTTTTACTCGCTTGCAAAAAGTCTGCCTTAGTTACTGCAGGTACTATCAGCGTCAAATGACACCTGAACAGCGGCAAGCCTTTGCGATGGTATAGTGCGTGCCGTCCAGCTATCACCACGGACAGGCACGCGTATATGCGCAGAGCTGCCGAACAGTATGCACGCGCCTGTCAACGTTGATAACTGGACGGTGCGCACTACACTGTCGACAAGGCTTGCCGCTGTTCGAGTTTCATTTGACGCTGATAGTACCTATTATGACTGTAGCTACTACAGTCTAGGCAGATATACACTACAGTGATGCTGCATTAAAGGGAACCCCTGCAAATACTGAACAGGTATTGAAGCTTGTGCAGTAGCCAAGCACGGTAAATAATCACCCATTTTAGATTGATTCCTACAAGACCATGAAGCACTGAAGTTAGGAATGTGTGCCCTGAATAGTTGTTTCTGCAGGCAGGTCACACATGCAGACTGTGAGGCATGATCACAACTCTTTCAATGATCGTATAAGCCACCAGAGGTGGTGTGCTTTTGCCTACAATTAAGGCGAGCCCTCCTCTAAATTTTTTAAGACACCAAAAAGTCATCTTTCTTGCAACATTATGCTGTTCCTTTAGTGGTTTGTGCCTACAAAAAAAGGCTCATTTCTGCCTGGGTGCTTCTGGTAGCATATGTGAACAAAATGGCAAATGTAGTAATCGTGCAAACAAGGTAGCTTACACAAAGCAAACTGAATATTTCCTGACAATATTATTGCAATAAAGGAAGACACTCGTGAATGTGCAAGACAGAACAGAGACAGTACACAATATGAAGAACAGGAAGGCAGAAGCAGCTTTTGTAAGGCTTGTGCAACAGCAACTATGCATTGGTCATAAATACTGGAGTAACAGTGAAGAAGAAAGGCAATGTTCATTCCCTTGACCAAAAATGAACAACAACAGATGCTGATCCTGAGACAAAAACACTGCTACAAAGGAAGAAAGGCAGCACACAGTGCCATCTGTACCAAGACAGTGCATAAACTATAACAGCTAGCTGCAGTGCTGCCCATCATGAGTATTTAAGGTGCACGTTTTACAGAAATGACTTGAAGCAGTGCCTAAGTTTGAGCAGGAAGCAGGGATGCTCTCAACAAAGAATCCTCAACAACCCATGTTTCTAGAGCCGTCAAACTTAGAACTATGTACAGGGTGTTGCAACCAACTTCAGCCACCAATTAAATGTGCAGCATTTAGTTATACAAGAACATAATCTAAAACTCTGCAAGCCTAAATCTTTCCAAGGTGCTGTAGAGCATACCAAATATCATATTTAGTAGCATTTAATTCTAAACTGATGGCAAATATATAACTGCAGTCTCAAATGAACGTTACAACCAACAGCACTTTGATAGAATGCTGCCGACAGCAAAGCAACAGTACAGTTATTTAGTAATATACTTCAAAATTCACAACAGCAATCTTAATTGCACTTCATAAAGTATAAAACAGCTGCTGTTGATGACAATAAGAACTATGAAGAACCTGAAATTACCACTCCCCTATCCCTTTTTCACTGGCCCCATACTAGCTGAAAAGTGCAGTTTGTTCACATGCCACCACATTAAAAATGTAATTGGATTTAAAGCCCAGTAAAAGTAACCTCAAATTTGGCAGTAAGTGTCACCTCATGACGCATAGCACAGTTCTTGTGCCGCCTCATGACACAAGAACTGTGATAATTACACAACACTGCAACACAATATGCGAACTAGCCCAGTTTTTCCCATCCCAGGTTATCGCCTAACTTACATTTCCTGCATTGAAAAATCAAGTAGGTAAACAGTGTTGTTGATACATTCTTAAAAAAGTTAGGTTTACTCCACAAAGTGGATTGAGAAGAGGTTTTTAGTTGGATCTTCCTACAGCACACATAAATATTTTAAAAACTTTGGCAAAATTTGGCTCATGTGCCCTTCTTAAAGGACCAAACAAAACAGCCAGCAAAGAGCAGCAAGCCTCCACTGTGAACGAGGCTACTGGCAGTACAGTAGCATAAGTTAAGGCCTGTTACATAGGCTCAAGTAACAGGCTTCTTAAATGCTCTATTTGCACAAAATACCCCTGAACATCATCCTCCCAGCTCTCCTCCCCTAACTGCTTGAGCACGTTTGTTTCCAAAGCACTTTAAAAAAGGCACACATCAAAGGTGTTGGCTATGCTTGCAAGCCTGGCCCCTTCAATTTGTTTCAATGCAATGAGCAAACAGGGGGGGTTCACTTGTCCTATCTGAACAGGCTACCAGTTTGTACTCAATGTGCAAAGAAAAGAAAAGGCACAAAAATTGCATTGCTGCACATCTTCCAACACCCATACACTCCTGTATGGAAGTATACTATATAAATTTGATAGCGCACAAGAAGTGATTAACTTGTGAGATTCTACCAGTGTTGCCACTGCATTAGCAAAGTTCACACTTCTCAATAAATTCAAGAATTTCAATGAGTGAAACGACTTCACATGCAGTGAATTCTACATGAAAAACCCCACTACCATATTAATGCAACAGGCTGTGAAGCCTGGTATAGCAGAGACTAAATGTATAGAAGGTTAGCTGGTTATACAAGCAGCTCTAGCAAAAAATGCTTGAAGATGAAAAGTTGAAACTGCATATTCAGACAGCGGTATGCATAGCCAGCTAACACAGAGAAATTTCAAATAGTTTAATTTCAAGCACAAATCTTGCAATGTGACTACTACACCATTAGAACCTTGCATTCAACAGCTCTAGAGGGCTGTGTGAAATTCCTGTGTAAGCAGCAAGGAAGTGCTTATGGCACTTCTATGGATATACATTCAGTTTGTGCGTATGTATGTGTGTGACCTGAAGTGCAACAGGCAGCAGTGACAAACATTAAAAACAAGAACAGTAATGCAATAGCTACAGTTATTACACACAAAATGAAGGACACAGCCACATCAGGCATGACACACGAGATCATGAAGGTGCGACAAATATCAAAGTAGGGCCAAGTACTGTCACAAGACTTGCAACACACCAATAAGTGCAATTGTGCAAGCCAAAACTCTTAAGCAACATGACCAGGAACACCTTTCTACAAGTTGTAGTTTCTATGAAGGAAAGGGTCACAAGAGCACTCATTCGCACTACTGCTTAGCAAGTCACGCCTTTACACAGGCTCTTCAAACCATCAGGAAGCAGTGAAGGAAGTCACTAGCTTTATTTTCCTGCAGATATCCACAACACGTTTGTCAGTAAGCTGCCCTACTTCGCAGAAAAAAAAAAAAGCGAAATGCCACACATTTTGCCTGCAGGACGCTCGGGGAGAATATTGTACGCTTTACCTGTCTAGTGCACAAGCACAGCATTGAAGTTTGGCGTTAAAGCACACTGGCAGGCAGCACGCGCTCACAAAATGCAAAGCAATAATGCCACACACAACCGACCAGTCCCCAAACGCTACAGTTGTCAGTTTTTAGCAGTCTCCCCAAAGCTATCTCTGCAGTTCTTCACATTAGGCACACTTTTCTTTTTCTCCCAAAAATGCTCAGTGCTATTTGCTGGTGTACAGAAGCACCACATGCTTCTAGAGTTTGCCTGATGACAGGAAGGTACGGCAAGACAAGGGAAAGACTTTCAGGTAGAGGCGTGAAGAGCTCTTTAGCACCAGCCACTGGTGTAAGTAAAATCCTTGAAATGTGCTTGCTCCTCTTGAGTGAGAGGGCGGGGATCCTTGGGTGCCGTCAGGACTGCCTGCTCACACGTGAACTCTTCATCAAAGTTACTGACGTCCTCTGGGCTTTTCTGCACAAAATAGGCCGCAACACATGAGCAACATTGTTCCAAGTCTACTGATCATTGCTTTAAAACTTGTTCTAACCAAACAACTGCCCTGAAAATTTCATCACCACATCTGTATCATCCCCTCTTTTCCTAGGACCTACAAAATTCATGCGCATGCACACTTCTTAAAGAAAACAAATGGTCAGCTAGCTGCTGGCAACCAAGCAACTGCTCTGAAGTTTCTTTCACCTCCTTCCTTCGACCTACAGAATTCTGTAGCTTAGTAGAAGTGTGTGCAAAGTGACGACACGAAACTGAATACTACTAAAATAATTTATAAAAAGTAAGCAGGGTGTCCACCAATTTGATGTTTACAACTTCCCTGACTTTTACAGGTTTTCCATGATGATTAAAAGCAAATTCCATGACTGCCCCGTCTGCTTGGAAAGCTCTGTGCACTGAAAACAAACCCTCGAGTTGTAAAAAAAAAATCAGGAGCTCCATATATGGTAAGTAAACATATTTACCAGACGCACTCAGAATGTTCCGAGTATGTATATCTGGCCAAAATAAAATACCTGAGCCTGGCAGTGAGCAAGTCAGCTGTTTGATATTCGGAAGAACCACAAAGCAAACACACCAGTTGAAAGTAACCACAGATGAAAGTTTGAAGGAGCCTGCGATAGTCTGACATCGCAGTCGAAGCTGCTAGGAAACGTAGAAGTGGTGCTATCTCACGGCATCCGTGCAAAATGAAGACATGGGAGCCTGGTCGGTTCTGCCACTGGAGTATAATCTACTTTCCTATAACGGCTATAGCCACGCTGCTTAGGATGTGGATTGAATTTGATTGACCTGAATTGCTGTATTTACTGAATCAACTATTTAGGACGTGGATTGGATTAGATTTGATTCGACCTGGATTGCTGTATATACAGTTGATTTGCGTCCCCACCTAATTTGCGCACCTCTAAAATATACTTTCCTGAAAAAAAAAAAAAAAAAAACTACAACTCCCGTATTCCGTGTATCTTGCCTTGACAACGAGTAATGACAATGTTGCAAGAACAGAGCCGCACTGCGAATTTTTCTTTATTTTTCCGACGAGCACATGCATGCTTGTATTTTGTGTCTCTGGGCTCTGATGATTGAAGTGCAATGGAAGTCCTTGGACAGCTGCAATGAAAGCTGGGGACGGTGTTTAAAGTGCCGATGTTTGAATATGTGGTGGCAAGAAACAACCTGTCAAGGCGCAACAGCTACCTTGATTCTACACCTGAATCACGGATGTTGACACGTTACCTTGATTTACATACTCAACTGTGAATGTCACACAAAAAAGAATCGCAGATTCATTTACACAATCTCACAAAACAGAAATGAGAAATTTAGTTGAAGTTACCCAAGTTCTACCGTTGAAACACGAGCTACCAGCAATAAGTGTGTAGCTGAGTATGTTTGCTGTTGCATCACCAATAATAATAATAGTAATAATAATGATGATGATGATGATAATAATAATAATAAAAATAATAATATGCATGAGTAGCTCGGCAAGGTTATACTGATGGCAGTTCAAGCTTAGACAAACCAGACGGCCTTCAAGCCGAGCCTAAATCATGGCCTAGACAAACATGCATAAATTTACAGACATGAGGAATGTTGTGGTTCAAAAGTCAGATATGCCGTGTGATATGTAGAAGCAACACACATAAAAATAGTGCATGTACCAACGTGGAAGCTAAGGAATGCTTTAGGCAATGTGAAGGACAAGTTGCTGAGCAGAGATTTCCTTGGTCTTGTTTATGCCATAGGCCGCCACAATTGTGACAACCAGTACATCGGTGAAACTGACGATTTCAAGAAAAGAGTTAAACAACACAAATATGACGCTATGAAAAGACACATGGTCTCGACTGTCCCTGCTAAACAAGCGGAATCTACAGACCACCAAATAGACTGGTCAACCTCGTGTGCTCAGCTCAACACAAAGAAAAACCCACAGGAAGGGGGGGGGGGGGGGGGGGGGGATCGAGTAAATGCGTCACAGAGCAGTGGGGGTATCGCATGATTGTTGCGTAATTGGGCATGGTTTGCAAATGCTTAATTGCTATTTTGTCATTAAAATTCGTATTTATCAAATGATAGAGAAGCGTTGCCTTCAACAAGTGGATGGGACACTGATATTGGGTTGTGCCTCACTACTGGTTGAAGGTACTGTTGCTTCCATCGCATCTACTCGAGTCAAGCAAAGTGTCAAGTCAAACGAAAGCCAAGTAAAGACGACTTTGACTGAATTCTGAATGCCCAATTCAGTGGCTACATGTAAGTAGTGAATTGTTGTGCAGCACAAGCAGTCGTTTTCACTAGCAGACATTGCCTATGTCATCCTGGCAAGGCGAAAGTAGGGGGAGAGTGACAGTTGGCACGAGGCGAGAGCATGTGGAACGAGACGCGAGACTCAGGCATGCACAGTAGGGTGTAGGCACCACCGCCAATGCCGGATTTGCGAGTAGGTGTGACTATAAAATGCTCCGCATTTAATAAAAAGCTTGCATTATGCCTGCACCTGAAATCCAGATACAGACGACTGTACATACACTGAACAGAAGTGATGGGACACTACTCTCGCTGCTTACGTCACGTACATAGGCATACTTATGTACGCTGCGCCTTTCTTATGGCTATTATTGTGAACAAGGCTCCCTCCCATATCGGGTGCTGGAATGTTAATAAATAATGTGTTGTACTAACATTTGTGTTGTACTCACTATTACGCACTGTAGTTTTTCACACTATTTCCACACAGAGCACTTGAAGTCTACTTAGCTTTAAGGGGGGACGCGGCTTTGGGATCGCGAAAAATGGCAAAAACATCGAATTTTTGAAACTCAAGTTTTCAGTTTCTGGAACCCTTTTTCTATCTGGTTCCAAAATATCTACACTGAAAACCGCGCAGAAGTGCTTCGGAAAATTCGTTTCACCCACCTACGTAGCAAAAATTTTTCTGGAAATGGCGAGAAAACGGCAATTTTCAAAAAACAATAGCTTCGCTATGCTTGGGCCGGGAGCCGACTTCTTGGGCTCATCGGAAAGAGCATTTCTCCGTGTTTAACTTTCCCGCCTCAGCTGGCTCCTCCCTTTAACAACAAGCGAGCAAAAAGCAAATGTTTGAAGGTCGTTTTGAGGCCCTTGATTGGCCGTGGCCGCCATGTTGCCTCAGCTCGCCTTGCCATTGGCCCGATGTTCGCTCCGGGAGATCGTCGTGTGCTGCTTGTGCGTCGAGGACATGGCTCTCGAAAATCCCCACTTCTAACGTGTTCACGGCTTGATAATCACTTAAGATATAACTACCCTTTAGTTACGAGCAGTAAGCGGATGCCCGATCAGGTTACTACGAGCGTCAGCGCGGTCTACGAGTGCCGCGCGTCATTGAAGTCGTCTTTAGCCCTAACTCCGCCGACTGCGGGCAGGAACGACGCGCTAGCGCATTCGTGGCGACGTGCTTCTTCGCAAGCAACGAAGCTGTAAGCGGCGGCACGATCTGATTACTACGAGTGGCCGCACCGGATGCACGATCAGATTACTACGAGCGGGTGCGCGGCGGTCTACGAGTGCGGCGCGTCATCGGAGTCGGCTTTAGGCCTAACTCCGCTGACAACGAGACTGCGGGCAGGAACGGCGCGCAAGCGCACTCTTGGTGACGTGCTTCTTCGCAAGGAATGTACCACATCACTCGCTAGCTCCTCTGAATATTGTACGGGCATTTTACGCATCGGCAGCGGACAACACAGTCAAGCTCGTCACCCCCCCCCCCCCCCCCCCCTTAACTGCCAAGGATCGCTCGGAACAGCGGCTAGCAGTTTCGCGCGTCGTCATTCGAAAATGCGATGCCAAGTGCAGTGCGTGCCGATTTTTTTGTCTTCGTAGTTACACATTTCGCGCATCGTCATCAAACGCCGCCGGCAAGTGCATTATGCGCCGGCTGCACTGTCCACGCGGCCGTGCACCCCACGGTCATATGGAGCGCCGTCAGTAAGCTTTTGTGATGCGATTCAGACGTGCTTGGAGCCGTGCTTGATATCGCCACAAACGTCTATGAATGTTCCGAGGTTAATAATTGCTGTAGATTAGAGTTTCCGCGACCGGCTGTATGATGATGCGTTTCACGGCTAGAGCGGTGAAAGAGCATGTGTGAATCAGGGGCACGAATTTTTATATGCCCGTTTCGTGTCATTAATTATACTGCTAGAAATTCCCGTGCCACCAGTCTTCTGCCCATAACTTTGTTATTTAGAAAGAAGGCATAGGCCGTCATGGTGTGATCCATTTTTCTGATGCAATAAACTTCTCGCCAAATAAAAAAAAGTTCAGTGAATATTTGTAATCAAGTACTTAATTACGCTAATTACAACTTCAGCACAAAAAAGGTATGTTTAATAATTTCAGTATATGGTTTTATTCAATTACAATCTTTTCTGTCATACCTATCACACCACTCCTTCATACAAAGAACTTGGTTTGAAATTCATACTTGTTCTTTGTAACTCACGAAAAGGAGTAAATCATGAAAAGAAGTCAAATATCACAAGACAAACTTGAGATCACAATTTTTAGGTGTCTTAGAGATGTAAAGAAAAGTTGAAACTTTAAACGCAGCTTTCTCAATACTGTTTTTTTTTTTTTTTGACATTATACTCAGCCCCTCCACATGGTTCAATGAAGAAATAATTTGTTTCTCGTAAAGTATTCATGGGATCGCTTCAAAATTTTTATGGAAGCACTGTGAGGTTATTCTTAGTGTCTGCGCCAATTTTCATCAATATCCAACGAGAAACAAAAAAGTTCATTGAAAAAAAGCCTGTCGAAAACTCACAAGTGTGTTTTGGACATTGTGCATTGCTCGTGGAAAGAGTAGCACGAGAATAACTGGACCGATTTTGATTCTGTTTTTTTTTTTTTCCTGAATCCCTGAACACTGCTTGTGGGTACAGCAATCTTCAATTTCTGTTTTGTGGCCCTGTTATTTTTCTAGACGATGATTTGTCCGTGCCATTGTTTCTGACAATGTGTGTCGGCAGCCATGATGATCTTTAAAAAAAAAAACGAGAACTTATTAAAAAATTCCGAGAGTGTCATACCCTGTAGCTTTCTTTTGAGTAAAGATCAACATTATTCGCAGCTTCCTGGCATGTTTTGTTGCAGCGCTAGGCTTTCCATGAGCAGACCATGTAATTGGATCGTGTAGCATTATGTAACTTGAAAACTACTGAAGCTATCATGATGAAACTGCATATTTCCGTATTCTAGACACTTATGAGTTTGCATGCCAAATTTCATTGCTGTAGGTCAACAAATAAAAAAGTTTTTTTTCAAAGCCACCTCCCCCCTTAATGCGTTGTGGGAAGGAGCTTACCCACATTTAAGCGTTATGTTAGTGCTCAGGGCAACAACAGAATGTAAAAATTCATGTGTAAAGTGGCATCAGCGTGGCCCAGCTGTAGTGATGAAACATGAGAAAGTTGGTCCACGCTGTGGGGGTGCTGACACCCCCTGTAAAGTTGTTTGCGCCGCGTGGCGCACATGTCTCGCGCAGAAGACATATTTCGGGGTCACAACTATTGAATGGTAAGTGGTGTGTTTGCGGGCGTTGACCACCACTACCATCACCATGGCTAGATCGTTAGCGCTGGCAGTGACCCCTGGTGGCAGGCAAGCCTTGGTGGGTCACGAGAGAACTCAGCGAGTCTTTTTCTTGCGCGTTGTGTTTGGCACAAAGTTTTCTCTCGCGGTATGTCCCCGGTCCACGGCATCGCGGGCTGTCTGCCAGGGGTCCTCGTGGTGAGTCAACCGTTCGCCGCCTTGTGTATGTTATGTTGTTGAGTGTATGGTAATATTGTGCAAGGTTGTTTTAGCGTGATCACAATTGATATATAATAATTTGGCTGACAATATCATCGTTCTAAAGGTAGTTAAATAAATGTAAGTTGTTTAGCTTGGGTTGGTTCCGACCGCATCTGCTGTGCCCGTTCACTCCAAGAGCCTGGCACTCCACATCGAGACCCCACACTGGCGCCCAACGTGGGGCTCTTGGAGCATCGTATGACAGTTCTTGCGATACAATACAAGCTTTTTTTTTTTTTTTTTGAGCCAGGAAAGAGTAAGCCTAGGGGGACTTCCATTGTTACCGTTGGCGGTGGGCTCTGTTGAGAGCAAGGAGATCGGTTTTTTGTGACGTGTTTGAACTAGCTGACACGTTGAGTTTTTATTTTCTTTCTGCTCGGAAGTGGTTTTTTTTTGTTGTCGTTACTTTTCAAGAACATTGTTGAATTACAAGAGCCGTGTGGTCTGCATCCAGGGGTGAGTAAAGCTTACAGCACGTGGATTGTAGGCCAAGCCCGAAGCAAGTGAGTATAGAAGCCTCGTAGGTGGTCCAATTTTTTTGTAAATACAGTCCAAACCCGCAATAACGAAACCCTGCGAGTACGAAATCCCCGCGGCAACGAAATGTTTTTGGACAGCGATACCGCATTAACGAATTTTCTACCCCGGTGCTTCGCGATGGCGGGCTTCTTGGGCTCATCGAAAAAAGCATTTCTCCGTGTTTAACTTTCCCACCTCGGATGGCTCCTCCCTTTAAAAAGCAAGCGCACAAAAAGCAAATGTTTGAAGGTCGTTTCGAGGCCCCTGATTGGCCGTGGCCGCCATGTTGTCTCAGCTCGCCTCACCATTGGTCCAATGCTCGCTCCGGGAGATCGTTGTCTGCTGTGTGTGCGTCGCGAGAACATGACTCTCGAAAAGTGCTCCCTCGTGACGTGTTCACGGCTCGATGGTCACTTAAGATATAATTACGCTTTAGTTAGGAGCAGTAGGCGTATGCGCGATCAGGTTACTACGAGCGAGGCGCGGCATCGGAGTCGTCTTTAGCCCTCACTCAGCCGACAGCGAGACTGCGGGCAGGAACGCACTCGTGGCGACGTGCTTCGTTGCAAGCAACAAAGCTGTAAGCGGCAGCACGGTCAGATTACTACGAGTGGCCGCACTGGATGCATGATCAGATTACTACGTGCGGGTGCGTCATCAGAGTCGCTTTAGCCCTAACTTCGCTGACAGCGAGACTGCGAGCAGAAACGATGCGTTAGCGCATCCGAAAAAACCCGCGGGTTGTTTTGGATGCGTAGGACACCCTTCGCTCCTTCGGCGCACATGACGACGATGCAGCAATGGACCACTTTTTTCAGTGCGAAGGCAGAGCTTTGAAGTGAGTGCTGGTCACAGCCAGAAGACGGCGCCCTCGTGAGTGCTGGTCATCACCAGAAGACGTGTCGGCGCTTGTGACGATTCCTCGCGCTGACGGCAACATTGCCGTTGCGGGACGGGTACTGAGTTAAAGTCGTAGAGATGGACAGTGCAGCAGTGTCGACCGGCGGCGGTGCCGTCGTGCACGGACATTCTTCAGAGACATGTGTTGTCATCTTTTGTTAGAGCTTGTGTAGCTGATTCTTTCATGTTGTTGTTTTTGGGATATGGTTTGAATCATGGCGAATTCCACTGGTAGACCCAGAGTGGCTGCCGAAATATTGGAGTGAGCACTCGGAGTGTGCCAAACAAGATCTGCGAGGGGAACACGTGAATGCCCCGCGTGAGGTCTCTCCGGAAGTTTTTTACGCATACGTTACTGAACCTGTACCAGAAACAATTTTCTTTTCTGCTCTCGACGTTTCAATGACCCCTGTAAAGATGTTTTCGCCACCTGGTGCACGTGTCTCGCACAGAAGACGTATTTCAGGGTCACAACTATTGAGCGGTAGGTAGAGTGTTCGCGAGCTGTATCACCACTATCATCATCATGGTTAGATCGGTAGCGCTGGTGGCAAGCCGTGGTGGGGCACAAGAGAACTGATAGAGTCTCTTTTTTGCGTGTGACGTTTGGCATAAACGGTTGTCTCTCGCGGTGTGTCCCCGGTGCACGGAACCGTGGGCCGTCTGCCGGGGGCCCTCGTCGTGAGTTAAGCGTTTGCTGCCTTGTGTACGTTATGTTGTTGAGTGTATTGTAATATTGTGTAAGGTTGTTTCAGCGTGATCACAATTGATGTATAATAATTCGGTTGACCATATCGTCGTTCTAAAAGTAGTTAAATGTGCGTTGTTTTGGTTTGTTCCGACCGTGTCTACTGTGTCCGTTCACTCCAATAGTGTGGTGCTCACCAGTTCGAGACACCATAATGCGTAAATACGCGTAAAATGAATAGGCATAACGAAGGAACAAAAAGAAACTTGTTCACACAGCTAATCGAGTAATGGCATAGCGCATGCAAGAATCAAGGGTAATAAAAAAAAGGACAGTTACATGCGCAGTCTACTGAAATACTTATGCGAAGTGACACCTTCGCACAACACTACATACAAGCTCCAGCGCTCATGGTTACGAGCGGTTTTCTAGGCACATGCACGCAGCTTTACTCAATAACTTGTTAGCCTCGACTAGCACTTTATTATGAACAGAACACATCGGGAAGACGTAAGAGTATCAAAAGAAAGAGTAAGGACAGCCATACGACCACCATGCCAGGCAAAGTTACATTACTCCACAAGTTTGGCGTATGGAAGACATATTATAAAAGATGCTATACCAATATCCAGATACCATGAAAGTTACAAACACCCCTATTTTAACTGTACAAGTTGAATAACTGCCTGAACAGAAATCTGGGAAGTTTACAAATGTGAAAGTCTCATAGTAAAGCCAGTTGACAAAGTGGCTTAAATATCAAGATCACTTATGTACAGGCTTGAGCATAAGTGTGCAGACCACAGGATCGCGTGGCCGAAGGCATCGACGTGCTATCTAGCGACGAGACGCCTGATGCGGTGCGCATGCGTGACACGTCGTACCAGTTGGCCTCTCATGTCGCCCTCTTTGACGCGCTCGTAGCCAAAACGACAACTGGGTGTTGCTGTCTTTGCTCCATCAAATTCTGCCATTACTTTTCTTTTTTTTATACAGCGGCTGCGATGATGCCAGTTCCAGCGCCAGGCTCGCGTCATTATTTATACTGGTTTATTAGCATATCTAAACATAGCCAGCCTCGCAAAACTTTTTGAAGCCAAGCACAGAAAATTAGGTTTTCTCAGCTCAGCTTGCCTTTGCTGCATTAGGCTAAGTTCAACTTAAATGAGCCTAGTTGAGTGAATGTAAGTGTAGCCAAATCTAATATAGCCTAGTTGAGCACGATACTGACGCAAGGTAGGCTGGCAACTATAGTGGCCAGCCTCTGAGGAGGATAACGAAGTAGTTCTGTGGGCGCCTACTCTGGTGTTCGTGCTTTTGGCTTTTGGTCACGAAAGTAAACGCACCGTTTTTGTGCCTGCGTCCCTGTGCCTTTGTGACAATATCACCTGGTAATTTCAGCAGTAAGCACGTATAAGTCCAGTCCAGGTTGCTGTTTTTAATGTTAAGCGTAGTAAAGCTTTGATTTGCCAAGATGGGTCGAGAAAAGTATGCGTACATAGTTGATCGTGCTATTTAATTTAGGCGACCAAAATTACTCCACGTAAGGCAAACCCAAGTAAGGTGCCATACCCTGAAAGATACTAATTACTCCTTAATGTCACTATACCAAGTAAGTTCATTTATGTCTAATTAGCATTACTTAAGATAAATACTAGTTATGGCTGATTAGTTAGTCTGATATCCAATCACACACAAAACATACCAGAGGCTCATATGGTCCAATATAGCTAATTACGCATAATTAAGCTAACTAGGCAGCACCAGGGTAAGCATAAACATGCTGATTAAGTACGGGTGATCATGGAATCGTCATACTATTTTAATTATATTCAAGTGTAATTAAGCAAGTTCTAACAGAATTAAAAAAATTAAACTTGAATTTCTATGAGCTCAGAGAATCTTAGCTGAAGAAGAGACTAATATCAGTAAGCTAAATTAAACATAATTAGCCTTAAGGCTAATTTATTTATGGCTCCATAATTATTCGCACTTGTTTCATCCTAACTTAGCTCATTTAGGTTCAACTTCGCATAATGCAACAAAGGCAAGCTGAGCTGAAAAAACTTCTGGGCTTGGCTTTGTCAGGTTTTGCGAGACTGGCTACATTTAGTTAAGCTAATAAACCGGTATAAATAACGACGCGAGCCAGGCGCTGAAACCTTATTTACAGTAAACACTTATTTTACAGTAAAAAGCTGCATTATTATTGCGATAACAATTATATGGACACTCGCGGAGGGTTTTCGCAGTCGCCGCCTTGTTCTGTAACAAGTCCAAATTAAATTGATAATACATATGCCCCCGCGCATCGTAACTTTCCCGAGCGGGTGAAAGCGCGCGAGCACTGCCGAAGAAGAAATCAAATGAGTCGGCCCATCCCCATCGCCTGAAAAGTGCATAACATCTCCCGCGTGTTGTAAAAACTACGTCGAATGCTCAAACAGAAAGTACACCACTTGTCTTGAACGAGCATGAAACAACGCGGGCAGGGGGGCGCGGTTTCAACGCAAAGGGACTGTGCGAAAAGAGCACTTCTCCCTGGTGCGGCCGTATGCTCACACCAGTGTTTTTTTTTTTTTTGTAGGAGTTCTGCGATATCCGATCCAAAAGAGTTGGCTGCCAGCCTTACTTCTTATAACATTACAATTTTTTGCTATCGCGATCATTGCATTGCATTGAACACGCCGCTGTGCTGCTAGAACTAATCGGCTAATCGCGAAAGCTACCAACCTGCGAACTCGCGGCGCACAACGGAAGCACGTAATGAGTCGATGATGATGATGTTTGATGTTTTATGGCGCAAGGGCCATTTCACGGCCAAAGAGCGCCAGTTCATCTTACTAAAAACATGGACGATGATTGTGATAAGCGGCTGTATAAGGGCCATAAAATTCCTCGCGGTAAGGCGGGTAAAAACATACAAATAATAAAATGATGACCATGTCGTGAAAGGTGTGTGTGGTGTGAATAGATGACAAAAGTTGGTGATAATAAAAGACGATGGTGGATATGTATGGCATTAGCACAAGTGCCTCACTCGTTCATACCCTTGCGTCCAAGGGCCGTGAGGCAAGTGCTTTCTTGTGTAACCACCGCAGCGAAAACCTCTCTGGAGAGGTCATGCTACGGGATGCCCGGGTATATGATATGAAAACTATGAATTTCTTTAAAAAACGCTAACAATGATTTGTGATTAAAAAGCGGTTCCCTACCGACGAACATTGCAGGGTGTAAAGGTATATATTGTCGGTAGGATAATGGAAAGTGTTTGTTTTCTTACAGTGTCCAATTGTTTGCACTCAATTAAAATGTGAAGGACTGTCAATACTTCACCACATCTGTCACATAATGGTGGATTTCCACCGGACAAAAGGTGTGTGTGTGTCGTGTATGTGTGTCCTATCCTGAGTCTCGTTAGTATTACCTCTGTATGACGCGATTTCGATACGGGCAGCCAATGACCAAGGTGTGGCTTAATAACGTGTAGTTTGTTTTGTGTGTGTGTATCCCACTTGCTCTGCCAGTATACTCTGAGGTTTCGTTTGAGAGACGGCTTAAGATCAAGGGCCGGGATTGATATGGGCGTAGGGGCAGTGCTTTTGTGGACGGATGCAGCGAGCTGATCCGCCCTCACGTTGCCTTGAATCTCACGGTGCCCTGGCACCCAGCACACTACAACATGTTGTTTGAGTGTGTAGAGTGTGTATAAAATGGAGTAAAGTGAGACAAGGACTGGGTTTTTGTGTTTTTTAAGAGTGTGCAGAGCCGTTACTACACTGAGGGAGTCTGTATAAATTACTGCTTTTTGTATTTGTAATTGCTTGATGTGTTTAGCCGCCACAAGTATCGCATAGGCTTCCGCTGTGAAGATACTTGTGCCTGGATGTAGAGGGCCAGCATCCGAAAAGGATGGGCCGACAGCAGCATAGGACACAGAGGAGTTAGACTTGGAGGCATCTGTAAAGAACTCAGGACGAGTGTATTTGTGTTGAAGTTCCAGGAAGTATGTTCGGATATGGGCAATAGGCGCATGTTTTGTAACTTCTAGAAAAGACACATCGCAGTCTATAGTCTGCCATTGCCACGGTGGCGGGTATGCTACAGGAGCCATTAAACTGTATTCGAGTGACACTCCAGTGTCCTCAGCTAGACCCTTCAGGCGAACTGAGAAGGGCTGCCTCATTAAAGGCCTGTTTTGAAAAAGAATGGAGCTCGACAGGCCATTAATAGTAGAGTATGAGGGATGCCTCTTGTCTGCTTTCACCTTAAGGAAATATACAAAGGACATGTAGGTTCTTTGCAGATGAAGCGACCACTCATTTGACTCAACATAAAGGCTTTCTACGGGGCTGGTGCGAAAAGCACCCGTAGAAAGGCGGATGCCCGAATGGTGCACGGGATCCAGCATCTTCAAAGCACTTTGAGTCGCAGACTGATAAACAATGGCCCCATAATCTAAGCGGGTGCGAATAAGGCTTCTATATAGGTTCATGAGACATTGCCTGTCACTACCCCACCTAGTACGTGACAACACTTTTAGAACATTCATGGCTTTTACACATTTTGTTTTTAAATACTTGATGTGCGGTACGAAGGTTAACTTGTTGTCCAAGATTAAGCCTAAAAATTTATGCTCTGCCTTAACAGATAGACGTTGGCCGTTCAGTCCAATGTCAGGTTCTGAGTGCATGCCTCTCTTTCTGGAGAACAAGACACGTGCTTTTTTGTGGGTTCAGTCGGAATCCATTTTCCTCTACCCATTTCGAGACCTTGTTTAAACCGAACTGAACCTGCCGCTCACACATTGCCAGATTGCAAGACCTAAAGCCAAGCTGGACGTCATCGACATATGTACAATAAAACATATTGCGAGGAATGGTCAAGCGCAAGGAATTCATTTTTATGAGAAAAAGTGTGCAGCTAAGTACACCACCTTGTGGCACGCCTGTTTCCTGGACAAATGTTTGGGAAAGAACCGTGCCAACTCGAACACGGAATGTCCGGTTTGACAGGTAACTTTTGATTATGTGAAACATTCTTCCGCGCACGCCAAGGTGGGATAGGTCTCTTAGAATTCCAAAACGCCATGTTGTATCATAAGCCTTTTCGATATCGAGGAACACAGAGAGAAAATATTGTTTATGGACGAAGGCGCCTCTGATCTGTGCCTCGATACGAACAAGGTGGTCTGTCGTGGATCTACTCTCTCGAAACCCGCACTGAAATGGGTCGAGCAGATTGTTTGTTTCAAGAAAGTGTACAAGTCGGCAGTTTATCATTTTTTCGAAGATTTTGCACAAGCAGCTTGTAAGTGCAATAGGCCTGTAACTTGAAGCTAAAGAAGGGTCCTTGCCCTCTTTCAAAATGGGAATAATAATAGCCTTTTTCCAAAAGGTAGGAATAGTGCCAGAAGACCAAATAGCATTGTACAAAAAAAGTAAGGTTTTTCGGGTTTCGTTTGGTAGGTTTTTTAACATTTCATACATCACACGGTCAGAACCTGGGGCAGAAGTACTGCAGGAGTTTAGAGATGTTTGGAGCTCAGCTAGACTGAAAGCTTGGTTATATGCCTCGTATCTAGTGGATTTGTGTTCGAGTTTTTGCTTTTCTATTCTTGTTCTGTATTTTTGGAAAGTGTCAGTATAGTGGCACGAGCTGGATACCTGTTCAAAGTGTGCACCGAGGAAGTTTGCCTGATCTTCCAAGGTATCACCCTGAGTGTTTACGAGGGGAAGTGTGTGTACTTGTTTTCCTGCTATCCTACCGACCATGTTCCAGACTTTAGCCTCCTGTGTGTATGAGTTAACCCCTGATAAAAACTTCTGCCAGCTTTCTCTTCTGGCCTGCCGACGCGTTCTCCTGCTTTGAGACTTCATTTTCTTGAAGGTTTCAAGATTTTCGGCTGTCGGTGAGTTCCAAAGCAGCCTCCAAGCTCTGTTTTGCTGTTTGCGCGCGTTTCGGCATTCAGAGTTCCACCATGGCACATGTCGTTTTCCAGGGTGTCCATTTGTTTGTGGGATGCATTTTGTTGCAGCATCAATCAAAAACGCTGTGAAGTAGTTCACAGCAACATCAATGTTCAAAGTACAGATGTCATTCCAACCTAGACGAGCGATAGTAACTGTTCCCAGTCGGCTCTGTTTATTAGCCATTTGGGAACACGTGGTGGGCACTCGGTTACTGTAGTTGTGCTCAAAACTACGGGGAAGTGGTCACTTCCGTACAGATTACTGACGACATTCCATTGGAGTAGAGCCACAAGAGAAGGAGATGCTATGCTTAGGTCTATGGAGGAGTAGGTGTTATTAGCGAGATTATAATAGGTTGGTTCTTTTCGATTCAGGAGACACGCGCTCGACGAGAGAAGGAACTGTTCGATCAGTCGACCGCGCGCGTCATACCGAGAATCACCCCCCATAGCCTGCTATGCGCATTAAAGTCTCCAAGGAGAACATAAGGCTCCGGAAGTTCATCAATTAGAGAGTGTAAATCACGTTTTTGTAGCTGATAGCTAGGAGGAATGTAAATAGTGCAGATTGTGATCAGTTTATCAAAAATAACTGCTCGAACAGCCACTGCCTCAAGGGATGTTTGGAGTTGTATGTGTGTGCATGCAATTCCTTGATTCACTATGATGGCAACACCTCCGGATGATGTCATGGCATCAACACGGTCCTTTCGGAAAATAACGTATTTACGAAGAAAGTTTGTGTGTTTTGAATTAAGGTGTGTTTCTTGTACACACAGAACTTTTGGTGAGTGTTCGTGTAAGAGTTCTTGGATGTCGTCAAGGTTTCTGAGAAGGCCCCTGACGTTCCATTGTATAATTTGAGTGTTCATGGTGAATGTAAAATAATGCTGTGTGTACAAAAAGTGAGTGGCTGTTTAGACGGGGAGTTTGAGTTCACTTAACAGGGCCGTCACCAGGCCCTGTTATTTGCTTTTTTGTTTTCTTGGCGCGCTCCAAGGAGCCACGCCGCTCTTTCGGCACCAAGCGTGCCGACGTATCCATTGCCTCCTCGGAGGCACTGGATGCCCGCACGTGCGGGCTGTTAGTTCGAATTTTGGGCCTCGCCTGGTGAGGGGAGGCCTTGAGGCCCAAAGACTCTGGAGTCTTCGGTCTCTCTTCGGGAGTAGGCGGTGTAGCCTGGGCTACAGCCGCCTTGGGGGCAGGTGCCACAGCCGACGGCTCGCTCTGCGCGGGTCGAAGGGGTGGCGAGGGCTGGTGCGGCGGTGCCCCCTGACGCACCGCATCAGCGTATGTAGGTCCATAGAATGGAGCGACTCTTCGCCGTGCTTCCTTAAACGTAATCTTCTCCTTCACCTTCAATGTAATTATTTCTTTTTCTTTTTTCCAGTATGTGCAGGAGCGTGAATATGCGGCATGGTTTCCTTCGCAGTTTACACAGTGTGGCGGTTGTTTGCAGTTCTCAGACACGTGACCTAGGACTCCACATTGTGCACAAGTCTGGCGACCACATCAGGTTTTAGAGCCATGGCCATACTTCTGGCATTGAAAGCAACGACGACGGTTTGGTATATACGGCCTGATAGATGTCTTTGTGTACCCTGTTTGAATGGAATCTGGTAGTTTACTGGATGCAAACGTGAGTATCAAGTGTTTCGTTGGTATTTCCTTATTGTCTCTTCTGATGATAATTCTCTGTACATTATTTACATTTTGGCTCTTCCACCCTTCCAAAAGTTCAGTCTCGGTGAGCTCAAGAAAGTCTGCATCAGATACCACTCCGCGAGTGATGTTCATGGATCGGTGTGGTGTTATGGTGATCGGTACGTCACCAAACGTTGAGAGGCTGTTTAGCTTTACAAATTGTGCTTTGTCCCGAATTTCTAGAAGAAGGTCTCCGCTCGCCATTTTGGTTACTTTGTATCCAGCCCCGAGAGTTTCCGTAAGACACCTGGCAACTACGAAAGGAGATACGGTCCTGGCTTGCTTTCCGGTTTTTTCGCAGTGAATGACGTGGAAGTGGGGAAAAGTTTCTATTGGCTGGTTGAAGAGATTTATGTCGTCGGTGCGTACCCGCTTTAAGCCGGTACGATCAGGTAGTAGAGGGAATGCGCCATGCATGCCGGTCTTATGTTTGTTCAGCACCGTTGGCGGCCACCCACCACGGAGCCCAACAAGGGGACGCTGCAAGTTTACAGGTGCTGAAAGCTTGCAGACGTCAGCCGTACAACACTGCCATAACCCAATGCGATTAGACCAAGGTAGGCTATTTGCACAGGGTTAACCCTTGCCGCCAGGAAAATTGGAAGTAAACAGAAGAGAGTAGAAGACAGGACAGATAGATAGTGAGAGATAAAGACGAAGATATAGGCAGAGAGAGATAGGAAAAGGCGACTGCCGATTTCCCCTGGGTGGGTCAGCCCAGGGGTGCCGTCTACGTGAAGCCGGGGCCAAAGAGGTGTGTTGCCTCTGCCAGGGGGTCTTAAAGGTCCAATCACCCAGCGTCAGCTCAACCCCCAGGATCCCCTTTTCCCCGGACACGGCAAAGCCACGCACGGCTAGGCGTGGGAGGGAGTCGAAACTCCCCCGTTAGCTCGGGTCCGTGGTGTCGCTACACACCAAACGCCTACTTGCGCAGGCGCCCCTGCGGGGGCACGTAATGAGTCGACCTTCGAAGATCCGTCGTCACCGTGGGCTCGGAGAGTTTCCATCAGCACCTTATCTGACATCCTCTCAGTGGTGAGGACACGGTTGCTCGAAATTAAGAAAAGTCACAGAAATGAATGCGATAACAACTTGGAATGTGACCCACAGAACGGCAAGCAGATCAAAAACTGCAGTGCGCTGCTCACGCACAAATGACGCACGAAAACAACATACACAGGACGACAGCAAACTAACGTTTACCGCTCGACACTTAACGCACCGTTTAAATAAAAACGAGGCACAAGGCGTAATGAGTGCGAACTAATAAGTGCCTCAGTCGTTATTTCGCTGTGTTTAAAAAGAGCACTCTCTTTGCAAACGGTGCCTGTTTAGTGAGCAAAGTGATCTTTATGTACCCGGCAACTAAACGCAATCGTTCCGGTCAAAGTCGAAAGCGTGCAATTTTCCCCATCGAAGGATAAGCGCCCGCGCACACACACCAACCCGCCCTCCTTCTCCCCATTCGTGGGGCAATGTACGCGTGGGAGATAAGCGTGCATCGGTGCACCGTGACGAACTGGGTGCCTAGCGTGCGTGGATTTTTTAAAGATGATAGTCTTTCTTGGGGACCTTCGACGCAAAAATTTTGGTCTGTATCTACATTTGTTTGTCCACTCTTACCGATATCGGGTACTCTGAACAACACCAGTCGATACGCCAAACGACCGACCTCATCCTCAGTGCCCACCAATGTTGCTCAAGATTCAACGTTCATACTTGTGCGATTGTCAATTAAAAAGCAATTATTGCGCATATCTGAGGCACCATAAACACACGTATATATTCTGTATGTGCGTATTTTACTAGAAAAGGCATACATAAGTAATTCTAAGGACCGTAGCGTTAATCATGCTGCGCTTATCATGCAACGCTTGCACGAAAAGGCGAGTGTTTTCAACGCTTTGCTAAGATGACACGGCGGTGGCACCTACCCGTCGTCTTGCATTCTACACCTTATCACCGCTGAGATGGGCGCGCACAACCGTCTCAGAGCCACATGCTTTGTTTTCCAAGAAAACTGCCAGATAGCGCTCATGTCTCGCGTGTAACGTGACTTGATGTGCTCGTTCGCCTCTGCTGCACGCTCGAGGCCCTCTAACGCAGCGCCTCCAGAATACCACTCACCAATTTTCTTCAGCAGAACATCAAATAAATGTTTTGTTCACTCTCTCCACACGCAAGACTATTGTCTTTCGACAACATTTGCAGATTAACATGCATATATGGGGCCAATTTTTTTTCTTGAGTTTTCATATATATATAGATACTACACATATACGATGAATGAAGGCGCCGGCAAAAAACTAGCAAAGACTGTTAATATACATAATTGCTATCGCAATAAAGAAAGAAAGCAAAGCTGAACATCGTCGGGGGCCACACCATGCGCGCGCAGTGAAACTGTGCACGACGTCGAAAACTAAGAGCAAACGACACGAACACAGACATGGATACCACGGAAAACTATTCGGTAAAGCGCTCTCCATATGCAGTGCGGCCCCACATATGTGACGCTACCTAAAAGCGTGGCACTGCCAACGCGCAATAGTAGTTTTTTTTTTTTTTCATGGGGGGGGGGGGGGGGGGGTCAATGCCTATAACGCAGGCACGTGGAGTGCAGGCACACCTGCCCGCCTCACGCTGACGCGGCCCGCGTGCCTGTTACTGTCGCTTTGCGCTTGGTCGGCGGCGGGGCAACCGCGGAAAATGCTCGTGCCGAAATGACGAAATGCGGAGCAAAATTCCCATATTTTCTGTGGGAAAAATTTGTTATATTAAGGTTGTCTCCCGCTGTTGCTTTGTTACATAGAGGTCGCAAATACATGTGCTTCTATGGAGCGACGGCGGGAAATAGAAAAACTTTGTTATATCGAGGAATTCGTTATATCGAGGTTCGTTATAAGCAGGTTTACTGTATTCAAAAATTTCAAATGTTTGATGTTCACGAATACTCGTTTCCACTTGTCACTGTGAAGAACTTACGACTGGGCATTTATAATAAAAGCCTCAGTAGATCATGCGGTGATTACTTCGACTTTGGCGTGAGTACGGTGATGCCTGCATAAAAATTCACGGGAGCGTGACGGCTACTGACGAATGCAGCCGCAATGCATGGCAATAAACCTGGTTACGATAAACATATAAATAAATCTAAATCATGTACTGCCTCCACGGCAGTACGCGTGGTCTAGCAGTCTAGTGCTGTTACGGTTCATGTAAGTGTATACCGATCACACCGTCTGCTGCCGCGCCCTTGTGCGCGGGATTGCCAGTGCTTATCGCTCCTGGAAACGAAGGCAACTTGCCGCAAGGGCGAATGCACGCATATACATTACAGGACGCGGAGCTGATGGAGCGAGATCAGTAGGTGATGCACTGCACACAACTAGCTAAGGCACGCTCAACTTGATGTAAGGTGGTAACGCTATTCATGTATAGCCACGCCAGTTTTCATTAATGGATCGCCGTACAAATGTACATGCACACGTCAAAGCCTGACGAGTCGTGCATCAGCTGTGCCGCTACTTCAGCATGTATACTCTCTTCATAGTTCGGGAAGATTTCATGGTAGCATATATGGTCATGCCAATGAGCTGAAGTGTTTTTCCGCGCAATGGCAAACATAAAAAGGCCATGCACTTTCAATAACGTTACAATAGCATCATGACTTATAGTTCTTCGTTGCTAATGGCAGCACAGGTAAGGTGATGGACGGATTAATGCGTAGTTCCGCTGCATTCCCGACAGCGCCTCTGAAAATCTGTCATACGCGCATCGTGCTCGCTCAGCAACGTCTCCTGCAATCAATCCTCCATTACACCGTTGCTGCAATCTCGCTTTTTTGTCAACGTCAGTTTACTGCTGTTGGCAGCTAGTGCGCTAAAGGGGGTTGCGATGCGGCAAAATAGTGCCCTCGCCGCCAGGAGTTGTGGTTCCGTTAACAAAAAGGCATATATGGGGCGTCTTTCTATCATGTATTACCTGGCGCGCTTACCTCGCGTTATCTCTGCGCGCCTAGTACACCTCGGTCACTATCATGCTGCTATCAGCGCAACACAGCATTCTTGATCGGCAAATGGTGAGCGCGCAGTCCTCGGGAAGGGCAACCGAAGCAAGCGAGATAACGAGTATTGCTGCATAGTTAAAGAACGCTCCAAGTACTCCCTCAGTGGCTTGATCCGTGAGAACAAGGGAGAAAATTAAAGAAAACTATAAAAGTGGGGTCTCTCGAACCAAAATTAATAGTGTGGGAACCTGGATGATTTGAGACCACCAAGGCTGCTTTAATAATCGCTTAGACTTAAGTACACGGGTGTTAACTTTTACACAATCAGACCAGTGGCCTCATGCTCACTAGTCATCGTGGCAGGTACGAAAGCTTATTTTTTTTCATAATAAAAAAAAAAGATTCAAAAGGTTTGTTCCACATATGGATTGAACCCAAGACATCACAGTCACAAGCTCAACTATTAGTCTTATGCTTTCTAGCAAGTACAAATGGTGACATTGTTTTTATTTTTTATTTTTGATTATTATAATAATTGTACGGTTTCCAACATAAGTATATGATTGAGTAAAAGATTCGAAGCTATGCATTCGTATTCAATTCGTATTACAAAATTTTGATATTCGCACACCCTTAGTTATAATGCGGTTGCCGGAAAATCTGTGACAATCCTGGCAGCGAGTGCGTGTCTGAAAGGAGGCGTGCTAGGTGCCCTGCTGTGGAGCGAGCCACGAGGTCATACGGAAAAGAAGACCCGCGTTAAAAAAAAACAAAAAAAACCGCGGCACACTGCACAGGCTCGCTGAGGGCGGTTGCCTCGGTGACAGATAAGCCTTTGGGCCGACACCGATTAGCGTCGCTAGTGTGGCTCCAGGTGCGCGCGGCTCACCATGGCACATGCGATATCACGTCCTCATCAACTGCGCTCAACAGTTTTCTGTCAAGAAAAGTGTAGTCGTTATTGTGCTTGCTACAGCTATTGCGTTTGCTACCTCATCGGTAAACTTAAAACCTTTCATGGCTTCGTGACACGAGCTTTCACCTTTGCTGCCAGTGCGTTGTCTTACGTAAGCTTGGCAGTTTTTCGTCGTCTATCTCACGGCCAGGAACGCGAACTTCACGACGCTTGATCTTCATGTCTTGGACGAACTTCCCGCAAGAGCATACCGAACAGCAGGCTAGGTCTAAGATTTTGGTAGTGGTGACGTGCAATTTAAGTTGTGGTTTGGTACGGAATCAACGAAACTCTTTACGGTGGCTGCACTTGACGGGAAGGGATACATATCATTAATGAAAACAAGTGTGGCATGTGTAGCCCTCAAATGGTGGTTCGCAATTCGATCGCGAGGTTTCGAAATCGGGTGCGCGTCTTTTAGAGTAAAAAATTTTCGACGTGATTCGACATTCAGTGTAAGGTGCACAATCGAGGCGGCCTGAAAAGCAGCTGGTAAATTTTCGCGATGGTGCTTTCTCTTGTTAGCAACTCCCGCGACTTGCGTTATAAGTGGTGTATGCTGTAATCCAAATGTTCGGCATAGATGTCCCACACAAATAAGCGAGAAAGTAAAATAACATTTTGCAGCTAAATAAATATTTTAAGTGAGGCCTACCCTCAGTGCTACCTTTCTTTATTTGTGCGCTTTGTTTCAAATTTTCCTAGTGAAACTGCACGAACAAAAACTACTTTCAGCAAAAATTTTCTGAAATTTGTCACTTCAGGTTTAGCTGTGATTGTACTAAAATTACCTTATGGTGCAGCTTGGCACAGCAAGGGCAATTTGGAGCAGAATAACATAATTGGTGCAGTACCTCCACCCCTGTTAATGTTTGCAAGGGCTTTTGCTTTTCCACCCTAGGTGTATTGACACTTCAACAGAAATAACATGGAATGTGACATAACATGTAACTCAATATCTTACTTACCACAGTAGGCACAAACGGGGGTTTCAGCTTCTTCATAAGCAGATGTTCCCAGTTAATGTTCTGTAAAAAAATACAACAGAGCTAACTCACAGATGGCACATATGGGGACAACACAAACTCTGCAGCCTGACCACTAATTAAATAATTGAAACTGTAACTACTGTCAACAACTACTTCAGATAGTGCAGTGGTTGCTTGAAAGTTGGATAATTTTCAAATACTATTGAAAAATTGCCATAGTTGATTGAGGTTGATACAAGCTTGTCAAGCATAGCAATTAACTGGATTCCTCCGCTACACTTATATTACCAGAACCATCTTTGTTATTTCCACCAAATTGCCCCGCCGCGGTGGCCTAGTGGCTAAGGTACTCTGCTGACCCGCTGGTCGCCGGATCGAATCCCGGCATGCGGTGGCTGCATTTTCGATGGAGGCGAAAGCTGCAACTACTGTCAACAACTACTTCAGATGATGCAAGGTTTGCTTGAATGTGGGATACTTTTCAAATACTATAGAAAAATTGTCACAGTTGATTGAGGTTGATACAAGCTTGTCAAGCATAGCAATTAACTGGATTCCTCCACTACACCTATATTACCAGAACCATCTTTGTTATTTCCACCAAATTGCCCCGCCACGGTGGCCTAATGGCTAAGGTACTCTGCTGACCTGCAGGTCGCGAGATCGAATCCGGGCATGTGGCGGCTGTATTTTCGATGGAGGCGAAAATGCCGCAGGTCCGTGTGTGCAGATTTGGGTGCTAAGGTACTCTGCTGACCCGCAGGTCGCGGGATCGAATCCTGGCATGCAGCGGCTGCATTCTTGATGACGGCGAAAATGCTGCAGGTCCGTTTGCTCAGATTTGGGTGCACGATTTGAGAACCTCAGCTGGTCCTAATTTCCGTAGTCCTCCACTACGGCATCTCCCATAATCATATAATAGTTTTGGGACGTTGAACCCCCCATATCCATCAATCAATGCAAAAAGCATATTACAGCTCTGCCCCACGTGCTGGTATTCCCGCATGGCAAGCAACCACATGCTGTCCACATTATTCTTAGTAATACTGGCATGAAAAAAAGATGACAGGAGTTGAAGTCTCGAGGCATGCACGCCTGCCTGCTTGGGGCTCAATGGATGGCGTGAGAGAGGAGAAAAAAACTAACCCTCCCAGTACCCACTGTGATGACGACACGTATGGGAGGTCAAAAGCACTGAGATATTGATCTTCAACGTTTGTAAAGGGAGGTTTAGAGCTACCATTCAAACTACAGTACAAGATTGTGATTGAAAAGAAAAAAATTCCCATTATCCTAGGTATTCAGGTTATAAAATACAGACAAATCTTATTAATTCAAACACACTTCATTCGAACTTCCGGTTAATTTAAACTCGCGCTGTGGTCCCGTCAAAGCTATGTGTATTCCAATGGGCGAAAACGCCCTGTAATTCGAATGCGCAAGCACTTGCAACAGTTAATTCGAACATACCACGCTCCGAAAATGCTTTCAGCACCACATCCAATCCCGCGGTGGCACCTCCGACACCGCAACGCTGTGCGCAAAGAAGGAAAAGAAGAAAAGGCTGCGGTGGAATGTTTCCTCTCTCTCAAATGCCGATCTGCGACGTGCCTGTGCCACGCTTCTCCCTTTTCCGTCCCTGCCACGTAAAGACCCTTCTCCTTTCAACGCCGCATGCGGAGAAAGGAAAAAAAAAAATCACAGCATATCCACGGACTGCATTATAATGAGCTGGGTGAAGGGTCCGTCCGTCCGCCAGTGCGTTCGTGTGTCCGTCCCTGCATCCGTCCATCCATCCGTGCGTCCGTCCGTGCATCTGTCTGTCTGTTCGTCCACCATCTCGCATCTTTTCATTATATATTCAGCATATAGAAGTACCGCCATCCAGCGGACATTCGAAGGACTAAACGAGACGTGGCACCCACACACTTTCTTACGGCCTGCGCTTCGCGTCTACTTCTCACTTTTCACCGCCTCTAGTTCATGGCTATATACTAGTTCACTATATCCATGGCACTGCGGCCAAACCATCGCTAAACCTTGCTGAAACCAAGGAGGTTACGCCCAGCGAGTTTAACGTGGCAACCCTTTCTGGTCAGATAGTGCTCAAAGTGCGTCCTTCTGATACTAGTTTTTTTTTTAGTAAGCATCAAATTCAAGGCAAAATTTATGTAAGATTAGGTCACCAATACTCATCTCTGTAAGTTATTTCACCAGGAACAACTATCTTTTAATCAACTGAAAACGGTGCGCACGTGCCGCTTCTCTAGCCCTGCAGGAAGTGGTTACCTACTACTACTACTACATACATGGCGGACGCCCAAGCCAGGGCATAGGAAGCTTTGCCCCCCCCATGTCATGTTGCCCGTGTGCATGCAACTTGTGCGGGGCCTGGCATGTCCCCGTCAGAGTCCATCGCGTTGGCGATCCTTCTAATGCGTGAACGTAACGCAGGGCCTATACTGGCATGATTACAGCAGCCACGGTTCGCGAACAAGCCCGCAGCTACAACGCAAGAGATGCAGTCGACAACCGGAGATGCAGCAAGCAGAAGTAGACGGTGTTTCAAGCAGCGCGTCGGCGATGATGCATGCCACGCAAGATTGGGAGGGGCGCTCAGCGAGTGGTGAAGAAGGAGTGATGAGCAACCAGAAGTAGACGGTGTTTCAAGCAGCGCGTCGGCGATGATGCATGCCACGCAAGATTGGGAGGGGCGCTCAGCGAGTGGCGAAGAAGGTGTGAGAGAGTATAACAGCGAAGGGAAGCGCAGCAGAGAGCAAAAGGTGTGGTTGTCATGGTTTCGATAATCAAACGTGTCTAGCTCCGCTATTACTGCACCGTTTTGAAAAATTCTCACGGCTCCGTGTTCGTCGTACACTCGTGCACAATTTCTCCACCACAACTGAATTTCGACCTCTGGGTAGATTAAGAGCCCTTTAAAAGGACACTTGCTGCCGAGATTTTCAGCCCTACTGAAAGCTTCGGTGCTGAAATTTGTTGACACAACCTTCTTTATAGGCAAAAACTTGAAGAAAATAACTTAAAACGTGTTTCACATGAATCTTCCACTAGCAACCTCGCTTTAAACTGAAGCAGCTGATGTTTAACCAGCTAGACTGGCTGCACATATTGCTGTCCCACAACCTCTCTCTGTTTACCTCTACTATACACCTCACTTTTCTTCTCCCTCGTCCATAAAGACATAAAGGCGCATCTCCCATCTCGGAGCATTGTTCGCTGTCAGTGCTATTTGTACTGGCTCTAGGGAATGTAGTGGGAATGAAGCAGACTGAGAGATGAGAACATCACTTGTTCACTATGAGAACGTCATTTGTTTACATTTCTTAAAACAGGCTCGCAGATTTCGCTGAATCAAATGTTACTCCCCACATTTCAAAGAATGGTTTCAGTGTTCTAGCTTTCCTAGAACAAATGTTACGGAGTTTCAAAGTTCTTATTAGAAGGACACGAGAAAAAAACACTTGTCTTATTTCATCCTTGCTTTAAAAAAAAAAAGGGGGGGGGGGGGGAACACTTGAGCTTCTGCAGTAGGCTTTCGAGAATCGTTTTGAAATGGCAAACTTTATGGGCACAAATGTTCAAATCCTAGCACCATGTCTGAGCTGTTCACAGAGAAGCAAAAGCCAGGCTAGTGAGTGAGAAATCGTGAACAGAGCCCGATTATGCTATCCCACTCTACCCTTGAAACAGAAGCCCAAGAAAAGCTTGTCAGAAGAATATTGCATGGTTACGAAAATATAAAACACAAAATAACAAAAAAAAAACAGTTGCTGCTAATTTAACCCTTTTAGCCCTGGAATTTTTAGTTTGCCAGACAATATTAGTACATATTTCACTAATGGTTAGGGTCTCAGAAAACCACAAACGAAAAATTTAGTCAGTAGTAAGCATTTATGGATTAACAGCCATGACATCAAATTAGTTCATCATGGCCCTATAGGCATGAAATGACAAAGATGGCAAATTTATTGCTGCTATGCCCTAGAGTGCACAAAATCTGAACAAACATACTATTTGAAAGTGTTGAAGCTCTTAAAACAGCCTCAGGACTTCAACCCAAAATTGCTGCTTTTCCGCTTCTGCTTGCCCGCGTCATCGTCATCAACGACCTCGGTCGCCTTCATTACGGCTCCATGCTCCGCAAAAATGAAACAACTGTGATGTCAATCGCAGTAGGAATTGTTGAAGAAATATATCGCCAAGAATGAGCGGGTATGATTGAGCTTTCAAAGTTCTATAAGAAATTTTGTATGGTGTCGTCAATTGACGACACCAGGGCCGAAAGGGTTAAAATGCTGTTATGGCTAAAAAAATGATCTAGAATGCATGAAAATCGGTGATGTCAGGCATTGGTAGTGGAAGAATCCAAAATAATGTTTTCAGAATTTTTTTTTGACATGTGGCTTTTAAATAAATAGAGGCTTCTCCCCTAAGAGGTTAGGAAATGAAACAAACACTTTTTAGAGTAGTAATGTATTTTCACTGCAGCCTTAGTTTCTTTCAGGTGGTAGCAGCCATAAAATTTCCAGCAAATAATTATATGGGTTTACATAAATGTTGTTACGAAATATGTCCCGAAACTTTATTAAAAAGGTTAAGAGAATACTAATGCTATCAGGATTGTGACACTGAGCAAAAGACCCAACTCACTCTGAAAAAAGCCTGCTTCTTGACGTCCTCTGCATCTTTCTCGCTTGTGCCAAGGCGCCTCTCCGGGTTTTTCCTCAACAGCTGCAAGTATTGAAGAAATAAAATTTAGCATAAAACAGAAGCAGCTGATGATTTAATGTAAAGGCCATGTTCACTTGCCACACTATTGCTGCGAACCACTCACATGCTTCAGTAAAAAAAATAATGGCCCACCTCAAAGCGAACTTGTGATAAAACAAACGATATCCGAGTGACTAGGTATAGAAATCGCATTACTTCAATGGCATAAAATTGCACTCAAAACTAACATCTCTGAGCCAAGTCGGTGCTCCGGCGACTGGCTAAGACACCACAATCACTGTTTTCGACAACCGATAAGCTATCAGGGAGGTGCCCAAGATTCTTATTATTGAACACCAAGCCTGCCTCTGAAGCCGTCTAGATGTCGTTATCCCCAACTCTCTTTAGAGCAACAGCTGTATATCGCTAGGCGAAACAAAAGATCGTTCACCACAATAAATGATGTGCCCATTAGTTGCTCCATCAGTTTCGTCGTTCTCTACGTTGCACCAATGCGTGCATGCCATTAGGAGCGCTGCCAGTGACGTCACTCATTTCTTCACAGCTGTTCCACCGAGCACGTGTGCAGCAGTTTTAACAAGTGGCTTTCAAAGTGAAAAAAAGAAAGAAGAAAAAAGTGCTGTGTCATTTTCAGTGGAGGTCATCTGAACATTGCTGCACGAGAATGGAAAGTGGCAGAGAAAAATGTAGGAGACAAGGGAAGAAAAGGACGGGAAAAAAGGTAATTCGGCCCTACCCTGTCCATGCGCGCTTCGCCTCTCAGCCAAGGAAAGCCATGTAGCAGCTAGACACGAAAAAGAGGCAAGCCAGGAAGCTGTGTTGCAGGTAGAGCAGCATCAACAAGGCAATGATAGAAACACTAACGCCCATTTTCGGAGGGAGTTTCTTGAGCGGCACTTGGGCTTCCGCTGCGACGTCTGCAATATCCTGTAGCTGTACATTTCAGCTTCACTGGTTAACCATCTGTACGGAGTGCTTGGCGGTGATTTTTTTTTGTCACACATTCCTTCGAACTTTGTCTCCCTGCTGCTCTTAGCACCCCGCATCACCAGTTTATGATTTGTTCAGTGTTTGGGGCCTGTTCTTGCTCATTTTGCACTCCACTAAGCATGCCCTCCACACATGAACAGAAGGATACAAGACGGCCGTTACACGGAACGAATCTCAAATTATCCAAGTTGAAGGGCGGGCTGTACAAGCCCTACCAAGTTCGATATTTTGCAATCCTATGCCTATCCCGAGTCAACTCTCCACCTTCGGAGAGAAAAGAAGACCGCATTGATGCATGCAGTGTGCGAGTGTGCTGTTCTTGCGCGCGTGCTTCATCTGCTGTGTGTGTCTTTTGATCCTCGTCGGACAGGCCCAAAATTTTCTAACATGCGAACAGCCAGCGCTACAATGCAATCCTCTGACATCTGCGTGTGTAGGCCACACGCAGATGTCAGGGAGGTGCAAAACAGGTCCCAAGTTTTACAACACATTAGTTGCGTATTTAATTGACTTATTAAACAAGCTACCCGAGCTATCATCTCCTTGTGAGTTTTGGCTTTCAAAGTCACCTTCCCGCTGTTCTTGCAAATCTGCTTCTCCCTCTTTCCTATTATCGCACTCTTTTGCCTGTCTTTACAGCTCTGCGACGTCGACTCGCGTTATGAAGTTTCTTTTTCTGATTTCAAACAGGTCCAGAGAAGCTTTACATGTCCTTGATTGTTTATCGCATGTGGGTGCCTTGATAGCTGTTGATGTGCCTGTGTGGTCAAGATGGCGAAATAGAAGTCTGCTGCGCTAGGAGATGGCACGTAGCCAAG